>NW_006263303.1:13761551-13764384 GCF_000493195.1 Citrus x clementina | reverse complement strand
AGCTCACTTTGGAGCCTTGCCTTCTCAATTTACTGCCATCAAAACAGCAGCTTTATTTGCTGACATGGTTGTAAAATTACATGGATTTCCTAGCTCTATAATTTCAGATCGTGATCCTATATTCATGAGCAACTTTTGGCAGAAATTGTTTGATTTAAGTGGTTCACAGTTACGGCACAGCACGGCTTACCACCCCCAAACGGATGGTCAATCCGAAGTAGTTAATCGAGGGCTTGAGCAATATTTACGAGCCTTCTCACAAGACAAGCCACAGACATGGTCTTCATTTTTAGGCTGGGCTGAATTTTGCTACAATACCAGTTATCACAGCAGCTTGCGAATGACTCCCTTTCAAGCCCTTTATGGTCGTTTTCCTCCCACAATTCCAAGTTACTCAAGGGGCTCTACTTCAATCCAAGCTTTAGAAGACATGTTAATTGAGAGGGATGCCATGCTTTGCTCATTGAAAGAGAACTTACGACAAGCTCAGCATCGAATGGCTCAAAAGGCTAATTTACATCGCCGAGAAACTCAATTGCAGGTAGGTGATAAAGTGTTGGTGCACCTTCAGCCATATCGCCAGACATCAGTTGCTAAGCGCTCATCTCATAAGCTGGCAAGGCGCTATTATGGACCGTTCACAGTGGTAGAGCGTATTGGACCCGTTGCTTACAAGTTAGAGTTACCCACAAATTGTAGAATTCACCTGGTGTTCCATATTTCCTTACTAAAACCTTATGTGGGAAACTCCCCCATTGATGTTTATTCACTGCCTCCAGGAAGTGTGGATAACAAGCCCCTGTCATCACCAATTGCAGTATGTGCTGAGCGAAAGATACTTCGACAAGGCAAAGAAATTCCACAAATTTTGGTGCAATGGTCTGATAGCTCACCAGAAAATTCAACTTGGCAGGACTTTGAGGAATTTCGTAAACTCTACCCTGCACTACACCTTGAGGACAAGGTAAGCTTTCAAGGAATGGGGAATGATACAACCTGGCCAATTGTTGTGAATCAGATCAAGCACAATGAGACAGCAAGGGAAGAGACCCAGCCTGCAGAAATGGAAGAAGTCCAACCCGTGAATGAGACACAAGCTAGAGAGCAGCTCAAGACAGGTTTAGCTCGCGCGAGAAAGAAACCAGGATGGCTCAAAGACTTTGTCATTTGAGGAATGTTCGAGAATGCTTGAGAGATTATAATAACGAATATTGTTCTGTTTTCAATTATTATTTTGTTGTTATCAATTTTATTCTATTTTAGTTAGTTAAGGGTGCGTGGCTGTTTTTGAGAGAGAGAATATATTGTACTGTCAAAGGGACCCGTGGGGGATATCAAAAAAAGCAATATATCATTTTGTCTTTTTTCAGCTTCGTCTTCTTTCTCTTCTCTGCAATTCCCCTGTCCCTTTTCTCTTTCTGCAAATTCTTTTCCCCACAGATTGGAGCCTGCACTCGCTCAAAGAGTGTCGTAACAACAATCAAGTTTGTGAGCAAAATCAAGTTGAAGAGACCCCAATAATGATTGACTTGATTATGCCTATCCACGTTTAAGATAAGAAGGTTACTCTTGAAGAAGATTTGGTTGCAAAGATAAAGTTAATTGGCAAGAATATTGAGCAAGATTTGGCAAAAGCTTGGAAGTGATTCGTTCATACAAGACTTCAGCTTCTCGAAGAGTTACTCATAAGTGCAAGAAAAAGATAAAGCATGGAGAATTTACAGTTTCGAGAATGATTGATGAAAAAGGCCATAAGCTCAAGCTCAAAGATGCATTGATGTTTCACTTCAAGTTTCATCCTCCGGATAAGCTGGAGGACGAGCTTTTTTTAGAGAAGTGAAGCTTGAGGTTGGATATTATTTTAAGATTTTAGAATTTTTTTTAGGTCTTTTGATATTTTTTATTTTTAATTAGAGTTAATTATGGTATGTGTTTTAGTCTTTTATTTTCATTATACTAGTGATTTAGTTTTCCTTTTAAGTTAACTTGAGGAAATAGACTTACCCTCTTATAAATAGGGAAGTCTTGTTATTGTTTTCATAATCTTTTGATTAATAAAACCCCTCTATTATAGTTCTTCGGGTTTATCTATCAAACTCTCTCGGATAGAGTCATTTAGATTAAAGTATCATATAATCTCGCTTAAAGTATTGTTAAAATTTAATTGAGTTGATTAGATTAGAATGAAATCTAATCCCGCTTCAAGTATAGTGTCTAATGTTTATCTATCATATCAATCCACTTCCGCTACCCCGCTTCATCACAAGTATGGCAGACAGAAAAACTAAGTGACGATCTTGTGTCAGAATCCTCCTGGATGTTATGAGATTCGATACTAATTCTCTAAAATCAATTTGAAATTGGTACGAATATCGAATAAAATCTTGCCCCGATTAATGATATGGGGCAGGATCGAGCAGTCTATGAAGTTGTTGTTTTGCGATCACAGGCTTTGGTAATAATACTTACTTCCAACTGTTTTTCTTTTTCTTTTATGTTACATTATATGAACAACAATAACGATCGAAGCCGTCAAAGAGAAATACTTGTGTGTGCATTGTGAATGTGTCATTGTTAGTTCGATTAAGGCTCAATAATTGATGAAAGCCATTGGACACTAGTAATTGAGTCATTGGTAGTAGAGATGTTATAGAAAGAAACACTAAGGATGAGACATGCTCAATAATCTTCTTAACAGAGAAGAGAAAAGGGAAAAAAAAACAACGATTCTGCGCATCCTCGACTCCGTTTAATTTTTTCTTTAAACGTCTATTGCCTAATTTTTTCAAAAAAAAAAAAAATCATATAGCCTAATAGTCTTTTCTCGGTAATG
>NW_006263303.1:13757219-13761303 GCF_000493195.1 Citrus x clementina | reverse complement strand
TATGGATCAATACTTGCATGGATGCGAAAGTATCAGTAAACATTAACGGTACAGTTATTATGGATCCTTAGATTTAAATATTTTAATCTTAATCATTTACTTAATATAATAGAAAAATAATTAATTAATGAACAGATAGCAGGTAACTTACAAGTTGCAAGTAATTTCAAAAGTTTGCTTCACCTTTTCCATTTGTTTTTATGCTTTATTTCAGCTTTGCGTTATCTATTCTTTTCATTTCTATTTTTATTTTAATATTTGGTCAGTCTTGAAACATCAAGTATATATATATATACCAAGGGACTTTTTTTCATCTTGCTCTTTAGCGCCCCTCTACCCCTATCATATTAGTTAAGTGGTAAAATAATTCAAGTTTCGCCCTTCGACAATAGTTAATTCTTACTTACAAACTTTACGCACAGAGACTATTTAATATTCAAGCCCCGTAATTTATTTCAATTAAGCCATTGTTAAAATGTTTTGTGAATTAAAAAGTTAGAAGAGTTAATCGCGGCTTGGAGTCTTTCCCTCAGAAAGTGGATATTGATCGAGCGGGACAGGAACTCTGTTGGCTAACCATTCGGGAGAGAAATACTGCTTTGATGTTTGAACACCATGTATAATCAACATCCATCTTTCGCTCAAATTCAACTACCAAGGTTTCCTGTGGGTTGTGCTTGGCTGATAAAAACCAACTAGTATAGTTAGGGTTCAGTCTTAGATATAAGTTGAAGTACTTGGAAAGTAATCATTGATAATGTCTTGCACACCCACCTTCTCTGTTACTTTCTCAAAAGTAATCCAATTTGATAATAGGCGTCTAATTTATAAGGATTCACTATCAAATTGATTTGAATAACAAAAACAATTCAGATTAGCACAGAAGTGTGTTATAGAATAAACAATACTTGTGAAGAATCCAATTTCAAATAAAAGAATTTCAAATATTGTGTTCTATCGTATCTCTTTTTATTTTTTATTTAAAATAACTATTTTAACCAATTTATTAACCGGTTATATTATTTTAAAAATAATGTGCACCTTTCATTAAATTCAACGGTATTTATTTTTTACATTAGTAATACCGTAAAAAAATTACAGCATTATAGAAAAATCCAAAAAAAAAACTACTTGCACAAACCACTTTATCGCATATAGAATGCATTTAGTAGTTCTGAAATTTCACTAATTTATTGTAAGTTTTAACCGAATAGTAGTTGGCTAGCATGTAATCGGCCCATTTCCGAATTGGCAGGTTATGCCGCAGCAATTGCTGTGCGTCATTTTCATTTTTTGGATATTATTCAATAGTCATGTGGGTACACAACAAACAAGTGGGTTTCCTTCTCATCTCTGTTGTAAGAGTGGCGCAACCTGTGAAAAGAGCCAAAAATTCATCTAAAAAGTAATCAGAATTCATAAAATTTCGCTTTTAGTATTTTCATATCAACTTTTAATTTTTTCTCCTCCTTTTCATTTCTTTGCTTAAAAAATTTTAAAAAACATAAAAACTAAGAAGGATTCAATAAATTCAAAAAAATAATAAACAAAATAAAAACTAATTGAAATTAATGTTAAGCACTTATTGTGAGGAATCCTTGTAAATGAGTAAATGACCCATTGCACATACCAGTTGAAAAAAGAAAATTAAATACTTATTCTATTTGAAAAACAATGATACTGATAAGACGTAATTTTCTTTTTTTTTTTTTTTCTCAAAAAAGTTGGAAAGCGATTTCTGTTGTGAGATGGAGGAGATATTTGGTGGCCAAAACTGCTTCCTTAATGGGTATGAATTTGTTGAGATAATGAAGCAAATTTCATTTGGACCTCTTTGTTTCTTCATCGCTCTGACAATTCCTACATGCTTAATCATGATGATGGGTTTATCATATATAGCTTATTGAATTTTCAATATATGTGTTAAATAATTATAAAAATAATCTGGGTGAGAGGATTTGAGAGACAGTCGAAAGATAATATTGACATTTTTGTGATTCTCAACTCAAGAAGATTTCATTACAATGATGCAAAAGTCGGTTTGCATTTCGTGCATGTTCTGGGAATCTTAATGGGTGTTTTGCAACTCTTATCTTACTTTCAACACTTTTTTTAATATTATATAAAATACAACTAATTTCAATAATGTAGAAATTAATCATCAAAACTCATACTTTGTACTACTTTATTAATGTTGTACCTTTTAAAATAATTATCATTATTTGACTGTAGAAATAATTAATTGTAAGAAAAATCAATTAAATGTTTAGTAAATTTGTTTTCAAAAGTATTTTGAGTTTTAAAAGCAATCATACATGTTTGTTAAATCAAACTGTTAAATTACTATAAGAATTCAAATTACTAAAATAAACATAATATTAGATAAAATTTATTTACATTTTTATGAACATTTATATTAAGATCGGACTAGATATTAACAAACAAATACAAATTAATAAAACTATGTTATTATTTAATTAATTTTTATTAGATATTTAGATATATTTTATTTTATAAAAAAGTTAGCAAATAATATATATAAAATCAATTAATTATTGGTATTATCAACTGCCATGATTATTTTTGATATTTCATTAGTGATTATTAAATTCAATACAATCAATTATTTAACAAATTATTAAATATTTAATTTTATTAAATAAGAAATAAAATGGGGTTATATATGAAAGAAATATTATAAATAGAAATTTTTTTTCTCTTATTCTAATCCCATCTAAGCCCACTTATAAATTGTGATTGCTAATCTTATGAATTGTGATTGAATTTAGTCCCCTTAATTCAGTCCTAAAAAATTTGCCAAATATTAGGATAAATATTTAATTTTAAAGTTAGTCTAATCCCACAATTAGTCTTACCTCCCAAACATAGCCTAAGTGAATTAAAAAGTTACGAAGTAAGAAATAACAAAAGTCCACCATGATTACTTATAGAAAATTCACCATGCGGACAGATGAAATTAATAATGGAGGAACATGACTAAAAAAACTGATTAAATAAACCAAAATTAATTTACAGATTAATTTATTATAGCAAACACGGGATCATATCCTTCGGGATCAAATCTTCACTCTTGTGGATTGACATGATGATGAAAATTTGATAAAAGCATATATAGAAATATAATTGGTATAATAAAATGTACAAATCCTATATCCCTTAGTTTAATATTTGAATATATATTCCATTGGGCAAAAAGCTGTTCTCAATAATAAAAAGAAAATTAAAGGCAGCTTTTGAGTGAAAAAAACTCGGATCGTAAAAGAGCTTTATTTGCCTGCTCCGTTCAGCAAATGCTTCTTTGTCGAAAGAGTAAGAAGAGTTTGCACTAATTTGATTAGCTTGACGCACTACACAAATTTAATTATACATCATAATTATGAGTTAAGTCCCCAGGTCCCCATAAAATCACTCTTTAAAATGTATCGCATGCATGCATGTCCCATTCGATTTAACATTTTCATTTTAAGGAATTAATTATTGATGGAAAATTGAGCAAAACAGCAATTAGCAATCTCGGAAAACAGCAAGCGCAACAATACGCAAACAGTAGCGCACCAACGGCATGAACAAGCTGCGAACCAGCAGGAAAGAGTACGCAAACAACGTCAACAGTAAAACAACGACCAGCCAGTATTTCGACGTGCGCGAAAGCACTGACCTAAAGACTAATTTTGTTCTTTTAGGGACGATTCTCTAGTGCATGGAGAACTGAAAAACAAAGCAAATTGATTTTTGAATTGCAATGATATTATTGCGAGATTGTATTCTAAGCAAAACAATTTAAAATAATAATAAAAGAAAACAGAAAAGTGATGAGAAAAGTCGAGAGACATTTGGGTGGGATTTGCACACATGCAAGTGGGTTGTTGGCCTAGTTAAGAGGTTTTCAGATTAGGTTCCTTATTTGGACTGCAATCTTGTGAGCGTAGGCTTCTTACTTATGGATTTGTTACATCTCTAAAGTTAAGTCCCACCGCGCTTCCACAACACCACACCCCCCCCCACCCACCCCCCCACACACACACACACACACACACACACACACACACACACACACACACTC
>NW_006263303.1:13710996-13757119 GCF_000493195.1 Citrus x clementina | reverse complement strand
GATATTTTAAAAGTACCAACACAAATTTTCGACAATTATATAACTTTTATTTCTGTGCATTCAGAATTTTTATTGTTCACAATTGAGAATTTTTTATACTTTAAATACGAATCAAGGTCAACAGTTTTTTTTTTTTTTTTGTCAACTAATAAAGATATCCTTGCCTGCCATTAGAAATCTATTTAAATGTCAAGGTGGTCTTGTTAAATTTTCTGAATTTTAGGTAAAAGATAATTTAAATTTTAATATGTGGCTTGGAGAAGAATCATCTCCAAGATAGCATGAAAGTCAAATATAAGCTGTTGTTAATTTGAAATCATTTCACTTTTTACGCGCAATCGACACTTTTATCTTATATTTATATATAAAATCGACAAAAGATTGGTGGGTGGTAGAGTTTGGGAACAAATCAACAAGAAAAAGGCATTGAATAAAGTAAATAACACAAATTGCATTCTTCATGTTCGAGAATTGATATGTATGAGAATCCAACCTGTCTACAAATAAAACAATCCACCAACCGATTAATGGTGTATCTTTTTATTTCATGTGTGTTCTCATATTCACACTTGCAAGTGAGATGTCTGCTAATAGTGCAAGAATCAAAGTTTTGGTTTGTTGGAGATTATAATAGAGAAATTATAAATAAATAAATCTTAGTCGGTTATAATATAAAATATGTAATTAATAAAAGGCCAATGGTAGTGTTAACATTTAGATAGCCTTTGCTTTTTGTCAAAAATCTTTATGAGTCTGAGTGCGAATATCTCAATGGACATGTTTATTTTTCTATTTTCAATGTCTGAATATAAGTGGTAACTTATTTAATTTTACAAATAAAAAAATCTTAAACATATTTATTTGACATTTATATCTTTGTAAATCAAAACAAAAAAAAGACATTGGAATTTATAGTTTAGGAAATAAATTTTATTGAGATCGTTTTAGAATATAATATTTACTTGTCATTCAAATACTTTTCCATTAAGATAAAAGTTATAAAATTTTATTTTTTCTATTGAGATGCAAACGTTTGAAAACAATAATTAAGTTACAATAAAAAAATAAGGAAATTTTAGAAAAGGTCTGAAATTAATAAAATTTCAAACTTTAAACATTTAATAAATAAGGCCTTAGAGTCTTATTTGAATTGGTATTTTTTAACAATCTATAATTTGTGTCCTTTTTGAATTAAATGTCTAAATTGTAAGTATACACTAATAAGAAGACTTCTTAATTTATTTATTTTCTTAAAATTAGGAGTTAGGTCTTTTATTTTGGAAGATTATTTAGGGCAAGGAGTCATATTGTGGAAGCAAATAAGAAATTAAAAAGGAATATATAGATTCGACAATGACTGGTTAATCCTTTCATATAAATAGGGATGTATTCTATAAATTAAACAGAGTTTACCATATGTAGAGAACTAGATAGAACTTTGGTGTGGATGAACAACGGTGAGTAGTGTCTATGAACATATTATGAATAGCGTCAGATAAACAGTACCTTCCGCAACCATTTATAGGATGCGTTTGGGATTGAGATTAGATAGGTGTAGTTTAAAAGGTACAATACTAAAGTGTTTGGTAAACACTATCTGTTGTAGCTTGGAAGTTATGTTGGTATAATTTTTCACTTGTATGATAAAAAATCTATTATATCTTTAATAATTTTGTTAAAAATCATTTAAAATTTATATTTACTACATATTATTAACTTTTATTTCATAGTTACAACTTTTTTTCACTCCTCAATCCCAAATAGGACTAGAGTCTTAGACTTCAAGTTTTATATTCATCTCAATATATTGTTAGACATTGTTTTTTTTATTGGTCTTTTCAGGAGAAGGGATTGTTTGCAGTAGTGAAGGAATTTCACATCAAAATTGCAGACAAAAAGATGTGTGGTGCTGACTGAGTAAACTCGACTACGTTAATTTAACTGAGGTGGGGGCAAGAGTAAGACGAAGTCTAAATTTGTGTAAAAATCCAATAAGTTGTAATCATTCTATACTTATTGAATTGTTTAATATTTAAACGTGATATCATAGATGTAAGATTGTTATTCGAATCATGTAAAATTCTGTGTACTTTATTTTCTGTAATTTTTATTGCTTACATTTAAATTAATTAACTTAATCAATTTAGGGTAATAATTGACCTACATTTAGAGTAGGATCATATGGGCATAAAACTGTAACTGTTACTTCACTGTAGCAAAAAAATGCACTTTTGAGAGACCCAAAGTGGCCGAACACCAAAAAAAAATCTAAAAAATAAAAACTAATAAAATTTTATATTAATCTTTCATTCTTTTTGAATTATTTTTTCAGCCTGAGACTCTTTTAAATAAAAATCGATAATCGAATATGAGCCGATGAGGGCCAAATTTGTTCATATTATTGGAAATCTATTCCAAGCCTTTTGAGGAATTGACACTACCAGTTACAAGTGAGCAACCACTAATGTATGAGTAGGGAGAGGTTATTTATGTTGGAAAATCAAGCTAGAAAAATAATTATTCTATTTAGTAATGTATATAAAATGCACAGTGTTAGAGAAGTTTCTTAGATTTCTGACTGAAAATTTGAGGAAGACTATTGCAATCTTTTCCACCTCCATAGTTGGGATCTACAAAATATGGTTATAGTCTTTCATACTATCCTCAATTATCTTCCTCACATGTGCAGACATGTATTAAAACCTAACTCCAGTGTAGGAGATTTAAACCTAAATTATCCTCTTTTCTTTTATAGAGAAAAAAACTATGCATTTAAAGATTCTATCTATTCTAATTTCCTCTTATTTATATTGACAATTATTAGAGTCAGAGTTCAACTAAGAATTAAGCTAGCAGAAGGACTGTAGTTCTACGAGCATTTCAGTTCCAACTTGATAGTTAAGGACAATCATATCATGACATACCAAAACTACTAAGTCATTATTTGTTCTAATGATCAATTTTAATATATCTATATTAAATAAATGAACAAAAATTATCATTTCATAAATAATATATTGAATAAATGGTAGCCATACATTTAAATGATCAAGTACAGCAGACAACTTAAGTAAGCATTCATGTTGTAACTATATGTGCCTATGATCCATAAAATTATATCGATCTCATTCTGTGATAAGTCGAAAGATATAAGTCATGAATGTAAACTCATTACGTACTTAGGATTAAAGTCGATTAAACTTATTAAAGATTGTGTCAATTATGATCGACGACATTTGTCAAACTTATAAAAACTTGTGTAATCATAATTCACTATAATCCTGTTCAATATAACATCATATGTCCAACACATGAATCACATACTTTGTAAATAAAAGCATGCAATAAAAGAATAATTTGTAAATTTAATAAAATTTATTTACTCATAAATTATTTAAGTACACATTTTTATTAATTGTTATTTACAAAGTATGTGATTTATGTATTGTACATATGATGTTGAAATTTTGATAAAAATTTTCAATAACTAACCTCCAATAACTTAACTCTTATAGGATATATTATCATTGAAGTCCTAGCTTCAAAGTACAAACTTTGAGGTTATAAGTGCGTACTCTTGCCACAGTTATATAGCTAATGCAATTTTAAGCTAGATCGACAACATGATCAAGTTTAAATCTTTTATTTTAAAATGAACAGATGTTTGTATTTCATAATGTTTATGTACGACACAACTATCTTTTTTTTTGTCTTAATATATATCAACCGGCTAAAATATGTGGCTGACAATGCACTTAATTTTAGAAAACTATTAATTAATTACGCTTCCCTTAACAAATTTAATCCAAACAATCTTAACATATATATGTTGGAGAAAAATCAGTTTTTTAAATTTTTATAAAAACTTTTCGGTTCGATCTCATATAATATATAGGAATTCGTAATCTAGAAAATCATACATTGACAATCCGAGAAGATATGAACAATTGAAAATAATTCAGGCTCCCAGATCACGATCTGTCACCACCACTTTTGTTAGATCACGATCCGTCATCACCACGCCTGTTAGATCATGATTCGTCACCACCACGCCTGTTAGATCATGATTCGTCACCATCACGCTTGTTAGATCACGATCTGTCACCAATGATCTTCCAGGTTATAACTCAGGTTTGATCTGCACTTGACGTGTGGGCTCCTTTATCGCCACTAAAACAACTAGCAAGAGAAAAATTTTCCTCTCAATTTTAGAGAGAAAAATTCTTTTTCTTTGGTCTGTATATTGCGGCTCTGTCTATTTCCTTTAGAGAAAATAAGTCTTTTATCTCCATTTAGTGAAACCTTAGACTCCAAATAATCAAATCAAAAGTCACGGTTACTTGCTTTTACTATAGGGGGTCCACCTTATAAAATAACATAAGGCCCCTTACACACAAGCATATTAAATGGAGCCTCCCACTAAATGGTATATTTAGACTTTTGACCTAAATAGATAGTTATTTTGCTTATTAATCCAGTAGTGGTGCAGTCAATTAAATGAGCTAACCCAGGGATCATTTGGGTACATACAATAATGGCTACAATAATTAGGCTTGTAATTAAACTAGCCTAATTATTTAATTCCAAATCTACTCCACTAAAAGATTGGAATTAACGTCCGTAATTGTATGCTATCTAGGATAGTGTACTCGAATAATAATTCGACCCATGTCACATTGATTTCTTTACTGCACAATCATTTGTACCACATTGTTAATTAAATCAATATCTCAAATGTCCAATCAATTTAATTACATCTTTTTCCTTGATACTTACTGGTTTTCTCTAATGATCATTTTCAACATACTAAATATGTTAACACACTCTGGCAAGAGAATTCTATGATCAAGTACCGAAAACCCATCAAGAAATGTGTTGTACAAATTTTATATTGTTAATCTATAACTCCAATACTCATAATTGCTCCCACCAAGATACCGGGTAATCTTGACTACAAATATGTGTCGTGCTCATTAGTAACTCAAATGGAATAACAATTACAATTATGAAATCATAACGAACTCAAGATTAAAATTACAGTAAAATCAATACCTATGAGATTTAATAAGTCTGACAGTTATTACAAAGTTAATTAAATCTCATATGTGATCTTGTTCAATGTAGTCGTACTACATCAATAAATTCATACATAATTAAGACAAATCATTCAATGAATTTATTAAAGTCTAAGCATAAATAGAGCACTCAACTCTATTTATCAACTGTGAACTTAATTTATTTAATCATAAGATAATTTATATTTATGTCTTCTGTGAATTCATATGATAATCACATAAATACATATAATATAATTAAACGGACCTTATTCAAAATATTTATACAATTAAAAATATCTCAAATATTTTATTAATTAGAAAATAAATAAATGAATATACTTTAAGAAGCATATAATCCCAACAATATACCCTCCTGTATCGTTTTTGAAAAAAAGAAAAACACATAAGGAAGCAGCGGATATATATCTGCGCTAGTTGATATTTTGATAATATTATGATATTTGTTTATCATGGTGTGATGTTTGGCTCGGGCTTCTTTTCTTTTTCATTGTATGGCATCTTTTCTTTTAGTGCTTTTAATCATGTATTGTATCTTTTTTTTTTCATGTCTATTATAAAGGATAAGATACATTACGTCTCTTCCTGCTATTGAGGTTAGAAACAATAGGTTTTTTTATTTATTTAACGAAGCTCTGTCGCAGTACAAAGATTCACCCAAAAAAAAAAAATGAACAAAATGTTTACTAATATTATTACAAAATGTTGCCAGTGGACTTGTAGTCCAATGATAAATTGAGACCCTTATAAGGAAATTGAAATCAAACCTCATTAAACTCTAACCGTGCTTCTTTATAGTAACGGTAACAATTCACCACCGGACCACAAGGCCAGTGGTGGAGTTTTGAAAACAAACGAATAAAAGCATTTAGTTAAATAATGCAACTCAGCATTCTCCATGTCTCCAGACTTGAGGTGGAAAAAATAAAGAACGCACTCCATTGACTTACCTTTTCCTATGCGGGTTAATAACTTATAAGTCAGGTGACTGCTTGTCAAGTAGATTAGCCCTTATCGGTTATTGGAATAAGAATATGTTTGAGGCAACATTCAATTATGGAGCTAGTTTTTTAATGAGTTAAGACTCATCAAATATTGTTTAAATAAGTTTTAATTTAATGTAGATTGAACATTTGGGTCCAAGATGACAGTCAAGTCTATCCTAATTACTGGAAGAAATCTAGAGCCAACGGAACTGTATTTCTTTAAAAATTTACATATCGAAAATAGGGGATATTGCTAATTTGCTTCTACTAAAATCGATATATACCATTTAATCTCTATTGCTTTTATAATACTTAAGAACCCCCTAAAACTAAAGATGGAATTATCCATGAAAAATAATTTTGGGAAACATCAAGATTTAAATTGAAAATTTATCTGTTTCTTTGTTTATTTGTTTAGGCCCTCTAACTTACATAATGTTGGTACAACCTACTAAATGTAATAATTAATTTGCATTTGTGTTTTTTTTTAAGCCTAATGAATTTCTCTATTATTATCCTGGTCGAATCAAAATTCATGTTTTTCCATTACTTATTTACAAATCCCCTACATAATAAGGGTGGACAAACCAAATCCAATCCAGCTCAACCCAATTAAATGTATGGTGCATTTACTAAACGAGAATTAGAATGGGTTGGAATTGAAATGAGCTTGAATATGAATGAGGAATTGGAATCTGAATAAGTTGTTTACTTATGTTATAGAAAATGGGATCAAATGAACTACATTTTCATTGATGTGTTTACATTATTTTGGAACCGGAGTGCACTATTGTAAGTTACTAAAATGCCCTATGTTAATTGTTGTGCCTTGTATCATTTGTTTATATTATAATAATAACAAAACTAAAAATAAAGATAATAATGACAATAATATTAATTAAAACAACAAAACTAATAAATTTTAATTTTAATAATTATAATAATGAAATTAATGACAACAACAACAACAATAATAATAATTAAAATAATAAAGATAATCTATAATAATAATAATAACATTATTATCAATAATAATGACGAAATTAATGATATTACTACTACTATTACTACTAATAATAATAATAAATAAAAGACCTATTTGTAAATAATATAAAATTATTGGGTATTTTCATAATTTCTATGAGGACCAAAATCCAAAAATGACAGAACTTGATTAAGGGCAATTTGAGAAATATGAAAAATCAATGGGGGTAAAATGGATAGTTCTGGGAATCGAAGTTTGATTCCCAATCCCCTGGGAATGATATCAATGGGAATGATTCCCAAATCTGTGGACCTCACCCAATTTCGATTTTAATTCCCACTTTTATTTTGTAAAGTGAACATTATCAATGATTTTGATTTTGGATTCTAATTTCTCAATCCAGTAAGTAAATACCCCATTGGATGGATTGATTGAGTTATAATGAATTTATTGAATCAAATTTTTAACCTAATTAATGATTGAGTTGGGTTGGATTCATGTTAATGAACTAATGTAACCCAATCAAACTCTCGAACAATAAAAATTATAGTAAAATTAATGTCAACTGTCAACCTAATCCTTTTTCTTCTTTTATAAAATAGATTCTTTTTAATTTGTTTTAGCTAAACATGACACTAATTGAATTCTACATTCAAAATTCAATAATCAAACCCAAATTTTCATTAGATGTAAGTTGATAGATTTTCAAATATTATGTAAGATAGTTCTTTTATACAATCTTTATGTCATATTAATATTTAATGCATAATGGAGAATTAGTATTTGAATTGATTTTAAATTATTTTATTTTTCTATTTATTATTTTTTAGTTTTTAATTTAAATCAACCCATTGAATCGATGCAACCTAATCTAATGATTTAATGGTTGAATTTGTTTGAGTTAAATTGAATTTTAAAGATCTGATACAACTCAACCCATTCTAATCCAAACGAGTCAATGAAATTTTTTACTAACTCATGAAGCAAGATCATATAACACTCTAATCCAAACGACTCTACATGGAAAATTTTGATAAATAATACATGTTAAGTCCATTATTTATAGAGTTAGCATCTTATGACAAGTCTAGTTAAATTAGAATTTTATTTACTGCATATCTTGTAATAGGGATTAATTTATTAATTCCATAATTTAGTGAGATTCAAATTTATTCGGAATATTTGTTTCTTAATTTAATAAGATGTCTAATTTAGAAAGTCTATTAATGATGAGATTCTATAATGGCGCATGAGATCTATTTAGAGAAAGAAGTTGGTTCAAACATGAAGTTCATTAAATGTTCTAGATATTTCTTGGGAGACAAGCAATGCAAGAAGATTAGATTTATTCCTATTAAGATTCATGGGACTTATAAGAGGCAAGAAACTCTTATTTGGAAAGAATCCAAGTCTTTTAAGATTTGCTATTTTGGTGAAATCCTACTGCCTATATAAAGAGAGGTATTTCACAATTGAAGGCACGCACAACACATAACATAAAGTAGAGAAACAAAATTCGGATTTGGTGCATAATGTTGTGGATCTTAGATTACTAGACGTTGAAGAATTACTATTGATCACTTTGCGAAGTGCCTTGAGGATTGTGGATCAAGGGGGGAGCAATAATTCAAGAGAAGCAGATTCAGTCTAAGGTTGAGTAAACTGTATGGTGATAAATTATAAGTGAGAGTCTTAAGTTTAGTAAATCCATAGGTTGTAACATCTCAACTTAGTGAATTGCTTTTCATCTGGGTGTGGCCTCGTGGATGTAGGATTGATTAATCCGAACCACATAAAAATCTCTGTGTCATTTATTTTCTACAATCTGTTGTGTTTTTAGAAAATTAATATTTTTTATGCGGATGAACAGTAACTGTAAACAGTAACTGTGAACAATATTTTCAAAAATTAATTAAGTTGTTAATTTTTGGTTTTTAATTGCCTACATCTATTTGCAATAGATCTAAATTCCTTTCAATACCAATGAGAATTTGAAACGAGGGGCTTTATTGAATAATTGAATATGAAGTTATGAAAACACTAACATGACCTCTCTATTTATAATAGAAGAAACATACTTCCTTAATTGAACTTTAAAAGGGAAATTAAATTATAATTATAATAGAAATAGAAGACTAAGGCATATACTGTTAATATGAATATATCTATAATATTGATTTTGATGATAAATAAAAAGATTAAGAATGATTAAATTTTTTAAAAGCTCAAACTATTTTCATATAAATCATTATTCTGGTAAAGCAAAGTTTTTTATACTTAAATGAAAAATGATTTCATAAAATCAAGTTGTTTTTCAAATTCATGCTCTTATTAAAAAATAGCTTCTGGATAATGTCGGCAATTTGACAGCTTGATAACGGGTAACCAACATCAAATAGAGTTTGTGATTAGCTTCTGGACACTGTCGGCAATCCGACATCTTGATAACGGCTAACCGACATTGAACAGAATTAAAGATTAGCCTCTCGACACTAGCGGCAAACCGACTTCTTGAAAACGATAAGCCGGCATTTTCTTTGCAGGTCACTGGACGATAACTGCGATCCGATATTTCAATAACGATGATCCGACAATTTGAAAATTTTTCCAACGGTAACTTGCTCAAGTTAAAACGACAATCCGACATTGAGTTAACGACAATCCGACTTCGAGTAAATTGTCTGTAACGACTAGTTTTTAGCTCAAAGTATAAAAAAGGCTCATTTAAACACAAATAATGGTGATTCCAACTATTATAATTGAGAAAATTATTGAGCATACAACTTTCATTGAGCTTTAAATTCTTATATTCATCTCATTTACTCACACTTTAGAATTTCATTTGTAATCAAACACATTGTGTGAGAGAGATTTATTTTGTAATCCTTTTGAAAAATCAAATTGAGACGTTGTAAGTACTGAGATACACTTGGGTTAAGAGATTGGGGATAATCTCTTGTTGTAAAGGTTTATTGACACCTTGGAAGTCAATTGTAAGAGAGGTTGAAGCCTTGGAGGCTTGGTTAGTGAAATCCTCAAGCCCGGTGAGTTTGGAGGTGTGGACGTAGGCACGATTAGCCCAACCACATAAAAATCACATGTTTGATCTCTCTTCCCTTACTCTTTTATTATTGTGCTTGATTTAATTTATTTTTTCTATTTTTATTAAGGCAATAGATTGAATTATTGTGTGGTTTTTTTAGTATAAGTTTTAAAAATCCTAATTCACCTTCCCTCTTGGGTTGCCTAGTTATTATTTCATTTGGTACCAAAGAAAGGTGTTCTTATTTCGACTTAACCGTCTAGAGTTAAAGATCCATGACAACTTAAAATGACTCTACCTTTAGGCAAGGACAATCCACAATTAGGCCACCATTCTTTGATGGTAATGACTAGCCATATTAGAAAATTAGGATGAGAATTTATTTGCAATCTTTAGATTATGAAATTTGGGAAGTTGTTTGTGATGGTTTATGGGTATAAATTCAGATGCTAGTGCTGTCAATGTGCAAGTGTACACAACAAGTAATATAATTATGAGTATTCAAGATCGTCTCCACAGGGATTAATGTTATCAGATTTGATACAGAAATTTTAACAGTGCAGATTTTGTTCTAGATTAGAATAAAACTATTTATGAAACTAATAAATTAATTAAAATAAAATGCAATAAATAAAATGCAACAAAGTAAATTATCACATCAAACTCAAAGATAAAACCAATGGGAATATAGAGTAGTTGAGTGAATAAACTCTCTAAATGGTTTTGACTATTTTTCTATTGTTTGGCTCGGTTGCTACAACATCTGCTACAACACTGGGCAGAATCCTTATGTATCCTCAGCTGTCACATGTTGGATATCTTATATCTATATGCAACCTAACAATGATCAGTTGTTATGCCAACATAAGATATAATATTACACGCTTAGGTTCTAACTATCCTACAAGGTGAATCCCTATATCTAGTTTATCACTAATTTTAAATTAAGCATGGCCCTTTTGGGATCAAGTAAAACTCAATTCAGGAAACCCAATCTAAAACCAAGTATTGCTCTGATATGTTCCACTAAGGTAGACCCTTTTATGCATCTTCCTTAACTAGTATCATTAAATGGTTGACCAGCCGAAATAATGAATAAAAATAAATACTATCAAGACAAAATGCTACAACAAACATGCAACACAAATAAATTTAGTTTATGATTTGCAAAAGAAAAAGAAAGAACAAAGTTTCAGCCATCAAACACATCCTCATGACTAAAAAGTAAATAAGAAAACAAGAGAAGAATAAGAATGACTGAGTTCCCAATTTTTTTATGCAAATTCTTCTCTTGTGCAACCCTCAATCTCTCTCTTAAATCCTTTCTTTTGTTTCTTTTGGTTTTCTCTTTGGGTGACGGCTCTCTCTTTTCCTTATGATGTGTACTCCTTTTGTAGTTGAAAATTAGGGTAAACAGAAGTCTAGGTCGCGTGTTTCCAAGATTGCTACAACAATGGCAATGGTTGCTACAGCAACGATTGCTACAGCAACAACTACAACTATTTTTCTATCATCTTGTTCTTTTCCATCTTTTGCAAGCATATTGCATCAACATTCCTTCCTTGAAATTTGAGCTTCCGATCACCTACAATTATGCATATGATTTAAGCACACAAATTATTCTAAATCAAATAAAATTTATTAAGAATAAACCAAGATGAATGATTATACAAAATATAACAAAAATACAATGAAAACACATCATTTACTCTCTAAGTATTATTGATTTAAGTCTAAAAGTATCATGATAACTCTCATTTCATAGAGTTATCAATGGTCCATTAATGCCTATGACTAAAAATGAAGTAGGAGATGATATTCCAAAACCTTCAAGTCAATGGAGTGAGTTAGAAAAGAAAACGATATCTTTAAACTCCAAGGCAATAAATGGTTTATTTTGTGCTCTTTATAAGAAAGAGTTTCACAGAGTGTCTAGTTGTGAGAGTGCTCAAGAAATATGGAATAAACTTGAGGTTGTCTATGAAGGGACAAATCAAGTTAAAGACTTTAAATTTAGTTGATACACTCGACAATATGAATTGTTCCAAATGGAACAAAATGAGAGTGTGTATTCTATGTACACAAGATTTACGGACATACTGAAAACTTTAGGAGCCCTAGGAAAAACTTTTAGAATAGCGAGAAAGTCAAGAAAATCAAGAAAATCATTAGATCACTTCTAAAAGAATGGAGACCTAAGAGGACTACCATTGAGGAAGCCAAAGATTTAAATATCGTACCTATTGATGACTTTATTGGCTCTCTTATTTCATATGACGAAGAGTTGGTAGTAGAAAAAGGCAATGAGGAGAAGAAGAAAAACATTGCTCTCCAAGCTTCAAAACATCACAATGATGAAGAAAGCGAGCTAGATGATGAAGAGACGGCTATGCTAGCTAAGAGATTCAGAATATTCTACAAGAAAACTAGTGAGCGGAGAAAGTTCAGAAACTTCATGAATTAAAAGGAGAAGAAGAAGCCGATCGCTTCTTATGAATGCAAGAAGCTCGGACACAAACGATCGGAATGTCCTCTTCTTAGAAGGCTAAAAAAGAAAGCAATGGTAGCCACATGAGATGATCGCAATGAGGAAACAAGTGATGATGAAGAGCAACAAGAGATGACAAATCTAGCTCTAATGGCAATCGGGAAAGAATCATTTGATGAACTTGATGAGGTAAGTGATCTTCCAACATACGATGAATTACCTAATGCCTTTAAAGAATTGCATGATGATTGGATAAGAATAGGTAAAATGAATGCTTCTCTTAAAAATAAAATGCTAGAAATTTTAAATGAAAATGAAGCTTTACAAAAATGCAATGATTCATTAAATGAAAAGATTAAAGGACTAGAATTAGATAATAAAATGTTGCATGATAAAATTGCATCGTTTAAAGGTAAACAAAGTATCTCATATGAGCATGAAAAATTACATGTGGATGCATTCATGAAAGAAAATGAAGTGCTTAAAAAAAAGAGTAATGAGCTCAATGAAATTGTGATAAAATTCACAAATGGTCAAAAGAACTTAGAAAAATTGCTAAGCACTCAAAAATGTGTGTTTGATAAAGGAGGACTTGGATATAAGCCTAACTTGAAATAAAAATATTATAAGAATTATTTTGTTAAAGCTACCTCCAAAAGTGATCATAAGTTCATTTGATGAACTTGACGAGGTAAGTGATCTTCCAACATATGATGAATTACATAATGCATTTAAAGAATTGCATGATGATTGGATGAGAATAGGTAAAAAGAATGCTTCTCTTAAAAAGAAAATGCAAGAAATTTTAAATGAAAAGATTAAAGGGCTAGAATTAGATAATAAAATGTTGCATGATAGAATTGCATCGTTTAAAGGTAAACAAAGGATCTCGTATGAGAATGAAAAATTACATGTGGATGCATTCATGATAGAAAATGAAGTGCTTAAGAAAAAGAGTAATGAGTTGAATGAAATTGTGATAAAATTCACAAGTGATCAAAAGAACTTAGAAAAATTGCTAAGCACTCAAAAGTGTGTGTTTGATAAAGGAGGACTTGGATATAAGCCTAACTTGAAACAAAAATATTATAAGAATTATTTTGTTAAAGATACCTCCACAAGCGATCATAAGTTCATTTGATGAACTTAATGAGGTAAGTGATCTTCCAACATATGATGAATTACATAATGCCTTTAAAGAATTGCATAATGATTGGATGAGAATATGTAAAAAGAATGCTTCTCTTAAAAAAAATGCAAGAAATTTTAAATGAATCATGGTTTTTCAATGGGTAAGACTGATACAACTCTTGGATTGACGGGTATGATAGGCATGATAATTTCTTGTTGAATAATGGTTTTTCTTGTTGAAAAAGAATTGCATGATCATTTTAAATGAGCAGGGTATGATAGGCGTAAAAATTTCTTATTGAATAATGGTTTTTCAATGGGTAAGACTGATACAACTCTTTTTATTAAGCATACGAATCAAGATAACTCATTGTCCAAATTTATGTTGACGATATTATATTTGGATCTACTAATGAGTTTATGTGCAAGTAATTTTTATCTTGTATGAGTAAGGAATTTGAGATGAGCATGATGGGAGAATTAAAGTACTTTCTTGGACTTCAAATAAAACAAACCGAAGAAGGAATCTTTATTAATCAAGCCAAATATCGAAGAGATTTACTCAAGAGATTCGGACTTGAAGATGGAGAGATAAAAGTATTCCAATGAGCTCAACCGTCAAACTTGACAAGGATGAAAAAGGTAAGGAAGTTGATGTCAAAACATATCAAGGCATGATTAGATCTTTACTTTACTTAACTTTCAGTAGACTTGATATTATGTTTAGTGTATGCTTGTGTGCGAGATTTCAATCATGTCTTACAGAATCTCATTTACTTGAGGTAAAAAGAATTTTTCGTTATTTGAGTAGAACCATAGATCTTGGCCTTTGGTATCCTAAGGGAACACATATAGATTTAATATATTATTTGGATGCCGATTTTATTGGACATAAAGTTGATAGGAAAAGCACTAGTGGACCATGTCACCTTCTAGGTCACTCTCTAGTCTCCTGGTTTAGCAAGAAACAAAATTCAGTTGCACTATCAACCACCGAGGCTGAATATATTGCAGCCGGAAGTTGTTGTGCTCAAGCCCTATAGATGAAACAAACTGTTAGAGACTGTGGCATTTATCTTGATAAAATACTTATCATGTGTGACATACCAGTGCCATAAATCTTTCAAAGAATCATATCCAACACTCAAGAACAAAGCATATAGAGATTAGACATCATTTCTTGAGAGATCATGTTAAAAAGGGGGATATTTCATTAAGTTTTGTTTCAACCGAAAAACAACTTGCTGATATTTTCACTAAACCCCTTAGCGAAGAACAATTTACTAAAATTAGGCATGAGCTTGGAATGGTCAACACTGCACAATAGCACAACTTTTTATGATATCAAGTCTATTTTATTTTCATAATGTGATTACTTGCTTAAATTGGTTGTTTAAATTGTGTGAATTCATGAATCATGCATTAAATAGGCTTTTAAAACATTTTGGATCAATGAAATGGTCTTGGAATGCAATAATTGTTAGCCAAAACAAAAATAAATGTGCGAAATCATAAGTTGTAGAAAATAGATTATCGTTTTCTCAGTAAATGGCTAACTGTTTTTAAACAGAAACTAAGGAAAACATTCTAGAAGCTAACGATTCACCGATTTCATAATAACGGCTCACCGTTTTAAAAGAAATTTTTTGCATGCATTCTGGAAGCTAACGGCTTGCCGATTTCACAATAACGGCTCACCATTTTTAAAGGGATTTTTGGACGTGCATTTTGCCTGCCATCGATTCACCGTTAACTTGATAACGATCAACTGATATCGCAAATGAAATAGAATAAGGTTTTGGACACTATCGGCTCGCCAATAAGGGTACATCGACTCACCGAAATCACGGGATAATAGAATAGTAAACCGTTTTCTCTTCATTTCTTGATTGGTCCTGAACCATTTTCTCTAACCCACCGGCTGCAACTCTCTCTTTCTCTCAAATCCAACATTTTTCTTGCCTTTTCCCACTAAATTGAACCCTTACAATCACTTCTTATTCTCTTAAGAATCATTTGAACTGATTAAAAGAAGTTTTTAACTTGAAAATTAAAAAATCCCAAATTTCAAACCCTAGAACCAGCCGACTTATTCTTACCAAATTTGACTGGATTTTCTTCCATTTTTGATCAAAATGCGACGTGCAATTACTCTCTATACTCTCCAACTTCCTTTCTAATGATTTCATTTCTTCCAAAAACATCAATTTTTCAAAAATCCCAATTTGTTCATATGGCTGTAAGACAACCACCACAGAGGCGTGCCCAAGCCAAGCAGGCTGCACCAAGCAATCTTAGTTCCTCTAGGCCTCTCTCTTAGGACTTCGACAGCCTAAATTTTCCAAATGGTCACATAACTCAGGGATTCCACACGAACTTTATGGGAAAGCGGTAACTTCTTTATTCTACATTAACATTGATTACTTCTTTGATATTACTATATGTAGTAGAACTATTCCTCAAATGCTAAGACAATAGGATGGAGCCTTAGGTATTGAAGAGCGAGTCTATGAAAACCTAGTTAGAGTGTTTTACTTTAATATGGAGCTTTCGGTTACCCAAAATGATAGGGTCTTGATGCATGTTGGAGGTGTTAGGATCGAGTTTGATATTTTTGAGCTTAGTGATATTCTTGGAATCTCTAGTGAAGGGCTAAACCTATATACTTCTAGAAAAGAGCTTCATTTTAGTGAGTTTAATCACTTAGAAGGCGTTAGGAACATCTGTAGACGATGCGATCTCTCTAACGACATCTGTTCATTGTCTTTTCGGTCCCAACTTTTACCCTTCCAAGTCCATATTCTTCATAGCATTCTTCAGCATATGATTGCACCTAGACAAGGTCATGGTGATGAGGTGACTAGATTAGATGTAGGTTTACTTGACTCTCTCATCCGTGAGAGGAAAGTAAAACTCATTCATAATCTTACGTCACATGCTATCTACTTCTGCTGTGACTAACCGGTCTCTTCAATATGGTAGCATTATCAGTAGGATCCTCAGGCACTTTCATGTTCTTTTGACCGAACCTGTTTATGTTGAGACCAAAAAGTTGGGTAAGGAAATTATCTCGGAGATTGGCTTTCATTGGAGGCAAGGGAAGTGGGTCAATGTTAAATCCTCTAAGAATGAGGAAATTTTGGTAGCTTCAGACAATGACCGAATGCTTAATGATGTTTATTCCGAGGATGAGTTACCTAATTTTTGACTTGACATTAGACCTCATGCCTCTCGTCAAGCTGCAGCAACCTAATCTTAGAATGAGGAGCCAGTTGAGTCAGTTGAGCATCCTGCGGCACCTTCAGTTTCTGAGGACCCCACCCAGCAGCTCTTCGACAAAGTGGATACCCTCTCCATGCAGCGGTAGCAGCTCTAATCCCAATTTTAGACATTTTAGCAGCAGATTCTAGACCAGTAGCAGGAACTACTTAATGGTCAGCGACACATTCTTACTTACTTTGGTTTCCATCCTAGTGGTTCCTCCTCGCAATCCCCATCTTAGTTTCGACATTTATGTTTTTTGGCACATACATTTCTCCTCTCATTTGTTTTATGTTTTGGATGATATCATGTAGCTTTTGTGATGATATGTCGGTTATTTGAACTTTGTTTGTGATTGTGATGATTTTAATGGTATATTGCTTATCTAGTTGGACAATTGGCAAATATGGAGTTTGGTTGATAAATTGAATTTTATATGGGAGTGTTTTAACTACTTTTGTTTTTTAGGATATGCTCATTTTTAAGGGGAGATTCTGCCGAAATTTTTGCTTGCACATAATGGGTAATATCTGAACTTCTTTAATATTTTTTCTTTCTTTTTGATGATGAAGGGGGAGATATATGGTAATATGATATGGTTGGATAATTTTATTTTGGTTAAAATTGATTGGTCATATACTTAAGGGGAGCACACATTTAGGGGGAGCAAAAATTACATAATTTTTGAATAAAACTATATATTCTTTTCCATTTATCTTGTAAGGTTTGTCATCATCAAAAAGGGAGAGACTGTTAATACGAATATATCTATAATATTGATTTTGATGATAATAAATAAGATTAAGAATGATTAAGTCTTTTAAAAGCTCAAACTATTTTCATATAAATCATTATTATAGTAAAGTAAAGGTTTTTATACTTAAATAAAAAATGATTTTATAAAATCAAGTTATTTTTCGAATTCATGCTCTTATTAAAAACTAGATTCTAGATACTGTCGGCGATCTGACAGCTTGATAAGGGCTAACCGATATCAAATAGAGTTTGTGATTAGATTCTGGACACTGTTTAGCTCAAACTAAAAGAAGACTCATTTAAACAAAAACAATGGTGATTCCAACTATTATAATTGAGAAAATTATTGAGCATACAACTTTCATTGAACTTTAAATTCTTGCATTCATCTCATTTACTCACACTTTAAAATTTCATTTGTAATCAAACACATTATGTGAGAGAGATTTATTTTGTAATCCTTTTGAAAAATCAAATTGAGAGGTTGTAAGTGTTGGGATACACTGGGGTTAAGAGACTGAGGATAATCCCTTGTTGTGAAGGTTTATTGACACCTTGAAAGTCAATTGTAAGAGTGGTTGAAGCCTTGGAGACTTGCTGAGTGAAATCCTCAAGCCCGGTGAGCTGGGAGGCGTGGATTTAGGCACGGTTAATTGAACCACGCAAAAATCACGTGTTTAAATTATAAGCTTCCTCAATCGCTCGCAAGGCTGCCTTTGACCTTCTATTTGACAGCCTTAGGATCAACAACAAGCCCAAAAAAGTTCAAAAGATCATCAAACAATTCTTGATAACCGATGCAAATTTCTTTTTTTGTTACAGTAATTGGAGTTTCTATGGCTGGCGACTAGTGTCCGTGATGGTCAAATCTGATAGATGTGGTTGAGAGGAACTTAACAATGGTCGAGGATTGGCCGAATTTGCTATGGTTTGGTTAGAAAGCTGACTTGAATTGACAATTGCAGTGCTTTGTTCATGATAGAGATTTTGGCCGTTAATCGGATCAGTGGTGGCTAGAATTTGATGAGCGGCTTGAGGAAAGGTTAATGATGGCTATGATCGATGGTGAGAAAGTGGTGTTAGTGGGGGTGCTTGTTGGAGCCACAAGTTTCAAGTTGGTGTTGTGGCAATTTATGGCAGTGATCCTCGGTAGAATTTGGTTGGCTTATGATCGGTGGAGGCCAAAAAGTTTGGTGGTGGTGTTGGCTAAAAATAAAGGCAGTTGGTTTTACAGCAACAGCCATCAGAGGCTCACAGTTTTTGGTTTGTTCACACGATGGCTGCATGATTGATCAAGGCAGAAGACAGTCGAGTTTTGGTTAGTGGCTGACAATGATTCTAATGTTGGGTCGAACGACCGTGGCAATGGGTGTAGATGGTGGCAGCTAGGTTTTTGTAATTTTTTTTTGTTTTTCTAATTCTTTTTTGGGATAAACAATGATAGATTTGGTGGGGATGGATATGGTCAGAGGCTGATGGCCTGATGGTGGGTTGAACAGTGGTGGTGGTGGTTGTAGATGGTGGCAGTTAGGGTTGTAATTTTGGATTTTTGTTTCTTCTGTTTGTTTTTTAATTTATTTTTTTGGACAAACATAGATGGATTTGGTGGGGATAGATATGGATAGCCAGGAAAGTTGTGCAATTGGAATAGAACTGATTTGATACCAATTGACAGAGCGAGCGTAGCGGAAGCAGAATTGTAGGATATAGAACAGGACATATCGCTCTAGTACCGCATCAAGCCAATGGGATTAACTTATGCTCTAATCGACCACTCTGATACCAATTGGCGGAGCAGGAGCGAAATTGATAGGATATGTAACACTAAATATCGTTTAGTACCGGAATAAGCTAACGCGACTAGGTTACGCTTTACTTAAAGAATGATTAGATCTTGTTCTAATCCAAACGGCTCAATAAGATTTTTTAATAATACATAAAGTAAGATTAGATAATGTTCTAATCCGAATGACTATACAAGAGAATTTTGAAAGATAATCACAATAGAAATTATAAAAGAATGTTTTATTGAATAACTGAATCTAAAGTTATAAAAATAATAACACGACCTATGTACTTATAATACAGTAAACCTTCTAATTCTCTAAGTTAATTTTAAAAAAGAAATTAAATCAAAATTATAATAAAAATAGAAGACTAAGATATGTACCATCCTGACGAGGTCCCAATCAAAACAATGTAACAATGACGAAATAAGTTATGCTTATAGTGAGAACAACCAGAATGTTTGGAGAAATTTCTTTTTACCTTCCTTTATTCATTAGTTCCTGGCTTATTTATAATCGAAAGCTACAATATGAAATAGCAGTTGAATCAAACTAAACAACTTCTGACAAACTTTTGCACGTGCATGGAAGCATGCATGAACAACATGGAGCCTTACGTGATCATGGAACTTAACATTAGGCTTTGGCTTCCACAAAGATCTTCTCTTATCAATACCTCCACCACGAAAAGGATCTTTGTCCTCAAGGGTCAAGGAAGGAAACTATTGTTGTAGTACTGCGGTGTTCTCCCAAGTAGCGTCTTCCGCCGGCAGTCGTTTCATCGAACCAAGCTTTGCTCAATCAATTTTCCACCTCGTTTCAGCCATCGTGTATCAACAATAGATTCAGGTTCTAAGACCAACACTCCCTTATCATCAACCGGTGGCACTTTATTGCTATTACTCGTTAATTCCCCCACCACTGTTTTAAGTAAGGATACGTGAAACACTGGGTGAATTCTTGCCCCCTCTAGCAATTGAATTTTGTATGCCACTGTACCAATTCTTTGAATAATTTTATAAGGACCAAAATACCTGTTAGCTAGCTTTTGGTGTGCACATTTGAAAACTGATGACTGACGGTGAGGTTGCAATTTAAGAAAGACCATGTCACATTTTTTGAACACTACTTCCCTTCGGTATCTATCAACCACCTGTTTCATTCTATTCGCTACTGCTACTAGATTCTTTTTGAGTTGCCCCAACAATTCATCTCGTGTCATCAACGCTTGAACAACCTCATGGACTGGTGACTACCCAATTTGGTACATTGGTACTTTAGGTGGAGCTCGGCCGTACAGGGCTTAAAAATGTGTCATGCCAGTGGAGACATGATACGTTGTGTTGTACCAAAACTCAGCCCATGGTAGAAAAAAACACTATTGTCGTGACCATTGGTGCACGAAGCATCGTAAATACTGTTCAAAACAACGGCTAATTATCTCGGTTTGTTCGTCGGTTTGTGAATAATAGGTGGAGCTCATCTTCAGTTTGGTGCCGGATAGATTGAAAAACTCTTGCCAAAATTTGATAACAAATATAGGGTCTCGGTCATTGATAATTGATCGTGGCATGCCATGTAACTTAACGACACCTTCCACAAACGTTTCTACTACTGTTTTCACCGAGAAAGGGTGAGAGAGGGCCATAAAATAGGTTGATTTGCTCAATTGATCAACAACCACAAGAATTTTATTTTTCCCTTGAGAGATTGGCAATCCCTCAATAAAGTCTAAAGTTATATCTTCCCATACCTGACATGGAATCGGTAGCGATTGGAGCGGACCCGCCGGTTTAAGAGTAGTAGCTTTCGTTTTCTGGCATGTTTCACACTTGCCCACATATTCTAATACTAATTGGAACATGTGAGGCCAATAAAACTGCTGAGAGAGGCATTTGTATGTGCGTAGAACTCTAGAGTGTCCTCCTATCTTCGTGTCATGGGCTTCATACAGCAACGTTGCCCGTATTTTCTCAGGAACTACCACCCTTCCTTTAAACATCAACAACCCATTCTTTAACAAATAAAGACCGGTAGTATTTGTTTGAGCAGTCGCCATAATTTTTTTGATATATTCATCTTCTTCTGCCGCCTTTTTTATTTCCTCCCAAATTGCAACCTATCGTATAAACAAATAATTGAGAGTTGGACTATTTGGCCTTCGTGACAATGCATCTGGAACATTGTTTTCACGTCTCGGTTTGTACATGATCTCATAATCATACCCCATCAGCTTGGCCATCCACTTTTATTGCTCCGGTGTAGCTATTTTCTACTTCAACAAATATTTAAAGCTACGTTGATCAATTTGTATGACAAATTTCTGTCCCAGCAGGTACGGTCTCCAAATCCTGATTGCTTTTACGATTGCTAGCATTTCTTTGGCATAGATCGACCATGCCTTCTTGGTGACTCCTAATGCTCGGCTCATATAGGCAGTTGGCTTGCCATTTTGCTGCAGTACAGCCCTGATTCCTTCCCCAGATGCATCAGTCTCAATAATGAATGTTTCTTTGAAGTTTGGCATGGCGAGAATTGGCGTGTTGCTCATGGCTTGTTTGAGATTTTCAAAGGCTTCTTCGGCTTCTTTATTCCACTAAAATTGACCTTTCTTCAACAAATTTGTAAGTGGTTTGGCCATTACTCCATAACCTTCGACGAATTTGCGGTAGTAACCCGTCAATCCAAGGAATCCCCGTAATTTAGTGATGATGTGCCCGAGATACTCTAACTCTTGCTGCTCGAAATTACATTTGTTAATTTTGACATAAAATTGCCGTCATTTAAGGATCTCCAATGCCTGTTTCACATGATTAAGATAGTACTCCCAACATGAGCTATAAATCAATATATCATCGAAAAATACAAGTATAAACTTTCTGAGGTGTGGTCGTAATATTGAGTTCATAATCGCTTGAAATGTTGACGGAGCGTTGCACAAGTCGAACGGCATCACCATATACTCGTAATGACCATTGTGTGTGCGAAAGGTTGTCTTGTGTATGTTTGAGGGGTTCATTCGCACTTGATGGTAACCGGCTCTCAACTCTAACTTGGTGAAGTAGGCGGCACCGTGTAACTCATTTAACATGTCCTCGACAATTGGAATTGGGAATCGATCTTTTACGGTGACTTCGTTTAGGGCACGGTAGTCTATACAGAATCTCCAGCTGCAGTCATTTTTCTTGACTAGGAGTACGGGTGCTGAGAACGGACTAGTGCTTAGATGAATCAAACCTGAGTCTAGCATCTCTTGGACTTGCTTCTCAATTTCGGCATTTTGAAAATACGCGTAGCGGTAAGGCCGAACATTAACAGGCTTTACTCCTTCTTTGAGTATAATTATGTGGTCAATGTCTCACTGAGGTGGCAGCTGCGTTGGCTCCTTGAATAACTCCACGTAGCCCTTTAAAAGCTCTTGCATATCTGGTGGTGCCGTGAGCCAAGCCTCCTTCATATTCGGTTGTAAACAGATAGCAAAGACCTCATGGACTTGTTTGATCTCTTTGGTGATTTTTCCAATGAAGCCGATTGTACCGGTTGTGAACCAAGCCCTTGCAAGCGGCGTTCTTTGTTTCCCCATCTGAATTCCATTGTAAGTGATTTCCAATTGCACACAACCGACCCAAGCATCTCCAACCATTCGATTCCCAAGACTATATCCAAGCATGTGATTGGCAATGAATACACATTGAGTGAAAATGGGATTTGTTGGATTAAAATTAATACCTTTTCGAATTTTTCATGGCATATCAGCTTGTCTCCATTAGCCACTCGAACCGTGAAGGCTGCCATTGGTTTGGTTGCTAAACGAAGTATATTAGCTAATTTTGTGCTCATAAAGTTGTGTGTTGATCCACTGTCGATCAGAACAACAATCTCTTATGATCCAATTCTAGCCTTAACGCACATTGTTTGCGATGCTGCCCATCCTGTCAATGCATGATAAGTAATTTGAGGGTCTACGTTTGTCTCATGTACTGTTCTCTGCTCCTCTATTGAACTTTCATCATACGTAGCTTCTTCCGTATTGCTTTCACTGTCAAAAATCAAAAGATGCGCCTTGTTACACTTACGCCCGGCTGTAAATCTCTCATTACAATTAAAGCACAACCCTTGTGCGCAGTGTCGTTGCATCTCCTCCCATGAAAGTCGTTTGATGGGTGTTGCTGGTGGTGTTCGAGTGATGGTCGGCTATACATAGTTACTGATTGGTGATCAAAATAATTTTCGTTGCCTAGACAGCTGCTCATCCTTCATTCGCACTAGGCTTATTGTTTCCTTCAATGTACGAGGTCTGAACATTCAGTCCCCCCATGAAGGTACCCACCAGCACCTTCTGTGTCCACCATTGAACATGGTTACCTAACTTTTCAAATTCTTTCTGATACTCACGTAATGTTTCTGTTTGTTTGACCCGTGAAAGCACTTCATCGAAATCTTCACAATCCGTTGGTCCGAAGCGTGCCCAAAGTTCCTCTACGAACGTCTCCCATGTCACAATTCTGCCCTATTCTTGGTAAGTCCGGCGTAGCCACTGCCACCATTAATTGACTCTCATTCTAGATGAAAAGATGCCAAAGCTACCTTCTGTTCATTGGTCGTTTCCTGATACTCAAAGAATTGTGTTGTTCGGTTGAACCACTTCGTTGGATCGTCGCCGAAGTAACGAGGGAATTCCAAATTTGTCATCCTTGGTGGTATTGGTTGCCATCCTCCTTCACTTTCTTCTCAAACTGGCCTTGCTGTAGAACAAGCGTTCCCTTGACTTGTTGCTCCCCTACTAGCACTAAGGGACTCAGCTAGCTTACTGATGGTGTCTTCCATTCGTTGAAGCTTATCATTGATTCCGAATTCCATCTGTGATACTTTGTCTTGCAAGCTTTCCAAGCAGCTTCAATTCTCTCAATACGTTCTTTGTTGGTGGTCATCGTTAACCTCACTCTGATACCACTTGATGAGGTCCCAATCAAAACAATGTACCAATGACGAAATAAGTTCTGCTTATGGTGAGAACAACCAGAATGTTTGGAGAAATTTCTTTTTGCCTTCCTTTATTCATTAGTTGCTAGCTTATTTATAATAGCAAGCTACAATACGAAATAACAGTCGAATCAAACTAAACAACCTCAGCAAAAAATTATCACAAGCTACAATACGAAATAATAGTTGAATCAAACTAAACAGCCTCTGACAAACTCTTGCACGTGCATGGTGTTGAGTGTTAGAAAATGTATATTTATAAAGGAGAAAAGCGTCATTTTACATTTCAAGTCTTACTAACATCCTTACCTTTATGTATTTAAGCTTCTTGTGATTTAATTATGTGTGTTTTATTTTAATTAAGTATTTTATGTATTTTAGGGGCATCATAGTTATTTCACAATAACAAGAGCTCAGGCGACAAAACGGACATCACGTTTGAACTCAGGACAGTTGAAAACCTTAGGAGGAACATAAAAGGAAAAATGGGCTCTGTTCACATGTATGGTACTATTAACATGTACGATACTGTCTATATTACTGTTCACGACACTGTTCACATATACGGAACGATGACGTGGCATTGACCGATAATGTGGCATTAACTGATGAGATGTCACGATTCCATTGGAGAAAATTCTTATGCACTGTTGATCGGTGACGTGGCAGCATATTAGTGGACCAAAAATCGCGCGTACTATACATGCATATACACACGATTATTTTCAACTAAACCACGTCACTGTTCAAGCCAGTTGACTGTTCAAACCACGTGGTCAAATCGTGTCACTGTTCAAACCGCGTGGTCAAACTGTGTACTGTTGACTGATGACGTGGCGCAATCCTAAGTGTCCAAACTGTTTTTAATCCGATGGTCATGATTTACTCAATATATCTATGAAAAGGGGGTCTCTCCCCCCTAATTTGGCATCTCTGAATCCATTTTTGGGCTCCATTTTCTGTAATTCCTTCTCCATCTTATATTTCTACATATTTTAATAAATTTTCATTTTACCCCCAGTTCAATTATGAGTAGCTAATTTTCTTTTAAGCTTGGGTTGAAGGTGAAATCTCAACATGTGTCATGAGCTTTATTTGGTAAATTTATTTTCTCTTCCCCTCTAATTTTTGTGGATGTTTTGACTTTTCATCGACAAATAATAATAATCTTGTCTAGATACCGCCCTGGTTTCACCGGCTCTCTAGTACAAGGTTATTATTATTTAGCAAGATAAGCCCTTAACACCATATTGATTAGAGTGTGGTTCATGAGGTGTGGATTCCCGCCTCAGGATTTAATTGACATTAATAAAGAATATTTAGCTCATGGTGCATGTTGATGCAGATCCAGATACCCAAGTACGTTATTTTAATAGATTTTCACTTCAATTTATTCTTGCCATTTTAATTTGAATTTTAGGATAATTCAAATCATTTTCACCACAAATCCAACCACCCATTTAGAAAATTAATTCTACACACAATTAAAATCTACCTCCTCGTGGAATCGACACTCGTTACCATTGATCTATACTATAATAGATTCGTGCACTTGCGAGTTCAATAAAATTTGTAGAACACATGGAAGCATGCATGTATCATGCATGAACAACATGGAGCCTTACGTGATCATGGAACTTGGCATTATGCTTTGGCTTCCTCATAGATCTTCTCTTATCACATCCTTAACTCTAATTAAAATAGAAAGTTTTAAAATAATAAAAAATTATAAAATCCCAAGTTAACTTCGTACATTAAATCTAACTCAAACAATCCTAACATCAGCCTTCTGTGTCATAACAAAAACCTCCTACACAAGCAAGTGTATAACAAAGAGGTGACAAAACCACAATGTCTTGTCGAGGGCAGGGCCGACCCAACACTAGTTAGTGGGAGACATGAGCCAGCCAACTCATTCTTCACTCCTTTGATTTGATTAAGACAACACTGACGTCGCTTTTGTTTTTGTCAGCTAAATGTTTCTCTACGTACTTCCACTAACTTCAAATCTTGAAAATAATATTATTATTGCAGCCTTCTCTCACCCAACTACGTCCATTGTTAGTTTTCTTTTCTTCAATTATGCGAAATTTGAAATTCTTTCGGCCTATCGATCAATTTATAAGAGGTATAAAAAAAAAGTCCTTCAATATTTCTTAGGGTGTTTGGTTGATGAGAATGACATAGAAAGAGAGAGAAAAATATCCGAAACAACTTTTGTCGGTAATACAATCACATTCAATCAGTAAAATTTATGCTCAAATTTGACATCATACCATTGAGATAAGCAACTTGCACTATCCAATCGATAAAATTCAAGACAATTTGAGGTTAATTCATTATGATTAAGCAAAATTAATAGATAATACAGAGCTAAACTAAAGCACTATATTATTGATAAAATTCAAGTAAATCATGGTAATTATGAGGATTTTTTTTTGTATTCATGAAAAATTCTAAAGAAAACTTTTTGTAATTATCTTTTTATTTACTAGCCAATGAACACGTGAAATTAATGATTGTCAATTATATTTATAGATACAAACTTTCTAATCTTATTTTGGCATAATAAAATAGGTAAATACTTATTTAGTCCCTATATTTTGAGTTAAAAGTTTTTTTAATTCCTATATTAAAAAAAAATCTTAAGATACTCCTACTGCTAAATATGCTACACTCTTATCCTTACTTTTCTTTTCTTTTTATAATAATACCCTTACAACAAAAGTATTGGGATATTAATAAAAAATTAATTTATCACATTAACCTCAAAACTAACATAAAAAGTTGTACATATTTTTAGATTATTATTTTACTTTTAGGATTAATTTGGTAAATAATTTTTTTATAAAATAATGATTAGTAAGTTTGTTGTAATGATATTAAACATTACATTAAATTGGCTAATATTAATTTACTTATAAATAATTATTAGTAAGATTATTACACGGTACAATAAATACTGATATTTATTGGTTAATTTATTAATACATAATTATTAGTAAGTTTGCTAATTAATTTTTTACAGATAAATTAATTAATGTCAAGAATATTATTGAAAGGGTATTATGACAAAAGGAAAGAAAAAGTAAATTTAAGAATGTAATATATTTAACTACAGGAGTCTTTTGAGGTAATTTTTATAATATAAGAATTAAACGGACACTTAAATCAAAATATAAGAACTAAACAAGTATTTACCCTAATAAAGTTTGGTAATATTATAATGATGTCCTTGATGAGTAGTGTAAAACTATTTAGCAATTTGCAGATGTTGTATGTATCGTCTATATGTATGTGAAGAACCCTATTTTAATTTACTCCTACATCTATATATTATTAATTATCTTTTATATTCTAATTTGACAAAATATTCCTTTGCTTAATTGGAAAGCAATAGTTTGAAAAAAAAATTCCTATTTATTGGAATATCCTTTGCTTTATTGTGCTAATTTTTTTAAATAAATGATCTGGACTAAACTTAGTTAAGCTCTTAACTTAATTGTATATGCTAATTGCATAAGCCTTGCTAGATGATTGTGTTGCTACTTAACCTTGTATTGAATTTTACTCATGTGGTGTTTTGTTTTTTTTCCAATAGGACTTTAAGTAAAACGTTTCTCGAACGTGATCTGAATATACATAAGGTCAATGCGATAATAGAAAGCATGCCAATACAATACAAGATTAGTGGAATCCGTCATGCTTCTGGGGATTATATGAATTTCAATGTTTCCCATTATTAATGGAATGCATTATACACACGTTGAAATCTAATAGAATAACAATTATCTATCTCCGTTGCATGTTTGTCCTGTTTCTACTTGACATGTTTAATTATCTAGATTCCATACTACTTGATGTGACCCTAGTGACGTGACACGGAATTCGCATTTAGATGATCAAATTTTGTAGTAAGCATTTTTATTAACTTAGAATTAATGTAACTTACAACTCACTAAAAATATGTATAAATGAATAATATGGTAGTTGAACCAATTTGATTTTTGCATTGTTTAAGTAGATTATAAGTTACATTAATTAAAATTTAGTAACAACTTATAATAATTTCTCATGTAATCTTGTATAGAGAGATATAGATGCTACAAAGTATAGCCCATTCATTGGCAATTTTTTTTTTTTTTTGTTTCAAAATGAATCAATTATATATAAAAATTATCATGTGGATGTCTTAATTTTTTTTCATGCAAAGACATAATTAAATTATATGACTTCATAGTTGATTAAACACTAATCTTATTAAGTAACATGATTTAATAGTAAATTGAACATCGACTTTATTAAAACATATAACTTAAAAGCGTGTCCGCATTGGGGGGGGGGGGGGAGATGCCTACATCTAAAAATAACTATATTACAAATTTGATCATTCAAATGCAAACTTCGTGTTACATCTCTAGGTCACATTAAGGCCATCTCCAATGCATAACACCATTTTGGTGTAACACCAACACCGAAAATGTACATTTTCACACCAAATTACTATTTCATCTCCAACCCATTTACACCAAAAAGAATATTCTTCTTTTTATTCCTTTAATTCTCAAGAATTAATTCAATTAACACAATAAATATTACTATTAATAGAGATAATGAAGTAATAAGTAATTTTATATCGATTAAAAAAAATATAGAAAATTATTAAATTTGCATTTAATTAACTAAATTAGTACATTATGAAAATTAAACATTACATTAATATAGAAAAATACAATAACAATAATAAGTGCATTATGAAAAATAAACATTACATTAATATAGAAAAATACAATAACAATAAATAACAACAATAATATTTGAGATTTTTTTTTCCCTAGCACCAAATATGGTGTAATGAATAGTGTTGCACCATATTTGGTGCAATACTATTCATTACATCATTTTGGTGTTGATTTTGGTGTTACATTGGAGAAGCATTTTACACCAAAAATGGTGTAAAATGTGATTTGGTGATAGGTTTGGTGCTACATTGGAAATGCCCCAAGTAATATGGTATTAAGCCATACTATTATACAAATTCGATCATTCAAATGCAAACTCAATGCTACGTCTCCGCATGAGAGAAACACTCATTCCAATAAGGTTGATTAAACTTTTGATTGAAAAACAAAATCATTTATCTATATTTTTCATGCATTTTTTAAAGTCTTGTTGGAAAAAAATAAACACCTTATTAAGTGGCAACACAATTATATACTTTTGTTAAATTCAGAGAAAGTTATTAAGACATATGGCTTAATAGTATAAATGAGTTCATCTCTCATGTGGACGCCAAAATATGAATTTTGTGCACGTTTACAATCACACCATATGTTGTTAATGATTTTTTGTTTAATTAACTATAACCCTAGATAGTGTAATAGTGAATCGCTCAAAATTCGTAATCAAGCATCCACACCTGAGAAATTATTATGTAAACTACTAAAAACTTATTTTAGAATTGTGTTAAAGCATTTCACTCTATTGTAAATCTCCAATATGTATTTAAAAAATGTGATTGCCCATGCCAAAGAAAGACTATATATATCTATTTATATATACATGCATACACACACATACATAATCATTTTCTCATGTGAGCGCACTCATTTTTTTATGTGGACACGTTACTAAGCTACATGATTTAATAGAATTAGTGCAGACATAGCATTAAACCATATTATGGCTTTATAGTGAATTGAACACTAGCGTTATTGAATTATATGACTTAATAGACTAATAAAGTGTCCACAAAAAAGTAAATGAGGGCGTCCCTACCTAAGAATTTTGTATATATATGTGAGAGTGTGTGTGTGTAAAACCCCAAATCCGTATGTATGCATGTATGTATGTATGTATATATATACATATATATATTTTGAGGTTGTTATGATGTACAAGTATATGACAATCAAGTGTCTTGCTACTAGCAGTTTGAAATTGTTAATTGATAACATAAGAGACATACCGAGAATAGCTTGAAAATTTGTGCCAATTAGAGGCGAGAGCTTTTTAACCCACACTTAGTAAAATATATCTAATCTCACTAGAGTTATTTATAACACCACCACCTACTGAGGATAGCTTAGAAATTTGAGCTTTCATGTAAAGAACAATTCAACTTATGCGTCACCACCCTGGTCACATACCCATCAAAATTCTTGTTGTGATCTTATGTGATTAACTTATGAACTAACAGGTTGAAATATCAACTATCTCCATTTTATATGATATTTTAATAAAAAATTATAAAATGAGAAATACTTATCTACTATTCTCATTTAATATGATATTTTTGTCGAAAATTATGCAATGACAGATACTATATTTTTATTTAGAATTTTTTTAAAATTTTAAGGTAATATTCATTTATTAGATAATAAATTTTTAAAATTAACATATTGGTATGCATTGTGGGGCGTTTCTCTTTTGTTTCCATGAACCTATGATGACAGATAAACCATGGAGAAAGTTTGGTTTATTGAGGAGCCTTGTGTCACGGGCTGCTCAAATATAACAAAAACGGAGGCTAATTTTTGCTGCCCAGTTGTGCTTAGTAAAAGTCCGTCTAGAAGCGGAGTGTACTTAGAAGCGGGGTGTGTTTAGCACTGAAGTTGGGATTCGCTTAGTAATGGGTCGCAAACACAATTAACCAGTCATGGTGCACTTAGTAATCATCCAAGCCCGGCCTGAATTCTAGACTTTTTCACAATTGTAAATAACCTAAAGTTTTCTAGACTTGTGCACTTAGGTCCTAGAGATATTTATGCAAGTTGTTGGGAAGCTTCATGAACCTAGCATCCAACACCCATAAATAGGGGTGAGCCCTTCTCATTTGCTCACCACCACACAACACACATACCCACTAGCACATACACACTCTCAAGTTGTCTTGTAATTTACTCTTTAGTGGGTGATAAAATCATATTTTGGCCATATTGCTCCCTTCGCTCTAGCATTTCCGCAAAGTATTCTTACTTCGCTAGTTGAAAAGTTTGAAAAGGCTTACTTAGTAACTTGTGTGCTAGAAGTCATCTAAGTGTCGCACGGATTTGCTGCACAAAATAATCTCATCCCGTGACACTTGGCCTCTATAAAAATCAAATAGAATTTTGATAATTTTCTTATATCCATTTACATTACTTGCATCACTATTAAATAATTGAGTTACAGCTAGAACAACAAATAATTAGCAATTAAAATCGTAACAACATAATGATATAAAAACTACTATACTAGATTATTGGACTCAACTACTCTTAACTTATTAAATTGGACTCAACAACTCTTGACTTATTCAACTAAAGGGAAATGAAATAAAAGACACAAAAGTAGACAACTCCTCCATCTTAAAAACGAGCCTCGTCCTCAAGGCAAAATTGTGGAAATTGCTTTTAAATTACTTATATATTCTTCTATTTAGCCCTTGCTAACGCTAACCTTGCTAGTGATGAGAATTTCCCTCTTCCTTCTATGGATTCAACTATAAAGGATCGCTTAATGACTTAGGCACAATGATTTAACATTAGGAGCAATGATTGCCAACTCAGTCTGAACCAACACCTTTTCCCCAATCTTTTCTTCAACTTAGAAACATAGAAAACATGGTGAATTCAAGATTCATTCGACAAATCTAACATTTATGCTATATTTCCAATTCGTGTAAGGACTTGAACTGGGTCATGGTATGTAGGAGCTAACTTCAAGTTCTTTGTAATTAAATTAATACTTGTAAATATGGTCGAAGCGTTAAACAAACCCAATCTCCTTTAAATTCACAATCTTTGTGGTAGAGAACATACAACCTCTTCATACGTGACTGAGCCTCTTTAATTGTTGCACAAAAATTGTTGACAAATTGATCATGAACCATAAGTTTTTTCTCATTTGCAATAACTTTAGCCATGACTAGAATATAACTCAACAATGTCGGAAGTGGCCGCCTATAAACAACTTTGAAAGGAGTTGTTTTAATTGTTGAGTGCCAACTTGTATTGTAGCAATACTCTGCCCAAGATAATCATTTACTACACTCTAATGGCTGGGAACCTGCAAAATGTTAACATACATATTTTCATAACATTGATTTTGATGATAGCAAACTAGGTTAATATGTTAGAGATATTAAATTTGGTTAAGTTCCTAAAGCCATATGATTTTTTTTTGGCAAGTTTACAAATCTGGAAAAAAAAGGATAACCATTAATCTTGAAATGGTGAACAGATTTTATAAGGAAAATATAATATTTCTAATACTAGAAGATAAAGGTGAACTGTTTATTGGAAAATGGTTAATTGAAAAATTCCAGAGAGAAAACTCTTTGGAAACGGCAAATCGTTTACTGATAACAACTAACCGATAAATTTTAGAGAGGAATTAGTTTGCAACAAGTGAACCGTTTAGCACAAGCAGTTAGCCGATTATGTTTTGCAGGTCTTTGGAATTAAACGGCAAACCAACAACTCAAAACGGTGATCTGACAATTTAAAAATCAGCATAACTGTAACTTGGACGAAGTCAAAATGGTGATCTGACAGTAGTTAACGGCGATCTGATTATGCTTACAAAGTCAACAACGATTAGTTTTCTTCTTCATTTATAAAAGGCTGAATATATTCAAATTTAAAGTGATTCAACAATCTTCATTAAGCTTCTTATTGTGCATTAAATCTTTCTTGTGCTTAAAACTTGTTGATTCTATCAAAACACACATTGAGCTTTCATTTGTAAATACATATAGTGTGTGAAAGAAATTTCTGTAAACATCAAATTGAGTGATTGAGAGTGTGGGAAACATTTAGGATAAGAGGTTTGGGATAATCTCAGATTGTAAAGGTTGATTAACACCTTAAAAGTCAATTGTAAAGATTTTGAAATCTTAAGGTGTAAGGATTGGATAGTGAAATCCTCAAGTCCGGTGAGCTTGGAGGTGTGGACATAGACTGAGTTTGCCGAACCAGGTAAAAACTCCATGTTCGATTCTTTTTCTATTCTCTCTTGATATCTTGATTGTTGATATTAATTTGATTATTATTTATTTGAGTTTATTGGATATTTACATTGATTTTGTTTTAATTATGTCATAAGTTTTATAAACCAAATTCACCCCCTCTTGGATTGTATAACTAGTTTTTCATTTGGTATTAGAACAAGGTTCTCTTATTAGGACTTAATCGTCTAAGAGTAAACAATCCATGGCAAGCCAAAATGATTCCAACTTAAGGTTAGTCTACTACTAGATCACCATATCTTGGTGAAAATGATTATTCATATTGGAAAATTAGAATAAGAATTTACTTGCAAGCTTTAGATTATGAAATTTAGGAAATCATTAATAACAATCCTTTTATGCCAACCATTAAAGATGATGAAGAAGAAGAAATTCCAAAACTTTTATGTGAATAGAGTGAGGCGGAAAAGAAGAAGGCCTTTTTAAACTCTAAAGCCATGTTTTGTGCTTTAGATAAGAAAGAATTCCATAGAGTCTCAGGTTGTTCTAATGCATATGAGATCAATAGATATACCAGGCAAGAAACTTGAAGTAGTTTATTAAGGTACAAATCAAGTCAAGGAGTTTAAAATCAATAGATATACTAGGCAATATGAATTATTCCAAATGGAACAAAATGAAAGTGTGCATTCTATGTATACTAGATTTAGGAAAAACTTTTAAAATAGTGAGAAAGTGAAGGTAAAAAAAAATCATTAGCTCTTTACCAAAAAAATGGAGACCTACGAAAACAACCCTTGAGGAAGTCAAGGATTTAAATACTTTAATTATTAATGATTTAATTGGCTTACTTATTTTTTATGAAGAAGATTTCGCAGATGAAAGAGGTGATGAAGATAAAATGAAGAAGAGCATTGCTCTTAAAGCCTTAAAATCTGAAATCAAATGAGCGAAGAAAATTCAGAAACTTCAAGAACTAAAAGGAGAAGAAGGAAGCAATTACTTGTTATAAATGCAAGAAGCCTGGCCATATAAGATTGGAGTGCCCTCTTCTCAACATACTAAAAAAAACAAAAGGTATGGTGGCAACTTGGGATGATTGTGATGAGGAGGAATAACATGAAATGTCGAATCTGGTACTTATGGCAATAGGAGAAGAAATTGATGAGGTAAATGATCTCTCTTCTTAAGAAGAATTATTTGAAGCATTCACTAAATTGCATAATTATTTAAAGAAGATTGGAATGAAAAATGTTTCTCTTAAAAGAAAAGCTGGAAATTTCAAATGAGGACGATGTTTTGCAAAAACAAAATGACTCTTTGAATGAAGAGATTAAAGGACTTAAATTGGAGAATAAAACATTGCATGATAGGATTGCATCATTAAAAGAAAAATTGAGTACTTCATATTAACATGAAAAGTTGTGTGTTAATGATTAGATTAAAGAAAATGAAGATTTAAAGAAGAAGAACAATGAACTCAATGATATTGTGTTGAAGTTCACAAATGGTCAAAAGAATTTGGAAAAATTACTCAGCTCTAAAAAATATATCTTTGATAAAGGAGGACTTCGGCATAAGTCTAATTTGAAACAAAAATATTACAAGAATTAGTTTGTTAAGGCTACCCTTAATAGTGATCATAAAGTTGATTGTCATTATTGTGATAGAAATGTGCAGTTAATTTATGTCTGTTTCATTGAGAAAAATGCAAATTTTGGAATCAAAATTATTTGGGTTCCAAAAGGAACAATTGCTAACACTCAATGACCCAAAAAGCTTTAGGTACCTAAAACTTGAGATTTCTTCTGTAGGTATCAAAGAAGAAGAAAAATAAGTGGTACTTGGATAGCAGATGCTCGAGACATATGATAGGCAATTATTCTTGATTTTCGAGTTTTACCAAAATAAAAAAACGATAGAAAAGTATTCTTTGGAGATAATTCAAAAGGAAAGATTATCAATATCGGCAATGTCGGTAAAGATTCTTCTACCTTTATTGAAAATGTTTGTTTGGTTAAAAATTTGAAACATAACTTGCTTAGTATTAGTCAATTGTGTGATAAAGGGTATAGAGTTATTTTTGACAAAATAAAATGTGTTTTCGAGAATGCATGTGACGACAAAGTTTTGTTTGATAGAAAAAGATGTATCAATGTATATACCATAGATATCAATTATGTATCAACTCATGATAAATATTTTTCCGCATTATATGATAATAGTTGGTTATAGCATAGAAGATTAGGTCATGCAAGCACCGATTTGATTTCAAAAATTTCGAAAACTAATTTAGTTAAAGGTCTTCCAAAAATTAGTTTTGAAAAAGATAGAATTTGTAGAACTTGTCAATTTGGAAAACAAATCAAAATTTCGTTTAAAAAGAAAAATCATATTTCTACTTTAAACCCACTTTAGCTTCTACATATGGATTTATTTGGACCTTCTAGATATACAAGTCTAAGTGGTAAGTATTATGCTTTTGTGATTGGAGATTATTATTCTAGATACACATGGGTATTATTCTTAGCTAATAAGGATTATTCTTAGCTAAAATCTTTTATTAGCTACTGAAAATGCATAACCAAAATATTTTTGGGTCGAAGTAGTTAGTACCACATGCTATCTCAATAAAACTCCCACATGCTATCTCAATAAAAGTTTTTTTATGCAAATATTTTGTATTGAGTACTAAAGATAATCTTGGTAAATTTGATCCAAGATCTGAGGTTGTTATTTTTCTTGGATATTCAAACACTAGCAAAGCTTATAGAGTGTATAATAAAAGAACCTTGGTTGTTAATGAATCTATGCATGTTATGTTCAATGAGTCTAACCTCTCCTCTATGGAGAATGTTGTTGTTAATGATGCTACAGATGAAGAGTTACAGTAAGAAGAGCCTTCGAATGCCAAACAAGATAATTCACCATGTGAGTATCAAGAGAAGTGACAAGAAGAGCAAACTAATATGGAGCAAAATGAAGGTAATTTTCAAACACTCCCCAAGGAGTGGAGGTATGTTTCTTCTTACCCTAAAGAACTAATCTTAGGTGATCCTTCACGAAGTGTAACTACTAGATCAACATTTAGAAATACTTATGAGCATGCTGCATTCATATCTCAAATTGAATCAAAATCCTTTTCAGATGCGGAAAACGATGAATCTTGGATTATGGCAATGCAAGAGGAGTTAAATCAATTTGAGAGAAACAATAGGTGGTACCTAGTTCCTAAACCAGAACATCAACCTGTTATAGGTACAAAATGGGTATTTAGGAATAAGATGGATGAATCCGGTATGGTTAGATTAGTAGTTCATAAAGTTAGATTAGCACCTCAAGGATACAACCAAGAAGAAAGATTTGATTTTGATAAAACTTTTATACCTATAGCTAGATTGGAATCCATTAGGATGCTCTTAACTTTTGCATGTCATAAGAATTTCAATTTCCATCAAACAGATGTCAAAAGTGCATTTCTAAATAGTTACATTATCCAAGAAGCTTACATGAAACAACCCCCTAGTTTTGAAAACGAAAATATCCAAATCATGTCTATCAGTTGTCTAAAGCATTATATAGATTAAAACAAGAACATAAAGCATGGTATGAGAGACTAAGTAAATTTCTTTTGGAAAATGATTTCTCAATGGGAAAAACAGATACTACACTTTTATTTAGCATAAGAATAAAGACATACTCATTGTCCAAATTTATGTTGATGATATAATCATTGGTTCTACTAATAAGTTTATGTGTAAGGAATTTTCATCTTGTATGAGCAAAGAATTTGAGATGAGCATGATGAGAGAATTGAAGTACTTCCTTGGATTGCAAATAAAACAAAATGAGGAAGGAATTTTCATCAATCAAGCCAAATATTTAAGAGATTTATTCAAAAGATTCGGATTTGAAGATGGAAAGGTTAAAAGTACTCCAATGAACTCAACAATCAAACTTGACAAAGATAAAAAATGTAAGGAAGTTGATGTCAAAGCATATTGAGGTATGATCGGATCTTTACTCTATTTGACTACTAGTAGGCCTAATATCATGTTTAGTGTGTGCTTGTGTGCAAGATTTCAATTATATCCTAAGAAATCTCATTTGCTTGCAGTTAAAAGATTTTTTTTTTATTTGAGTAGAACTATGGATCTTGGTCTTTGGTATCATAGAGGAACGCACATAGATCTAACCTGTTATTTAGATGCTAACTGCTGGTTATAAGGTTGTTAGGAAGAGTACTAGTGGAATATGTCACTTTTTAGGTCACTCACTTGTCTCTGGGTTTTGTAAGACACAAAATTCGGTTGCACTCTCAACCACTGAGGCTGAATATATTGCCACTGGTAGCTACTGTGCACAAGCTCTTTAGATGAAACAAACTCTTAGAGACTATGATATTGAACTTGATCATATACCTATCATGCGTAACAATATTGGTGCTACAAATCTGTCAAAGAATCTCATTCAACACTCAAGAACCAAGCACATTGAGATAAGACACCATTTCTCGAGAGATCATGTTCAAAGAGGGACATTACATTAGAATTTGTATCAATTGAAAAACAACTTGCAGATATCTTGACAAAACCTCTTAGTGAAGAATAGTTTGTTAAAATTAGACATAAGCTTGGAATGATGAAAATTGCACATTAGCATAACTTTATATGATATCAAGACTATCTTGCTTTTCATGTTGTGATTATTTGCTTGGATTGGTTGCTATGTTTGAATTATGTGCATTTATGAATCATGCATTGAAATGGCCTTTAAAATATCTTGGATCAACAAAATGGCCTTGGAATGGATTAAATGTTAGCCAAAGATTAAAACTAATGTGTGAAATCATAGTTTAAAATAAACGGATGACCGTTTTGAGACAAAAACTTAGGAGATATGTTATGTAAATCAACGGTCCACCGATTATATTTATCAACTTACCGTTTTAAATCATAATGGTTGGTTATTGCTAACGGATAACAAATAAGGGTAAACAAATAACCGTTTTCGAGTTTCGTGGTTACTAGAAATAAATAGTTAACCGATTTCAGAAAATGGTTCGTTGTTTCTGTGCAATAAGACATTGTTCCTAGCTTTTCATCTTCATTTTCTAGTTGCCCCCTTACTGTTTTCTTTCTACTGATGGCACCCTATTTTCTTCTCTCCAAAATTCTCATTTTTCTTGCGCTTTTCTTGCAAAATTGAACCCATGGAATTATTTCTAATTACTTTTAGAACATTTTTAACCGATCAAAACACAATTGCAAGCCCCAAATTTGAAAATCCCAATTTTAAACCCTAACAGTGAATTGAACCATTTTTCGTTAATTTTGGCTAGTTTTTCATCACGTTTTGACCAAATTGAGCATCTACATCACTTCCTTTACCCCTCGTATTTGACACAACTTAAAAGTATTTAATTTTAATCCCAAGTATAAGAATGTCTGCTTATACTATAGTTCGGTAAGTCCGAGGCGATCCACAGAGAAAAATTTAATTTTGTTTATTTTAGTTTATCTAAAAAAATAAAAATAAAAATAAAAATTAAATAGATGCAATTTAATTTGAGAAAAACTAAAAAATTAAATTATTTAAGGTTATGAATCCACTCTTAGTAATAAATAAAATTTAATAAATTCTTTTTACCAATTTTTATTTAGATTTATTGGCCAAAAGATTACTTATATAATTTATTATTATTTTCCTACTAATTTTATTATGGATTAAGTATTTATCGTGTCAAAATTTAATTTGTTTACAATAAGTCAAAATACAATTTTATTATACCTTATATTAAGATATTAAGAAGTTATTGTGCCAAACTCCCTTGTTTGTCTACAATAAATCAAAATTTCATAAAATAAAATATGTGTAAAATTAAATAGAAAATAATTTAATTTATATAGTTAAAAATAGAATTTGATTAAATTATATTTATTTTCTTAGAGTTTCACCTTACCCTAACTATTATTTAGCTAAGCATAATTGAAATAAAAATAATTATTAAAATTGAAAAATACATAATAAAAAATGATATTTGAAAATTAGAAATAAAACTAATTTTATTTATTGAAAATATATTATAAAGAGAGATTAGAAGAAGAAATTGAGGGGAAAGAAGAGAAGAAAAAATGTGGAGAGGTGTGTTCACCCCCCTCTATTTATACTAATACATGATTAACAAACATCACACAAATAAATAAAGGTAATTACATCTTAGCCATACATTTGTCCCACTAACAAAACATAAATCTAACTTAATTCACTCAAGCACATCCAACACATTTCACTAATAATTAATATACCTAATATAATAAAAACTTATAATTTCACAATTACCATTTTACTATAGTAAAAACTTATAAATTTACAACAAAAGTGGCAGATCCTCCTCGACAATGACTTAATTTCTCAGACTTTTGGAATCCAAATTTGACATCCATACATTTGTTTGGAGTCTCAAATTGTGTGAAATTATTATTTTTACCTAATAAACACACAAAAATACACAAAATCAAATATTTAGAAAAATAATTAGAAATTCAAAATATGTTACATAATTACAAATATAAATTATATTATAAGCACAATATAACAGTTTTACCTATTAATAAACATAAAAATTTTAACACTAATCACATCCCGCAACTAGTTTATTGCTACCTCCTAACAATTAAAGCGTCATATTAAATTAAGATTTACAAAATTCACAAGCAACTTAATAGTTGCTCATCTATCCTCTAAACTACCAAATAAATAAATTCTCTCAAATTTTTCTAACTCTTTATCGTTCACTCATTATCCAGAATATCATAAACCTTCTTTTGTGCTCAAATAATTAACACAATACTTATGTGGCTTCATTAAAAAAAAAAAACATTTTCGTTCTAAAACTCATTAGAAATTCTATCTTCAGGTAGTAGATTATTCAATTTTTTTTAAATATTACATTTTTAACCCATATAGTGAGCTTTAGGTTAGTGACTCCTAAACCAGTTGGCCTTAATTACTCAGGTTCTAGATATAACAAAATAAAATACATTCAATTTTTTTTTTTTGCAATATACACTTTCTACTACCTTAGATATTATCCCTAATAAATTAAAAAAACTAAATGCTGCTAACATTTTAACTTACAACCTACTAGTATGTGTCATAGTGTGTGTGTGAAGAATGATTTAATAATACCTGTTAAATGAGTAAATAGGTTCCTTAAGCTTTTTGTCAGAATCCGATTTTGTTGGAATAGGAGAAATTGATGGAACAGTAATAGTTGACTTCTGGATTTGGTTTTCTATCCTATTCAACTGCTTTCCGATTGTATTTAAGTTAGTATTACAGAAATTATTCTATTGGATAATACTACTTAAATTTGCCTCGGAATCATTTGGTTTTGGAATTTTGTAAGGTGAAGCTCGAATTTGGACAGGAGGTTCACCGTGATCAACGGTTACACTCCGAAGAGGTGGGTGTTCAGATTCTATAGTTCTATCACTATCAAGAAGTTTCCATTCAGGAACTTTCTTCCTAATAGTAATAGGGTTTGACTCTTTAAAAGGATAAGAGATATTGTTATCAGAAGAATATATCTCAAACCAATCAAAAAACAATATACGAATTTTATGAAAATTCACAAATTCATAGTAAGTTTGTTGGATTTCTTTTCTTTGGTTTAAAAAGTGTTTGAAAAACCAAAGTCTTTTTTCTTTGTTTAAATCAGAATAAAAATCATTATGCAGAAAAGTTTTATCTAATTCAAATTCCTTTTCAATGACATTAATGACATTTTCTGTAACAGCAGAAAACGTAGGGGAAGTTGGAGGAGAAGGTTCCTTCTCTTCCTGACTTTGTACATGTTGATTACTAGTGTAGATCGGATGAGGAACACTAGTGGTGTAATCAACTAATCGAATGGAGGTACTAGGTATATCTGAAGTAGAAAACCTAGGTTGACTTTTTATGGACTGAAAAGGGAGATTTATAACAGAGGGTATTTTTGTAAATTTCCTTTCTAATGAAGGAATGCTTGAACACGACGCTTTATCAGAAAATCTGGATGAGGTAGATCTCCTGAATGATAGTTTGACTTTACCATCGGAATACTGAGTCACATTTTGCAACTCTGTATTGGGCTCAAGTTGTTTCGGAATCGCTGGTGGAGCGGCTCATTCAAGGATCCATTCCTCTGGAAGATTGACATCCTTCCATTGGATTGGTTTAGGAATGACCGTGTTTGCTTTGGACAGATCAGTATGCAAGAGAAAGGTCTCATCTCTTTTCGACTGGTATTTATGCTGTGTGCTAAATGCAGAAATCATGTCTTTGTAAGAAATTTTAAAAATTAATGCAACTGGGATGGATCCCTTAATCATATGATAATTATGGGTTTTGATTTGTAAAATCATGCTCTTTAAAATATTTTTGTCTTTAAGAGAAATTGTTATATTTGGATAACAATCAAAAGATATGAGACCTTTACATAGACTAGATTCGATACTACTTAGTAAAGAATCATCAAAAGAGATGAATCGCCCATCTCTAAGGACAGCAAGGATAGAAGTATCCAAGCCTTCTTTGGTCAAAGGTTTTATTCCTACTTGGATTAAACCAATGTGAATATATTTGAAATTCTTTTCTTTTAATTTCTTTAAAGATTTTTCTGAAAACAAATAAATTGTTTCAAAAGGCTCTGAAAGAGTTATATCACGTTCTTCAGTCTTTATAATATAATCATGTTTTAAAAGATCAAGCATTTTTGTTTTGTAAATCTTTTCTTTGGAAATTTTTGGAAGTTCCCAACAATCAATTGCTTTATCAAAGTTTTCAATAATGAATTCTTCTGAACTCACAACATGCTTTGACTCACTAGTCTTCCCGGAAGAAGAGCTAGAAAAGGACGATGTTCTACAGATCGGAGGATCCATGGTCAAGACCTTATGGTCTATTTTTGGTTTGGTCAATATGGCTACAGGTATAGATTTACAGCCCTCAGCGGAATCCTTATCCTGAAACTGGACTTACAACCAGTAAAAATTCACCACAAAACAAAACTTCAAAATAAAACACAAGATAGATTTACAGCCCTCAGCGGAATCCTTATCCTGAAACTGGACTTACAACCAGTAAAAATTCACCACAAAACAAAACTTCAAAATAAAACACAAGATTTTAAACACGAAACTCTAAACAATAAAACACTTTCCTCCCCTTGGCTCTGATACCAGAAGGAAATAGGATCGAAGGATGGATGTGCTTTCAAAATAATTCTATATGGATTGCTTTGATTAAAATGAATTGGAATTGCGGTTGATTCGTTTTATACTGAGTGCTTTACCGAATAATGTTTAGATTCTTTAAATGGAATTGCGTTGCTTTGGATGGAACACGGCTAGTCAAAATTTTAAACTTGATATGGTACGTAGCGTTGTTATCTGAGAGATGGTTCCGGCTTAGTTATTTTAAAGCCGATTTTTAATAACCCTTTGGACCAGTAGCCCACACTCTCGAGTATTCCAGCTGATATACCAAATCACTTTTGCTTTACCAAATAATAATTAAGTTCTTTAAACGCGGTTGTCAGATTTTAAATAATTTACCAATTCTTTATTAAATTCTTTAGCAAGCCTAGCAACACATACATCTAAAGGCTTGGGTACAAACACAGTACCAGATCCGGTTCCCGGAAATGGTGCTCTGAAGGAATGGAGGGAGAAGAGAAAATTTTACAACTGAGGATCGAGATCTGGTCTCTTTGCCTCAGAGGAACGTACAATTTATATGGTAGATCTGATACAGATCAATCTGCAGAGCATGCATAGAAAGCTTTAAAAGACTGAAATTTAAATGCTTTAAATGTAAATTGCAAAAATTTAAATGTTACATAAAATTAAATTGTAGAAATTTAAATTGCTAAAATTTAAAGCGCGGAAATGAAATTGCTTTAAATAAAACTGGAATGAAATGCTTACATCGGTTGGTTTTCTTTGTAGAGAAGAAAGGGAAATAATGGGAAATTAATCTGAAGACGGGAGAAATTCCTTTTTGTCTTCGGATTCCAGATTCCTATTCCCGGAGAGAGAGAGAGAGAGAATTTTAGAGAGAAGGGAGAGAAGAAGAGAGAGAAGTTCTAAACTTAGAAATGAAAAACCTGAGGAGTCTGAGTCTTCCTCTCGGTTTTTATACAAAGATCTTTAAACTGTTCACTGTAGCAGGATTTTAAGTGCACAGTAAACTCTGGAAATCTGCACTGTTCACTGTAGTAGAGTTTTAAGTGCACAGTAACATTTGGATCGTATCTTTGAATAGTTGATTCTTTGTACAAAAATTAAAATACGATACGGGTGAAGAGACATGTGCGCTCTCACTTGTGTCCAGAGGACCACCCGAATATACAGAACAAAATTATTTTTTTTTAAGTAAATAACTAAATAGTTATTTACAATGCTTTAAAGGAGAAAAAATTCCAAAACAATCATCTTCATTTTCGTCTCCAAGAGAAATGAATGGCTCTTCATCTTCATCTTCATCTTCGTCTTCAGAGGTGTCAGCCACTGATGACTTTGACCGGGAGGCGAGGAGCTGTTCCATGGCTTTGAAGTATTCTTCTTCTGTTTTGGCACCTGCCAATAGTGATTGGGCTTTGGACTTTTGGGTTAAAAAGGTTTGTTGGGCTTTTAAATGTGTTATGGTGGGTTGAAGAAGGCCTTTGGCAGAGAGCCAATCTCGGACCAAATTTTCAGTCAATTTTGACTGTTCGTCAAATTTGGACCACCATTTTACTTTAAAGGTTCTTTGAAGGATGAGTTGAGAATCTTGGGTATGAAGCTTAAGGTTCCACATCCATACCCATGGAAGGAAGAAATTTGTACAGAAACAGAGAAAGGGGGGAAACCTTTTCTCGGATTCAGAAGGAGTATAGTGGGCTTTGAAGAGGTTTAAACAATGGGTGGCATTCGGGGTTAAAATTTGTGGTACTGGGCCAAAAGTATTCCACCAATGATGGAACCAGTTTGGAAGGCTTTGGACGGTTATTTTTGGGTTGAAGAAAAATAACAAAGAATGGGATTTTTTGGGATTTTGGATAAAAAAAGGTGTTATACCAGGCTTGTTGGTAATCCCAGTAGGAATAAGTCCGACAATGATGTAAACGTGTTTGAAAATTTAAAGGGAAAGTTTTAAAATTATGGAGTAGGTCACCCCATTGGTTTGGGCTCAAAACTTTTAAAATAGTAGCCGTGGAATAGGCTGGTTCTGAATGAGATTCACTGAGAAAGAAATGTTTGAACTTAACTGAATCAGTGATTTCTAAAATGCTTTGATAGTAGGACTGAGGTTTTGTTAAATCCCATGGTTTAAAAAACCAGCCCTTAGGGAAAAAGTTTGAAATTGCTTGGAAAGGATCAGCATGGTAAAATCCATCTTCTAAAGAAAGAATATTTTGAAAATGGGTTTTATCAAACCAATCGGAGGTTTTCTTTGAAGGTGATGGTTGGGAAAGCACAATTTGGGAAGAAGAGCTTTCACCAGAGACAATCACATTTTGAGAAGAGGGTTTTGAGATTTCTTTGGAGATAGGGTTTTCTTTTTCTTCTTTTGAGAAAATCTGGCTTTGGGAAATGTTTTGTAAGGCGAGCATAAGCTCAGGGGACTTTGTAATGGAACTCATCCATTGTTTTACTTGGTCATCAGAAGAAGTGGTTTTGTAATGGGCACCATGTTCTTCTACCATTTCTATCCAAGATTTAATAGGCATGGCTGAGGAAAGTAATTTGTCTTTAGAAGGGGTAGCTTGGGGTTCTTTAGAGGTTGCTCTAGATTCAGAATCTTTAAGAACGGCTTTACCTTTGTCTTTCTTCTTTGACGGCATTATCTGTTTTGAAGAAATTCCTGAGTTAGAAAATCAGGAATAAAATTTGTATCACCTTTAATATATTCAATATCGAAATCAAAAACACTTAAAATGGCTTGCAATCGTGCAAAAATCTGTTTTGATGCAATATTTTGAACATCTTTTTCCAAAACATGTTTTGCAGCTTTGCAATCAATTCTAAGTAGAAATTTTTGATTTAATAAATCACTTTGAAATTTTGTAATGCATAAAACAATGGAAATGATTTCTTTTTTAATAGTAGAATAATTTTTCTGGCAATCATTCCAATGTGCAGAAACATATTGTATTATCTGTTCTTTATCATTTTCTTTTTGCTTTAATATGCCTCCATAACCTAAATCAGATGCATCAGTTTCAACAATTTTAGGTAATGTAGGATTAGCAAGATATAAACATGGGATGCTTTTCACAGAATTCTTTATAAGCTTTACAACCTTGGTATGTTCATCTGTCCAAGGAACAGGTTTTTTCTTTAATCTATCATGCAAAGGTTTAAACATCCTATTAATGTTAGGACAGAAATCAAGAACATAATTTAAACTTCCAAGAAATCTTTGTAGTTGGATTTTGTCAAGAATTTTATCAGGAAATTTATCAGCAAACAAAAGAGATCTCTCGATTGGAGTGATTATTCATTTAGAAATATGATGACCAAGGAATCTGACTTTTGTTTGAAATAAAGAAACTTTAGAACTGGAAATTGCCAATCCAGCCTTTCTGGTGGCAAAATAAAAAGTCTTTAAATGTTTTGAAATGTTGATCGATAGAATTTGAAAATATCAATA
>NW_006263303.1:13708635-13710896 GCF_000493195.1 Citrus x clementina | reverse complement strand
GATTATAAATATCATTCATAATTCTTTGAAATTCTGAGGGTGCATTCTTTAAACCAAAGGGCATAACAGTCCACTCATACTGTCCAAATGGAACAGTAAAAGCAGTTTTGTAACGGTCATTAGGATGAATTTGAATTTGCCAAAAACCAGATTTCATGTCGAATTTTGAAAAAATAAGAGCAGAACATAGTTTTTGAAGTAAATCCTTTTTATTAGGTATTGGATACCTAATCCATTTTAGAGCGTTATTAAGAGGTTTGTAGTTTATAACTAATCTAGGAGTGCCTCTTTCAATTTCAGAATTTTTATTAACATAAAAAGCGGCACAAGACCATGGGGACCTTGACTTAACAATGAGTCCTTTTGACTCTAAATCTTTGATTTCATTTTTGCAATGTTGTTCCAATTCCATGTTCATCTGGATTGGACGTGCTTTAGTGGGGATCTGTCTTTCATTAAAAGAAGTTTCATAAGGTAGATCTACCATGTGTTGTTTTCTGTCCCAAAAAGCAGAAGGTAGATCAGCACAAATTTCTTTTTCAATGAGAGTTTTGAGATCAGAAATCTTTCTTTTAATGAAATCACTTTGTAATTGGCTTTCAATTCTTTGTAAGTTTAAATCTTTTTGTAAAAACATTAGATCACACTGTTTTGATTTAAGTAGGTTATTAATTCTGTTTTGATAAACAGAACAGGCTTTAACAATATTCAAATTCCTTGTTTTAGGTTTTTCAATAAAAGGGAAAACAAATTTCTTTTTTTTTGCTTTGAAGGATATACTATCATAATTGACAGTATATGGAGTTATAAGATTTATAAAAGGAGTTCCCAAAATGATGGCATGATGAATATCATTTGTGAGGACAAAAGAAGTTTTAAAATCAAAACCATTATTATGGATTGAGGCTTCAACCTTGGAACTGACATTCAGTTTTGAATTATTAGCGGCATAAAGTCTTTCTTTTGTCTTTTCATGAAATCTTTTGGGGACGATGTCTTCTCTAATGCAATTTAAATCGGTGCTAGTATCAAAAAGGGCAATGGCGTCCATTGTAAAATCATCAGAAAAGATTAAAGTGACTTTAATCAAATACTTTCTTGTGGTGATTTGCTTTAAAACAAATAGAAAATCATTGGGTACAGACTCAATATTTTCTACTTTAATATCATCACCATCATCAGGATTAGATTCATTGTCTGAATTATCCTGCAATTGTTTTTGTAAAAGAAGTTGGATAGTATCAGAATCACTTTTTTGTTTTTCTTTTAAATCTCTGATTTCACATTTGATTTCTTTTATCTCTTTCTGAAGATTTGGATATTAGGAACCGTCTTCTTTGTTTTCTTTTTATCCAAAATTTGAGTAAGATCATAAGAATTCTTTTTAACAATTGGGACTTTAGAAGTCTCGGCTTTATTAAAATCCAAAGTTTTCAAAAGTTTATCAAGATATTCTTTTTGAAGATTTGGATCAGAAATATGCTTTACAAGTTCAAGAAAAGTTTCTTGGTCTTTAGTCAAAACATTGATTTTCTTTAAATATGAGTCAGATTCAGATTCACTACTGCTAGATACAGAGTCATCTGAGTCAAAAAGCTCATCAACTTGATATGGATCACTGTCTCCCGACATAGAAGATTCTGAATCAGAAGATTCGACAAGAAGGGGGGCTAATTTGGAAAGGATCTCTTCATCGAGGTCAAGTTCATGAAGCTTTTTGTTCATCCTGCAATAATTTGCAGTATGACCTTTCATGCCACATTTATGACATATAGCTTCTTTGTAATTGAAAGGGGTCTTTGGTTTGGCTCTAAACTCTTTTCTTTTAGAGAATTTGGGTTTCTTATAAGGCCTCGAAGGTTTCTTATAAGGAAGTTCTCTAAAATTACGAAAGGGTTTCCTAAAGTTTTTTGATTTGTAATGTTTCCTGCGGGGTTTAGTAGAACACTCGCCATTACAATCTTTGGAGATAGAAGTTTTAAAGGGGTCATAATTGAATTGTTTACAGAAACTGCCTAATTCTTGTTTAGACTTCTTAAGCTCCCACTTAAGTCGTTTCTGTAATTTCAAATCTTGACAAATCTTTAATCCTTCTTTATTGACAAAACTGACGAGTTCACCATAGGTGAGCTCATCATAAGGAATACGGTTATCATAAAGGGCTTTAATGGAATTTCTTACCTTTTCACCTAGAAGAGTAGGTAATCCAGCGAGAAATTTTTCTTTCCAAGTTATATGATTTGCATCATCTCTAGAAATAA
>NW_006263303.1:13619498-13704796 GCF_000493195.1 Citrus x clementina | reverse complement strand
GTTCACCGTGATCAACGGTTACACTCCGAAGAGGTGGGTGTTCAGATTCTATAGTTCTATCACTATCAAGAAGTTTCCGTTCAGGAATTTTCTTCCTAATAGTAATAGGGTTTGACTCTTTAAAAGGATAAGAGATATTGTTATCAGAAGAATATATCTCAAACCAATCAAAAAACAATATACGAATTTTATGAAAATTCACAAATTCATAGTAAGTTTGTTGGATTTCTTTTCTTTGGTTTAAAAAGTGTTTGAAAAACGAAAGTCTTTTTTCTTTGTTTAAATCAGAATAAAAATCATTATGCAGAAAAGTTTTATCTAATTCAAATTCCTTCTGGTATCAGAGCTAAGGGGAGGAAAGTGTTTTATTGTTTAGAGTTTCGTGTTTAAAATCTTGTGTTTTATTTTGAAGTTTTGTTTTGTGGTGAATTTTTACTGGTTGTAAGTCCCGTTTTAGGATAAGGATTCCGCTGAGGGCTGTAAATCCATACCTATAGCCATATTGACCAAACCAAAAATAGACCATAAGGTCTTGACCATGGATCCTCCGATCTGTAGAACATCGTCCTTTTCTAGCTCTTCTTCCGGGAAGACTGGTGAGTCAAAGCATGTTGTGAGTTCAGAAGAATTCATTATTGAGAACTTTGATAAAGCAATTGATTGTTGGGAACTTCCAAAAATTTCCAAAGAAAAGATTTACAAAACAAAAATGCTTGATCTTTTAAAACATGATTATATTATAAAGACTGAAGAACGTGATATAACTCTTTCAGAGCCTTTTGAAACAATTTATTTGTTTTCAGAAAAATCTTTAAAGAAATTAAAAGAAAAGAATTTCAAATATATTCACATTGGTTTAATCCAAGTAGGAATAAAACCTTTAACCAAAGAAGGCTTGGATACTTCTATCCTTGCTGTCCTTAGAAATGGGCGATTCATCTCTTTTGATAATTCTTTACTAAGTAGTATCGAATCTAGTCTATGTAAAGGTCCCATATCTTTTGATTGTTATCCAAATATAACAATTTCTCTTAAAGACAAAAATATTTTAAAGAGCATGATTTTACAAATCAAAACCCATAATTATCATATGATTAAAGGATCCATCCCAGTTGCATTAATTTTTAAAATTTCTTACAAAGCCATGATTTCTGCATTTAGCACACAGCATAAATACCAGTCGAAAAGAGATGAGACCCTTCTCTTGCAGACTGATCTGTCCAAAGCAAACACGGTCATTCCTAAACCAATCCAATGGAAGGATGTCAATCTTCCAGAGGAATGGATCCTTGAAGGAGCCGCTCCACCAGCGATTCCGAAACAACTTGAGCCCAATACAGAGTTGCAAAATGTGACTCAGTATTCCGATGGTAAATTCAAGCTATCATTCAAGAGATCTACCTCATCCAGATTTTCTGATAAAGCGTCGTGCTCAAGCATTCCTTCATTAGAAAGGAAATTTACAAAAAAACCCTCTATTATAAATCTCCCTTTTCAGTCCATAAAAAGTCAACCTAGGTTTTCTACTTCAGATATACCTAGTACCTCCATTCGATCAGTTGATTACACCACTAGTGTTCCTCATCCGATCTACACTAGTAATCAACATGTACAAAGTCAGGAAGAGAAGGAACCTTCTCCTCCAACTTCCCCTACGTTTTCTGCTGTTACAGAAAATGTCATTAATGTCATTGAAAAGGAATTTGAATTAGATAAAACTTTTATGCATAATGATTTTTATTCTGATTTAAACAAAGAAAAAAGACTTTGGTTTTTCAAACACTTTTTAAACCAAAGAAAAGAAATCCAACAAACTTACTATGAATTTGTGAATTTTCATAAAATTCGTATATTGTTTTTTGATTGGTTTGAGATATATTCTTCTGATAACAATATCTCTTATCCTTTTAAAAGAGTCAAACCCTATTACTATTAAGAAGAAAGTTCCTGAATGGAAACTTCTTGATAGTGATAGAATTATACAATCTGAACACCCACCTCTTCAGAGTGTAACCGTTGATCACGGTGAACCTCCTGTCCAAATTCGAGCTTCACCTTACAAAATTCCAAAACCAAATGATTCCGAGGCAAATTTAAGTAGTATTATCCAACAGAATAATTTCTGTAATACTAACTTAAATACAATCGGAAAGTAGTTGAATAGGATAGAAAACCAAATCCAGAAGTCAACTATTACTGTTCCATCAATTTCTCCTATTCCAACAAAATCGGATTCTGACAAATAGCTTAAGGAACCTATTTTCAAACCCTTTCAGGTTTCGAAAACTAGCCAAAAGCTTGTTCAAGAGTCGAAATCAGATTTTGCTAAAGCCATTAGAGAACAATTAGATAGGATAGAAGCTGCTTCTTTCTCATCTAGCAAAGTTCAGATAGCCCCTGATACTCCTCAATCTAGCAAGATTGGAGTATTAGAACAAGACCAAATGTCTATAGCCTCTTCTGATATAGAAGCCTTCAAAGAAGAACTTTTGTCTCCTAAAGCCAACAAGATTCATTGGGAATTAGCCCTTCCCACTGTCAAGACTCCACCGGATCTAGCAATAGATAATAGACCAAGTGCATTAAATCAATCCCGATATAATGCATCTTCAGTCTATGAGTGGAATATTGACGGCATGTCCGAATACAATATCCTAGGATTGCTGCAACAAATGACAATGGCAGCCAATGCCTATAAAACCCAAGCAGGGACTTCTGATCGTGCTATATCAGAAATCCTCATTGCTGGTTTTACTGGTCAATTAAAAGGTTGGTGGGATCATCTTCTCACTAATCAGCAACAATTAGACATTCTAAATTCCATTCAAGTCGATGAAAATGGAGTCCTTATTTTTGATGAGTTCAACAATCCAATTCAGGATGCTGTTGCTACTCTAATTTTAACCATTTCCCTCCATTTCATTGGTGACCCTTCACACCTTCGTGATAAAAATGCTGAGTTACTACATAATTTAAGATGTAGGAAACTTAGTGAATTTCAAAGTTACAAAACCTCTTTTTTTACCAGACTATTTCTAAGAGATGATGCAAATCATATAACTTGGAAAGAAAAATTTCTCGCTGGATTACCTACTCTTCTAGGTGAAAAGGTAAGAAATTCCATTAAAGCCCTTTATGATAACCGTATTCCTTATGATGAGCTCACCTATGGTGAACTCGTCAGTTTTGTCAATAAAGAAGGATTAAAGATTTGAAATTATAGAAACGACTTAAGTGGGAGCTTAAGAAGTCTAAACAAGAATTAGGCGGTTTCTGTAAACAATTCAATTATGACCCCTTTAAAACTTCTATCTCCAAAGATTGTAATGGCGAGTGTTCTACTAAACCCCGCAGGAAACATTACAAATAAAAAAACTTTAGGAAACCCTTTCGTAATTTTAGAGAACTTCCTTATAAGAAACCTTCGAGGCCTTATAAGAAACCCAAATTCTCTAAAAGAAAAGAGTTTAGAGCCAAACCAAAGACCCCATTCAATTACAAAGAAGCTATATGTCATAAATGTGGCATGAAAGGTCATACTGCAAATTAATGCAGGATGAACAAAAAGCTTCATGAACTTGACCTCGATGAAGAGATCCTTTCCAAATTAGCCCCCCTTCTTGTCGAATCTTTTGATTCAGAATCTTCCATGTTGGGAGACAGTGATCCATATCAAGTTGATGAGCTTTTTGACTCAGATGACTCTGTATCTAGCAGTAGTGAATCTGAATCTGACTCATATTTAAAGAAAATCAATGTTTTGACTAAAGACCAAGAAACTTTTCTTAAACTTGTAAAACATATTTCTGATCCAAATCTTCAAAAAGAATATCTTGATAAACTTTTGAAAACTTTGGATTTTAATAAAGCCGAGACTTCTAAAGTCCCAATTGTTAAAAAGAATTCTTATGATCTTACTCAAATTTTGGATAAAAAAAAAACAAAGAAGACGGTTCCTAATATCCAAGATCTTCAGAAAGAGATAAAAGAAATTAAATGTGAAATCAGAGATTTAAAAGAAAAACAAAAAAGTGATTCTGATACTAGCCAACTTCTTTTACAAAAACAATTGCAGGATAATTCAGACAATGAATCTAATCCTGATGATGGTGATGATATTAAAGTAGAAAATATTGAGTCTGTACCCAATGATTTTCTATTTGTTTTAAAGCAAATCACCACAAGAAAGTATTTGATTAAAGTCACTTTAATCTTTTCTGATGATTTTGCAATGGACGCCATTGCCCTTTTTGATACTGGCACCGATTTAAATTGCATTAGAGAAGACATCGTCCCCAAAAGTTTTCATGAAAAGACAAAAGAAAGACTTTCTGCCGCTAATAATTCAAAACTGAATGTCAATTCCAAGGTTGAAGCCTCAATCCATAATAATGGTTTTGATTTTAAAACTTCTTTTGTCCTCACAAATGATATTCATCATGCCATCATTTTGGGAACTCCTTTTATAAATCTTATAACTCCATATACTGTCAATTATGATAGTATATCCTTCAAAGCAAAAAATAAGAAATTTGTTTTCCCTTTTATTGAAAAACCTAAAACAAGGAATTTGAATATTGTTAAAGCCTGTTCTGTTTATCAAAACAGAATTAATAACCTACTTAAATCAAAATAGTGTGATCTAATGTTTTTACAAAAAGATTTAAACTTACAAAGAATTGAAAGCCAATTACAAAGTGATTTCATTAAAAGAAAGATTTCTGATTTCAAAACTCTCATTGAAAAAGAAATTTGTGCTGATCTACCTTCTGCTTTTTGGGACAGAAAACAATACATGGTAGATCTACCTTATGAAACTTCTTTTAATGAAAGACAGATCCCCACTAAAGCACGTCCAATCCAGATGAACATGGAATTGGAACAACATTGCAAAAATGAAATCAAAGATTTAGAGTCAAAAGGACTCATTGTTAAGTCAAGGTCCCCATGGTCTTGTGCCGCTTTTTATGTTAATAAAAATTCTGAAATTGAAAGAGGCACTCCTAGATTAGTTATAAACTACAAACCTCTTAATAACGCTCTAAAATGGATTAGGTATCCAATACCTAATAAAAAGGATTTACTTTAAAAACTATGTTCTGCTCTTATTTTTTCAAAATTCGACATGAAATCTGGTTTTTGGCAAATTCAAATTCATCCTAATGACTGTTACAAAACTGCTTTTACTGTTCCATTTGGACAGTATGAGTGGATTGTTATGCCCTTTGGTTTAAAGAATGCACCCTCAGAATTTCAAAGAATTATGAATGATATTTATAATCCTTATTCTGATTTTTGCATTGTTTACATTGACGATGTATTGATATTTTCAAATTCTATCGATCAACATTTCAAACATTTAAAGACTTTTTATTTTGCCACCAGAAAGGCTGGATTGGCAATTTCCAGTTCTAAAGTTTCTTTATTTCAAACAAAAGTCAGATTCCTTGGTCATCATATTTCTAAAGGAACAATCACTCAAATCGAGAGATCTCTTTTGTTTGCTGATAAATTTCCTGATAAAATTCTTGACAAAACCCAACTACAAAGATTTCTTGGAAGTTTAAATTATGTTCTTGATTTCTGTCCTAACATTAATAGGATGTCTAAACCTTTGCATGATAGATTAAAGAAAAAACCTGTTCCTTGGACAGATGAACATACCAAGGTTGTAAAGCTTATAAAGAATTCTGTGAAAAGCATCCCATGTTTATATCTTGCTAATCCTACATTACCTAAAATTGTTGAAACTGATGCATCTGATTTAGGTTATGGAGGCATATTAAAGCAAAAAGAAAATGATAAAGAACAGATAGTACAATATGTTTCTGCACATTGGAATGATTGCCAGAAAAATTATTCTACTATTAAAAAAGAAATCCTTTCCATTGTTTTATGCATTACAAAATTTCAAAGTGATTTATTAAATCAAAAATTTCTACTTAGAATTGATTGCAAAGCTGCAAAACATGTTTTGGAAAAAAGATGTTCAAAATATTGCATCAAAACAGATTTTTGCACGATGACAAGCCATTTTAAGTGTTTTTGATTTCGATATTGAATATATTAAAGGTGATACAAATTTTATTCCTGATTTTCTAACTCGGGAATTTCTTCTAAACAGATAATGCCGCCAAAGAAGAAAGACAAAGGTAAAGTTGTTCTTAAAGATTCTGAATCTAGAGCAACCTCTAAAGAACCCCAAGCTACCCCTTCTAAAGACAAATTACTTTCCTCAGCCATGCCTATTAAATCTTGGATAGAAATGGTTGAAGAACATAGTGCCCATTACAAAACCACTTCTTCTGATGACCAAGTAAAACAATGGATGAGTTCCATTACAAAGTCCCCTGAGCTTATGCTCGCCTTACAAAACCTTTCCCAAAGCCAGATTTTCTCAAAAGAACAAAAAGAAAACCCTATCTCCAAAGAAATCTCAAAACCCTCTTCTCAAAATGTGATTGTCTCTGGTGAAAGCTCTTCTTCCCAAATTGTGCTTTCCCAACCATCACCTTCAAAGAAAACCTCCGATTGGTTTGATAAAACCCATTTTCAAAATATTCTTTCTTTAGAAGATGGATTTTACCATGCTGATCCTTTCCAAGCAATTTCAAACTTTTTCCCTAAGGGCTGGTTTTTTAAACCATGGGATTTAACAAAACCCCAATCCTACTATCAAAGCATTTTAGAAATTACTGATTCAGTTAAGTTCAAACATTTCTTTCTCAGTGAATCTCATTCGGAACCAGCCTATTCCACGGCTACTATTTTAAAAGTTTTGAGCCCAAACCAATGGGGTGACCTACTCCATAATTTTAAAACTTTCCCTTTAAATTTTCAAACACGTTTACCTCATTATCGGACTTATTCCTACTGGGATTACCAACAAGCCTGGTATAACACATTTTTTATCCAAAATCCCAAAAAATCTCATTCTTGGTTATTTTTCTTCAACCCAAAAATAACCGTCCAAAGCCTTTCAAACTGGTTCCATCATTGGTGGAATACTTTTGGCCCAATACCACAAATTTTAACCCCGAATGCCACTCATTGTTTAAACCTCTTCAAAGCCCACTATACTCCTTCTGAATCCGAGAAAAGGTTTCCCCACTTTCTCTGTTTCTGTACAAATTTCTTCCTTCCATGGGTATGGATGTGGAACCTTAGGCTTCATACCCAAGATTCCCAACTCATCCTTCAAAGAACCTTTAAAGTAAAATGGTGGTCCAAATTTGACGAACAGTCAAAATTGACTGAAAATTTGGTCCGAGATTGGCTCTCTGCCAAAGGCCTTCTTCAACCCACCATAACACATTCAAAAGCCCAACAAACCTTTTTAACCCAAAAGTCCAAAGCCCAATCACTATTGGCAGGTGCCAAAACAGAAGAAGAATACTTCAAAGCCATGGAACAGCTCCTCGCCTCCCGGTCAAAGTCATCAGTGGCTGACACCTCTGAAGACGAAGATGAAGATGAAGATGAAGAGCCATTCATTTCTCTTGGAGACGAAAATGAAGATGATTGTTTTGGAATTTTTTCTCCTTTAAAGCATTGTAAATAACTATTTAGTTATTTACTTAAAAAAAAAATTTGTTCTGTATATTCGGGTGGTCCTCTGGACACAAGTGAGAGCGCACATGTCTCTTCACCCGTATCGTATTTCAATTTTTGTACAAAGAATCAACTATTCAAAGATACGATCCAAATGTTACTGTGCACTTAAAACTCCGCTACAGTGAACAGTGCAGATTTCCAGAGTTTATTGTGCACTTAAAATCTCGCTAAAGTGAACAGTTTAAAGATCTTTGTATAAAAACCGAGAGGAAGACTCAGACTCCTCAGGTTTTTCATTTCTAAGTTTAGAACTTCTCTCTCTTCTTCTCTCCCTTCTCTCTAAAATTCTCTCTCTCTCTTCGGGAATAGGAATCTGGAATCCGAAGACAAAAAGGAATTTCTCCTGTCTTCAGATTAATTTCCCATTATTTCCCTTTCTTCTCTACAAAGATGCAAATGTAATCAGGGCCTTTAAAGTTGCAAATCTCTTGGCAAGAAAATGAAAGCGTCAGCATGATTTAACATCTCAGATATTCGCTCTTCTATACTTGAGACATCTAACTCTTCTCCAATTAGTGGGTTGGACAAGCATCCCAAAGGTTTTAAGGCCTGTGGAATGATACCTAGCATCTGGTTTCCTTTAATAAAAATAGCTTTTCAGACAAATTTTGATAACCCGCAGTCACCTCCTCCATATACAAGGTGTAGTTTCCTCTCAGCTATGACACGACTAAGATCTACAGCTGCCTAAACGAACTCCTTGTATTTCCCATAATGAAATCCAGAGAGCGCACAAATATTTTTGAATTGTCTACTTGAAGATGATGTCATTGAAATAATCTTCAAAAACAAGTTGTGAGTGTTTCGAAAAAGAGCTCATATTTAAATATCTTAGTGACAGAAAAAATGAGAAACAACTATTAATGGGTTGGCATATTTGTCCAATGACGCGTAAAGCTCATGTCTCAATAATTTAAAAGCAAACAGTAAAAAGAAAAAGCAAATAGCAAAAGAAAACATAAATGATTAAATACAAAATCACACCACTAAATGCAATAACGTAAATGATAAAATAACAACAAAATTAAAGGATATTTACTGGTAGTTGTGATTGTGGCTCACATCTTCCTCTGGTTTTATGTCCAGTAACGATTTGAATGCCCTCCAAGGGTTGAGGATAGGCTTCGTTTCCAGTTTTCTTATAAATTGGCAAACATGGTCTTTTTTAGTCAGATTCCCTAGACTAAAATGTGCGCTTTCTTTTTGGAATAGTCTCCATAACCTATGAATCTCATCTTGCACATGCCTACTTTAATGCATCTGAAGAGATCGTAAGATATCATCTAACGATTCTTTACTCATGACATCTTTAACGAATTTAATTTTATCTTCTCGATTATCAGAGAACTTTCCTAAAGATTTACAAATTTCTCATTTGCAACTAAGTCTTACACAGTTATGACATTCTGAGCCAAGTCTTTTAGCTCTCCTTTTTTTAGTAAATATGCTTTTACTAAAACCAGACATGTAAGAAATAAATGGATCAGGAAACTCACCAGCTAATCAAACCTTTGCTTCTATTAACCAACAAATATAAAGAGGAATTCCATTGATCATCAACAAATACAATCTTTCACAACGAGCTTTGTAAAATTTTTTTAGTGCATTTTGAGGGAGAGAAGGAAAACACTTACGTAATTTATGTTGTATTTATTCCATACTTGATTTTGAGATCTCAATTATTGTGGGACACTGAGGATACCGACTGTTGTGCAAATTTTAATGTACTCGCAAGCGCACGAATCTATTGTAGTATAGATCTATGGTGACGAGTGTCGATCCCACGAGGAGGTGGATTTTAATTGTGTATAGAATTAATTTTGTAAATGGGTGGTTGGATTTATGGTGGAAATGATTTGAAATATGCAAAAACTTAAATTAAAATGGCAAGAATAAATTCTAAAATTGGAATTGAAATGGCGAGAATAAATTGAAGAGAAAATCTATTAAATTGACGTACTTGGGTATTCGGATCCGTATCAACATGCATCATGGGCTAAATAATCCGTATTAATGCCAATTAAATCATGAGGGGGGAATCCACACCTCATGAACCACGCTCTAATCAATATGGTGCTAAGGGCTTATCGTGCCAAATAATAATAACCTTGTACTAGAGGGCCGGTGAAACCAATGCGGTACTAGACAAGATTAGTATTATTTGTCGACGAGAAGTCAAAACATCCACAAAAACTAGAGGGGAAGAGAAAATAAATTTACCAAATAAAGCCCATGACACATGTTGAGACTTCACCTTCAACCCAAGCTTGAAAGAAAATTAGCCACTCATAGTTGAACTAGGGGCAAAATGAGAATTTATTAAAATACGAAGAAAATACAAGATGGAGAGGGAATTACAGAAAATGGATCCCAAAAATGGATTCAGAGATATCAAATTAGGGGGGAGAGGCCCCCTTTTTATAGATACATGGAGTAAATCATGGCCATCGGATTAAAAACAGTTTGGACGCTCAGGATTGCGCCACGTCATCAGTCAACAGTCCACGGTTTGACCACGCGGATGAACAGTAACACGGTTTGACCCGGATGAACAGTAACGCGGTTTGGTTGAAAATAATCCTGTGTGATGCATGCACCGTACACGAGATTTTTCGTCCACTGATATGCTGCCACGTCACCATCAACAGTACATAAGAATTTTAGTCCAACAGGATCGTGACACCTCATCAGTCAATGCCACATCATCGGTCAATGCCACGTCATCATCCGTCTATGTGAACATTGTCGTGAACAGTAACGTAGACAGTACCGTACACGTGAATAGTACCGCACATGTGAATAGTGCCATTTTTCCTTTTATGCTCCTCCTAAGGTTTTTGACCGTCCTGAGTTCAAAAGTGATGTCCGTTTTGCCGTCTGATTTCTCCTTTATTGTGAAATGACTATAATGCCCCTAAAATACATAAAATACTTAATTAAAATAAAACACATGTAATTAAATCACAAGAAGGTTAAATACATAAAAATAAGGGTTGTTAGTAAGACTTGAAATGTAAAATGACGGTTTTCTCCTTTATAAATATGCATTTTCTAACACTCAACACACCCCCCAACCAGCTTATTGCTAGTCCCTAGCAAATAAAGCGAAAACAAAATTCAAATTCAAAATGATTTTTTTTTTTTTTTTTAGAAACACTCGTGTTTATTCAATCAGATTAATGATAGCAATCAAATAAAAGTATAAGCATTATCTCCAGTCTAAAGCAACATCACACTCACATCAACCATCCACATGAATTAGCCCAGTAGACTTTGTTATAGCTACTTTCAAGAATGACATGTCAACCCCAAAATCTCACTGGAAGTAGTGACATTCTCACAAATAAATTAAACTCAATAAAAATAGTCACTCCAATGAATGGTAATTGAGAGAGAAAATAATAAAGAAGTGATATCACATGCTCTCACCAAGATGAAATAAATATGCCCTCAGTTTAGAAATAATACGATCTCAAGTCAAATAAAATGTTAGTCAACCCACTTTATTTATCTTTTTTTTTTTTTTAATTATGCATCACTACATCTTTTTAGCCCATATAACTAGCTTCTACTTCGGACTATAGTTCCCTAAAATCAAGAAGGACTTTTATTAGGACGTAACGTAGGCTAGGGACATGGTTAACAAAGAAGGGAAATAAGGAAAACAAAGTGTATGTTTGAGAAAAATGCAGAGAATTTTTTTTTTTTTTTGCAAGGTGGATTTCACCTATTATTGTTATTTTTATTCTTTTGAAACAACAACTTTTGTTTTGTTTTTTTTTTCTCTTTTTTTTTTTGCTTTTATTTGGCACAACTTCACTGAACAAAATAATTATTTATATTTTTCTCAAACATAAATAGGTGATGGACCTTATAAGACATCGGGTAATACTCCAAATCGGAGTGGGTCAAGATGATAAGTTGACAAAGAAAAGGTTTTCATTTATTTATTTATTTATTTTTTAAAGGCTCAAAAGGGTTAACTATGGATATATCACAAAAGGGATGGCTAGAAAGGCTCAAACAGATCAAAGATGGCCTTTCCATCGTCTTTTAGGGCTCTAAATAATCATCCATATCTACTAGTTAGATGGGCCTCCCAATGTAGCAACACACATTTTTTTTCTTTTTCTTTTTTTTTATTTTACCATTTTTTTTTAAGGGTTAACTCAAAAGAAATCTAGAGATCGTGTATAAAATAATAAACTGCTAAGCTGTATAGAGAATGGGCAAAAGGGTTACTCTCCAAGAAAAATGATAGGCTCAAAAACTCACTTGGTATTTATTATGACATGTTCATTCCTTCAAGCAACTCATATTTGTCTCCAACATCAACATGTAGAGTAGCAAACATAATGTAACATCACTTAAGACCAAAGATAATACAAATACTAAAATTTGAAATTAATCATGTCATCCAATGTTAAAATAAATCAAACAACAATTTTTTTTTTCAAACAACATTCTACCCCCCAATCTATTCTAAGCATGAAAGGAAAATATGCATGCAGAAATGTGAAAATGATGCATACAAACTAATTAGAAAAGTTACACGTAAAATGATAGAAAACGAAAATGATTTTTTTTTTTTAAAAAAAAAGATGCGTTTCTAGAGGAACTACACTCCATATTCAGCCATCTTCGACTCAAAAGTTAGAAAATGTATATTTATAGGGGAGAAATTAAAAAGAAGAAAAATAAACATAAACACATAATAAAGAAAAAGAAAATGTTTGAATTTTTTTTTTTAAGTTTTTTTTTTTAAAATTTTTTTTTTAAACGATGAAGATGCGTTTCTAGAGTCACTACACTCCATATTCAGCCATCTTCAACACAAAAAGTTAGCAACAATTAGTTTCTACAACAAAAAATTAGTAAAAACTTAACCAAAATTCCACAATTGTCGACTATTCCCTCCCCCCAACCAGAACGAAACATTGTCCTCAATGTGTGAAATGAAAGAAGTAGAGTTTAGAAGACATCACCTAGGTGGTGCAACACAGAAGAAAATATTTACAGGCGGAGAGTTAAATCTAATTTGTACTTCTTACTGCGGCTACTGTTACCATCATTATTTGGTCGCTCCAACACAAAGGTCCAGGGGTCTGGCTCCGGTTTATAAGCTTGTAACATATCAAGTAGCTCAGTAGCAGTGTGAGCACAAATAAAGAGTTTTTTCGCATTAGAGGGAATGAAATAGTTTTTTATTGCATGGTTAAGAAATGCGATAAAGCCATCATAAAAGTTATTGACATTTAACAAACCGATGGGTTTCTGGTGGATGTGCAGATGGGCCCAAGATGCTAGCGTGATAAGTGCCTCTAGTGTTGCAAGATCTCCTGGAAGGAAAATAAAAGCATCAGCATGATTAAGCATTTCAGTTATTCTTTCCTGCATACCTGAGACGACTAACTCTTCTTCAGTTGATGAGTCAGACGAACTGCCCAATGGTTTTAAGACTCTTGGGATGATGCCTAACACTTGACTTCCTCTGATAAAAGCTGCTTCTGAGACCATTTTTGATAACCCTCGATTACCTCCTCCATACACCAAGTGTAATTTTCTCGCTGCTATGCTTCGACCAAGATCTATGGCTGCCTCAACGAACTCTTTATGTTTGCCATAGGTAAATCCAGAAAGCACACAAATGTTCTTGAATTGTCTATTGGGAGTAGCTGCCATTGTGATACTTCTCGAAAACAATTTGTGAGTGCTTGACAAAAAAGAAATCACATTTAAGAGTCTTGGTGATAGTGGGTCATGGTTGTGTATGAGGTAATATGTCAGTGTCAAATAACGCGTAAAGCACGTGGCTCGCAAGTCAAAAAGAAAACAGTAAAAAGGAAAAAGCAAACAGTAATAAAATTATTAAAGACAATAATGCAAACAATAAGACAATAGTGAAATAAAATAACAATAAAGTAAAAGGATATTTACAGGTAGTTGCGACTGTGGCTCACATCTTCCTCTGGTTTTACGTCCAGAAACGGCTTGAACGCCCTCTATGGGTCGAGGATAGGCTTTCTATCCAGCTTTCTTATAAACTGGCAAACAGGGTCGTTTATAGTCAGATTCCCGAGACTATATCGTGCATGCTCTTTCTGGAATAATGGCCATAACTGGAGAATCGCTACTTGCACATATCCACTGGGATGCGTTTCAAGAGACAAAAGGATATCATCCAATGACTCCTTATTCAAGCCATCCCTAATGAATTGAATCTTATCTTCCCTGTTATCAGACATCATTCCTAAAGAACATGGGTTTTTATTGCAACTCATTCTGGCACACTTATGACAAGCAACAGAAATTCTTCGAGCTCGTCGTTTTCTTGCATAATTTCCTTTACCACAACCAGGCATGTATGCAATAAATTTTGGAGGTAACTCACCTGCCGATCGTACTTTAGCCTCGATTAACCAACGGATGTCAGCAGGTATGTTATTCCTCATGAGTAATCGCATGCGTTCGGACCGAGCTTTATAGATTGTAAGGAGGGCATTCTGAGGAAGTGAAGGGAATCGCTTGTGAAGTTTCGATAGAATCTCGTTTTTGTCCATACCTTCGCCTCAGAATATCAATTATTATGGGAAACTGAAGTAACCGACTTGATTGTCACGGAGTACCGTTATCCGCCACTTCACCGGGGTAATAAACTAAAGCACACAAATAGAAAAACAAATTAAAACACACAAAGAAAATTAAAATCGTCCTCTTATTGAATTTACCTCAAGCTCCAACTGGATGTCGTAAACACTTCTCTTAATGTCTCTGAGTTGGCGTTCTAAACCCTCAACATAGGCTACTAACTCTGGTGGTTGTAGAGCCCAAATGCGTTGTGTTTTACAAAATTGAATCTGCCTTTTAAGATGAGTTTTGACACGTTGAAGTGGTTTAAGAATGTTCAGGAGGAACGGTCTAAGCATGAGACTCATGATTAAAAATGATAAGAGAAAACTTAATGGTAAAATAAACACACTTATGCAAAAACAATTTCAATTAGCAAAAGAATAATATAAAGAAAGAAAACAAAATCAAATCAACGAAAAGAAAGAAAAAAAATCAATTTAAATCTGGTGGGTCACTCAAATTTATTTCGGTGTCTTCTCCACGTGGTTGGTATTCTAGATATGGCTTTAATCTTTGACCATTAACTTTAAACGTGACACCGTTCTTTAGGTCCTTAATTTCAATTGCCCCATGTGGAAAAACAGTATGAACAATAAAGGGACCAGACCAACGAGAGCGTAACTTACCTGGGAATAGGTGCAAGCGAGAATTGAACAAAAGCACTTTCTGACCTGGAGTGAACGATTTTCTCATAATTTGCTTATCATGGAAGACTTTCATTCGTTGCTTGTAAATCTTGGCATTTTCGTATGCATCATTGCGAATTTCTTCAAGTTCTGCCAGCTGTAATCTTCTTTCTGAGCTGGCTTGCTGCATGTCAAAATTGAATTTCTTGATGGCCCAATATGCACGATGCTCGAGTTCCACAGGTAGGTGGCAAGCTTTTCCATACACTAGCCTGTAGGGTGACATCCCAATCGGGGTCTTGAAAGCCGTTCTATATGCCCATAAGGCATCATCAAGTCTTAATGACCAATCTTTTCTGTCCGGCCTCACCGTCTTTTCTAATATGTGCTTTATTTCTCGATTGGAGATCTCAACTTGGCCACTGGTTTGCGGATGATACGGGGTCGCCACTTTGTGTGTGATTGAATACTTTGTCAAAAGAGCTTTGAATGCTTTGTTACAAAAGTGGGCACCACCATCACTGATTATTGCTCGAGGGAATCCAAAGCGCGAGACAATGTTGCTTTTCAAAAATCCTATCACCACCTTGTGATCATTGGTCCTACATGGAATTGCTTCTACCCATTTTGATACGTAGTCAACAGCAACCAATATGTATTGATGGCCAAAAGAAGGGGGAAAGGGTCCCATGAAGTCGATACCCCATATGTCAAAAATCTCAACCACTAAAATTGGATTTAGTGGCATCATATTCCTTCGCGTAATGCTCCCCATTTGTTGACACCTATCACATGAAGAACAGAAAGTGTAAGCGTCTCGAAATATAGTTGGCCAATAGAAACCACATTGTAAAACTTTAGTCGCTGTTTTCTTAGCACTGAAATGGCCTCCACAAGCTTGTTCATGGCAGAATGAAAGGATATTCTGAATTTCACTTTCTGGGACACATCGTCTAACAATTTGATCCGCACAATACTTGAACAAATACGGGTCATCCCAAAAGAAATTCTTTATCTCTGCAAAGAATTTAGCCTTGTCTTGCTTGGTCCAATGCTCTGGAAGTTTACCTGTAACAAGATAATTAACTATATCAGCATACCAAGGTAATACTTCCACACTCATTAATTGTTCATCTGGAAATGACTCATTTAATGATAATTGTTCTATAATTGTGTCAAAATGGAGACGAGAGAGATGGTCCGCCACAACATTTTCTGTCCCTTTCTTATCTTTGAATTCAAAGTCAAAATCCTGCAAAAGTAACACCCAACGAATTAGTCTAGCTTTTGCATCTTTCTTTGTGAGAAGATATTTAAGAGCAGCATGATCCGTGAATATAATTATTTTACAACCAATGAGATATGATCGAAATTTTTCTAATGCAAACACTACTGCTAGCATTTCTTTTTCAGTAGTTGAATAGTTTAACTGTGCATCATTTAATGTCATACTAGCATAGTAAATAACGTGGGGAATTCGATCAACTCTTTGTCCTAATACTGCTCCTACTGCATAGTCAGATGCATCACACATGAGCTCAAATGGTAAGCTCCAGTTTGGGGGCTGAATGATGGGTGATGATGTCAACAAATGCTTTAATTTTTCAAATGCCATAAGACATGAATCATTAAATACAAAAGGTGCATCCTTAGCAAGTAAATTGCATAAGGGTCTAGAAACTTTGCTAAAATCTTTAATGAAACGTCTATAGAAACCAGCATGCCCAAGGAAAGATCTTACTTCTCTGACTGTTTTAGGTGGAGGAAGATTAGAAATGAGATCCACCTTGGCTTTGTCAACCTCAATACCTTTGCTCGAAATGATGTGACCGAGAACAATACCTTGTTTTACCATAAAATGGCATTTCTCCCAATTTAAGACCAAGTTCTTCTCGATACATCTCTGCAGAACTAGTGTTAGATGATGTAAACATTGATCAAACGAATCACCAAAGACAGAAAAGTCATCCATAAAGACTTCAAGGAATCGTTCAACCATATCAGAAAAAATGCTTAACATGCATCGTTGAAATGTAGCAGGTGCATTACATAATCCAAATGGCATTCTCCTATATGCAAATGTGCCAAAAGGGCAAGTGAAAGTAGTTTTCTCTTGATCTTTTGGTGCTATGGGAATCTGATTATATCCTGAGTAGCCATCTAGAAAGCAATAAAATTCATGGCCTGCTAATCTATCAAGCATTTGATCGATAAATGGTAAAGGAAAATGGTCTTTACGTGTGACAGAATTCAACTTTCTATAATCAATGCATACACGCCATCCTGTAGTTACTCTAGTGGGTATCAATTCATTATCAGCATTCGTAACTACTGTGACTCCTGACTTTTTGGGGACAACTTGTACAGGACTGACCCATGAACTATCAGAAATGGGGTAAATGATACCTGCGTCTAATAGCTTAAGGACTTCTGTTCTAACAACTTCTTTCATGTTAGGATTTAACCGACGTTGCATCTCCCTAGTAGTTTTAGCATTTTCATCAAGGTGAATGTAATGCATGCAGTCTACTGGGTTTATACCTTTTATGTCTGCTATAGTCCATCCTAATGCCCCTTTATGCTCTTTTAAAACATCTAACAACTTACCTTTTTGTTCGTCATTGAGGGATGATGAGATGATTACCGGCAGAGTGCTTTCTTCTCCCAAAAACGCATATTCCAAAGTGTTGGGCAATGGTTTGAGCTCGAGTTTCGGTGGTGTTTCTGATGATGGAATGAGTTGCTTCTCTGATGGTGCTAGTTGTTCAACTCTTGACTTCCATTTATTAGTATCCATAGATGGTGCTGAGTCAAGCAGGGCGTTGACCTCATCGACCGATCTGTCAATATCAAAATCCAAACCAAAGTGAGTTAAACATGTTTGTAAAGGATCATCACTAAGGTTTGAAAGAAAAGTGTCATCAACTAATGCTTCAATTAAATCCACATCAACAATTCCATCATCTGCAGTGTGAGGTTGTTTGGCAATGTTGAAGATGTTCAGTTCCATAGTCATGTTGCCGAAGGACAACTGCATATTTCCAGTCCTGCATTGAATGTGAGCATCCGCAGTTGCCAAGAAAGGTCGGCCTAGAATAATGGGGATGTGCTTCCTTGAATCCTGTATTGGTTGAGTGTCAATTACAATGAAATCAACAGGAAAATAAAACTTGTCTACCTGGATAAGCACGTCCTCCACAATACCACGAGGTATTTTCGTAGACCGATCTGCAAGTTGTAACACCACTGGAGTTGGGTGTAATTCTCCTAGTCCAAGTTTCACGAATACTGAATAAGGCAACAGATTTACACTAGCTCCTAAATCCAACAAAGCATTCTCAATTGTGTGGTTCCCTATACTACATGAGATAGTGGGGGAGCCTGGATCTTTGCATTTTAAAGGAATTTTATGTTGGAGTATAGAACTAACGTTTTCTGTTAAAAATGCCTTCTTTTGAACATGCATATTTCTCTTTTTAGTACAAAGGTCTTTAAGAAACTTGGCATAAGATGGAACTTGTTTAATAGCATCAAGCAAAGGGATGTTAACACTTACCTGTTTGAAGATTTCAAGAATCTCACCTGTGGATTTTCCCTTCTTTCCTTTAGCTAACCTTTGAGGAAATGGAGCTTTGGGAACGTATTCTCGTGGGTTAGTTTCTTCTTTCTCCTCCGGTGATGAGTCCTCAACATTCACAGGTACAATTTGATTTTCTTTTGTCACCGGCATCTCCACTTTGTTGTCGACTTCCTTTCCTTTTCGCAAGGTCATTACTGCTTTGATCTCTCCATGCTGCTGTGGTGAACTGGTACTTGCTTCATATACTCCTTTAGGATTAGGCACTGGTTGACTTGGAAATTTGCCTTTCTCAACAGTCATTGCCAATGTCTGAACTGAAGAAGCAAGTTGTCCCACCATCTTTTCGAGGCTTGAAACAGATTGAGCTTGTGAGTTGAAGCCTGCTCTCAACTCATTTTGTAGTCCATCAATGGTGCGGTTCTGTTGCTCAATCGTGGAGTGAGTAACATTCCTGAAATTCTGGAATGCATCCTCCCATGGTCTGGGTTGAGAGTAGTTCTGGTTCTGATTGTATGGTCTAAATGGTGGCTGAGAGGCTTGAGGATTTTGTGGAATTGGTGGAGCTGGAGCTGCTGGTCCGCTCTGTTGGAATCCTTGAGACCATGAAAAATTGGGGTGGTCTCTCCATCCAGGGTTATATGTGTTGGAGTATGGGTTGTAATTTGATGGCTTTCTCATTACACCTATGGCATTGGCTTGATCTGAGTATGAGTCATGGTCATGTGGTTCTGTTGATTTAGCAGTCGATAACGATGCTATTTGTCGAGCAAGACCTTCAACCATCTCCTTGACTTCTTTGATTCCCGAAGTTGACTCGCCAATTTGAACCTCATTTACTCCCTTATTTCGTCTAGTATTCCTGAGTGATCGACTCCGTTGTTGGGAATTATCCGCTTGTCGCTGGAAGAATTCCCAAATCTCTGATGCACTTTTTGACATTAGCTCTCCTCCACTTGTTGCCATTAGCCATTCTTGCACATTCGGCAATAATCCCTCCAAAAAGTATTGGCATTGGTGCCATTTCTCGTACCCATGATGTGGACACTTCAAGAGTAGCCCATTGAATCGCTCCCAAGTTTCGAAAAATTGCTCGTCTTCTCTCTGGGTAAACTCTGAGATTTCCCTGCGAATAGCATTGGTTTTATGCACTGGGAAATATTTATTCAAAAATTTCGTTACCATTTGTTCCCATGATGAAATGCTATTGGCAGGCAATGTATTAAGCCATGAACGAGCTCTATCCTTTAAAGAAAATGGGAATAGTCTAAGTTTAACATCATCGTCTGAAAAATTTTCATATTTAAAAGTTTGACAAATGGCATGAAAATCATTCAGATGATTATATGGATCCTCATTTTCTAGGCCATAAAATGTGGGGAGACAATTTAGCACACTAGGTTTTAATTCGAAACTCCTAGCAGCTACATTTGGGTATCTTATGCATGATGTACTCAAATTAGCTAAGGGACTGAAGTAGTCCTTAAATGGCCTCTCTTGTGGTTGCAAATCCATTTCAAATTTATTTTTAATGTGCTTTTGTGTGCGAAGTGTTTTTTCTAATTCAAGGTCTATAGGTTCAAGATTAGGTAATAATGACCTACGACCATGCATGCAAAATAAATAAAATAGAAATAAAGATGCAAACAAAACAAATAATAAAGATGGGAACAAAACAAATAAAAATAAAGAAGAGGCAGAAATTACGATACTAACCTTATTGCGCTATTACAACCTTTCTATAAAAATACACAAAAATAAATACGTGAAAGAAATTAACTAAAAATTAAATTAATAAGATAAACAAAAAAAAATTACAAAGAAAAATAAATGGAAAATTAAATTACAAAATTTTAAAGAAGAGAAAAAGAAAAGAAATACTAACCTTTAAATGTAGATTCACTTTTTTTTTTCTTTTTTTTTAATAATAAAAAAAATACAAGAAAACAAATAAAAGAAATTATTCACAAAAATTAATTCTATGAATTAAAATTACTTACCTCCCCGGCAACGGCGCCAAAAACTTGTTGTGCAAATTTTAATGTACTCGCAAGCGCACGAATCTATTGTAGTATAGATCTATGGTGACGAGTGTCGATCCCACGAGGAGGTGGATTTTAATTGTGTATAGAATTAATTTTGTAAATGGGTGGTTGGATTTATGGTGGAAATGATTTGAAATATGCAAAAACTTAAATTAAAATGGCAAGAATAAATTCTAAAATTGGAATTGAAATGACGAGAATAAATTGAAGAGAAAATCTATTAAATTGACGTACTTGGGTATTCGGATCCGTATCAACATGCATCATGGGCTAAATAATCCGTATTAATGCCAATTAAATCATGAGGGGGGAATCCACACCTCATGAACCACGCTCTAATCAATATGGTGCTAAGGGCTTATCGTGCCAAATAATAATAACCTTGTACTAGAGGGCCGGTGAAACCAATGCGGTACTAGAAAAGATTAGTATTATTTGTCGACGAGAAGTCAAAACATCCACAAAAACTAGAGGGGAAGAGAAAATAAATTTACCAAATAAAGCCCATGACACATGTTGAGACTTCACCTTCAACCCAAGCTTGAAAGAAAATTAGCCACTCATAGTTGAACTAGGGGCAAAATGAGAATTTATTAAAATACGAAGAAAATACAAGATGGAGAGGGAATTACAGAAAATGGATCCCAAAAATGGATTCAGAGATATCAAATTAGGGGGGAGAGGCCCCCTTTTTATAGATACATGGAGTAAATCATGGCCATCGGATTAAAAACAGTTTGGACGCTCAGGATTGCGCCACGTCATCAGTCAACAGTCCACGGTTTGACCACGCGGATGAACAGTAACACGGTTTGACCCGGATGAACAGTAACGCAGTTTGGTTGAAAATAATCCTGTGTGATGCATGCACCGTACACGAGATTTTTCGTCCACTGATATGCTGCCACGTCACCATCAACAGTACATAAGAATTTTAGTCCAACAGGATCGTGACACCTCATCAGTCAATGCCACATCATCGGTCAATGCCACGTCATCATCCGTCTATGTGAACATTGTCGTGAACAGTAACGTAGACAGTACCGTACACGTGAATAGTACCGTACATGTGAATAGTGCCATTTTTCCTTTTATGCTCCTCCTAAGGTTTTTGACCGTCCTGAGTTCAAAAGTGATGTCCGTTTTGCCGTCTGATTTCTCCTTTATTGTGAAATGACTATAATGCCCCTAAAATACATAAAATACTTAATTAAAATAAAACACATGTAATTAAATCACAAGAAGGTTAAATACATAAAAATAAGGGTTGTTAGTAAGACTTGAAATGTAAAATGACGGTTTTCTCCTTTATAAATATGCATTTTCTAACACTCAACACCGACTTAAGAAGTCACGGAGTACCGTTATCCGTCATTTATACAGGAAAATAAATCAAAACACACCAAAATAAAGAAAATAAAATCTGTAAAATTAAATCAAATGTGAAAGCAAACAACAAAAAGAAAAACACAATGTAAAAAGGAAAATGCACTCACATTCGTCCTCTTATTAAGTTAACTTCAAGCTCCAATTGGAATTCGCATATACCACTCTCTATTTCTCTGAGTTGTCTTTCTAGATCCTCAATGTTGGACACTAATGTTGGTGGTTGCAGATCCCAAATTGGATGCGATTTATAGTTTTGAATCAGGCATTTCAAGTGAAATTTCACTCGCAAAAGGTTTTTAAGATGTGTGAACATAAACTTCCTTATTGAGGTGCTCATGATATATAATGACGCAAAAAGCACAATATCAAACACACTTAAGTAAGAAACATCATAACGCGTATCATTCAAGACAATCAAACAATTCAAATGGTAAAGCAACAGTGAAAAGTTAAATCACTCATTAGAAACTTAATCAAGATTTGGTGGGTCACTCAAATTTATTTCGGTACTTTCTTCACGTGGTTGGTATTCCAGATATGATTTTAATCTCTGTCCATTAACTTTAAATGCAATACTATTCTTTGGATTCTCAATTTCTACGGCTCTATACGGATATACATTTTTTATAACAAATGGGCTACTCCACTTTGACTTTAACTTTCCTGTGAACAAATTAAGACGAGAATTATAAAGCAACACTTTTTGACCAATCTCAAATGTTTTCCAAAAAATTCTTTTATCATGAAAATTTTTTGTTCTTCCCTTAATAATTCTTGAATTTTCATATGCATTATTCCTTAATTCCTCAAGTTCATTCAATTAAAATTTTCACACATTAATGCATTATCTAAATTTGAATTAAAAGCTTTAATAGCCCAAAATGATTTACTCTTAAGTTCAACAGGTAAGTGACAATGTTTAACATAAACTAGCCAATAGGGTGACATCCCTAAAGACGTCTTAAATGTAGTACGGCAGGCTCACACTGCATCAGTCAGTCGAAGAGACTAATCTTTGCGATTTGGGTTAACTATTTTTTCTAAAATTTGTTTTATCTCTCTATTTACTAATTCAACTTGACAATTTGTTTGACAATGATAAGGGATAATAATTTTATCTGTAATTTCATATTTTTTCATTAAAAACTCAAATGACTTATTACAAAAATGCTTACCTCCATCACTAATAATAGCTCAAGGAATCCCAAAATTGACTTAAAATGTTTTCTGTTAAAATTTTAACCACAGTTTTGCTATCATTATTTCGACAAGAAATTACTTCAATCCATTTTGAGATATAATCAACTGCAACTAATATGTACACAAATTCAAAAGATGGTGGAAATGGACCCATGAAATCAATTCCCCAACAGTCAAATATTTCAATCTCAAGTATGGGATTTTGGGCATCATTCTTCTTTTAGTAATTGATCCCAATTTTTGACAGTTTTCACAAGTTTTGCAAAATTCATATGTGTCTTTGAATATGATAGGCCAATAAAAGCCACATTACAAATTTATGTTGTAGTTTTTCTTGAAGAAAAGTGTTCACCATATGCTTCAGAATGACAAAAACTAATGACATAACTTACCTCATTATCAGGAATGCATCGCTAAAAAATCTAATCAGGACAATATTTGAACAAGAAAGGATCATCTCAATAAAATTTCTTTACTTCAATAAAAATTTTCTTCTTGTCTTGAGTATTCCATTGTAAAGGCATTTTACCTGTAACAAGAAAATTAACAATGTTAGCATACTAAGGCATTGAAGTAACAGAAAATAAAAATTCATCCGAGAAGGAGTCATTAATGAGTGTTATGTTAGTGCAGAATTCATATGTGAGTCTTGATAAATTATCAACAATGGCATTTTCGGCACCTTTTTTATCTTTGATTGTGAGGTCAAATTTTTGAAGTAACAAAATCCAACAAATTAGTCTTGGTTTGACATCTTGTTTAATCATCAAATATCTCACAACAACATGATCAGTAAAAACAACAGTTTTAGAACCAAGCAAATATGAATGAAATTTATTTAATGCAAACACCACAGCAAGTAATTCTTTTTCAGTTGTCGAATAATTCATTTGAGTACTATCCAAAGTCTTACACTCGCGTAATAAATCATAAATGGCTTACCATCCTTTCTTTGTCCTAAAACAGCACCAATAGCAAAGTCACTTGCATCACACATTAATTCAAAAGGAAAAGACCAATAAGGAGATTGCATAATACGTGCAGATGTCAATAGACAAATTATTTTCTCAAAAGATTTTTGACATAGTGTATCTTTAAATAAGAGGTTACAAAGTGGTTTAGTTATAGCACTAAAGTTTTTTATAAACCTCCTATAAAATCTTGCATGTCCTAAAAAGGATCGCACATCTCTAACTGTTTTTGGTTGTGGCAATTTAAATATGACTTCAATTTTTGCTTTGTCAACTTCAATTCCTTTAACAGATATAACATGACCATGTAATGACATTTTTCTCAATTTAATACGAGTTCATTTTCAACACATCTTTTTAAAACCTTTTCCAAATTATCAAGGTAAGCATAAAAAGAATTCCCAAATACAGTCAAATCATCCTTAAAGACCTCTAAACAATGTTCAACCATATCACTGAAAATACTTAGCATACATCTTTGAAATGTTGCAGGAGCATTACAAAGTCCAAATAGCATTCTTTTAAATACAAGTGTTCCAAAGAGACATGTAAATGTGGTCTTTTCTTGATCTTCAAGTGCTATAGGAATTTGATAATAACCTAAATATCCATCTAAAAAGCAGTAATAGGGATGTCCAGCTACTCTTTCTAAGATTTGGTCTAGAAATGGTAATAAAAACTGATCTTTTCTAGTGGATTCATTTAACTTTCTATAATCAATGCACATATGCCAACTAGATGTAATTCGTGTTGGAATTAATTCATCTTTTTCATTTTCAACAACAGTGATTCCATATTTTTTAGGCACTACTTGTGTAGGACTTGCCCACTTTCTATCAAAGAGAAGGTAGATAATTCTCGCATCAAGTAATTTAAGAACTTCTGTTTTTACTACTTCTTTCATGTGTGGGTTTAATCTTCTTTAAGGTTGTTGACATGTTTTGGCATTTTCTTCCAAATTGATTCTATGTGTGCAAATTAAAGGATTAATACCTTTAAAATCATTTAAAGTCCATCCAATTGCGTTTTTATGCTTTTTAATAACATATAGTAACTTACCTTGGTTGCTTGATAAGGTATAAGAAATCATAACAGGATAAGTTTGTTCTTCTCCAAGATAAGCATTTTCAATCCCTCTGGCAAAGGTTTCAATTTTAATTTAGGTGCTTCTTGTTGTTCAGTCGTTTCAATGATTCCAAACTTGTCAAATTTTGGTTTCCCATCATCATTTTGTAAAGTCTGACAAAAATCAAGCAACAAATTTATATTAGAAGTATCATGTTCAAGTTGCTTATTTGATTCAATTGAATTAACCAAACAAGTATCACTAATTTAAAAAAAAATTGCCTTTTTGAATATTTTTCTTAATAAAAGATTTAAGCAATTCCTTTTGTTCATCAATCTCATCTTCATTCTCTTTTTCTTCATTAGGTTGCCTACACATGTTAAAAATATTCAATTCCAGAGTCATACTTCCAAACAAAAAATTCATTAAACCATTCCAACAATTAATCAAAGCATTAGCGGTTGCTAAAAATGGTCGACCCAAAATTATAGAAATTGGTTTATAATCATTCACAACAGATTCAGTTTCTAAGACAATAAAATCCACAGAGTATATGAATTTATCAACTTGTACTAAAACATCCTCCACTATTCCTTTTGGTACTTTAACTGATCTGTCGGCAAGCAAAAGTATAATTAAAGTTGATTTTAACTTAGCAAGATTAAGTTGAAGATAAACTGAATATGGAAGCAAATTAACACTAGTACCAAGGTCTAACAAAGTATGCTCAATTTTATGATCTCCAATAATACAAGAATAATAGGACAACCATGATCTTTATATTTCAACTTATTATTAGTAGACAGGATAATACTTACCTGTTCAACGATGAAAGCACTATTTCTCACCTTCAATTTCCTCTTGACAGTACATAAGTTCTTTAAAAATGTGGCATATGAAGGTACCTGTTTGATTGCATCTGATAGAGGAATGTTAACTTTCACCTGCTTAAAGATTTCATAAATTTCAGAAGAGTGATTTGATTTTCTTGGTTTATTCAATGTATCCAGAAATGATGGTTCATATGGAACAATAGTTATTTCTTCACTAGGTGTAAGTTTATTTAACCCTTCCTTACCCTTTGAATTTTCATTGTCTTTATCTTGAAATGGTTCAGGAATAGGTCTATCAATAACCTTACCACTATGAAGAGTTATAACTGACTTGACTTGGTCCATCAGTGAATTTTGTTGAATCTTAAGATTTGGTTGTGGTTGAGCTAGAAATTTTTTCTTTTCTTAAATTGTGAGTGCACAAGCAATTTTAACTAGAGTGTCTTTCAAATCAGCAAAGGTTTGTACCTTTTGATTGTTAATAGCATCTTGCTTTCTAATGAATGAATGCATTGTATCTTCTAAATTTTTCCATGGTGGTAGAACATATGGTGCATAAGGCTGAGCATTTTCAAAATTTTGTGGAGGTGGTGCTTGTGAAGATTGTGCATTATTATTATTCCTCCAATTAAAATTTGGGTTATTTCTCCAATTATGATTATAAGTTTGTGAATATGGGTTGACTTATTAATGGCATTACCGGGATCATGCAAACATTCTTTAAGTGCAGGCAAAATGGAACAATCTTGAGTGAAATGATCATTAGAACTACAAACATCACATGCAATTTCTTGAATAGATTTTACTTGATCACATTTTTTATTCTCCAAAGCTTCAACCTTCCTAGTTAGGGATGCAAATTTTACTTGTAAATCATGATCTTCCCTAAGGTTATGGATTCCTCCACTGGATAGAGATGGTTGTGGTTTATTTGTCAATTCAAAAGTGTCAACCGTATCCCAATGTTGTACATTTTCAGCTAATTGGTCAAGGTAGTCTAGTGTATCTTTAAGATTTTTATCTCTAAATTCATCATTACACATCATTTCTACAACTTGTCTACTTTGGGGTGTTAAGCCCTCGTAAAAATAAGTGTCCAATTGCCAAGTTTCAAAACCATAGTGTGGACATATGTTAAGTAATTCTTTAAATCTATCCCAGCATTGGTATAATGTTTCTCCATTTTTGTGAGTGAAAGAAGTGGTTTTCCTTTTAAAAGAATTGGTTCTATGAGGTGGAAATAATTTTTTCAAAAACTGTTCTTGCATGTTATTCCAAGTTCTTATTGATTCAGATCTAAGGTTTTATAGCTAAGTTTTAACTTTATCTTTTAATAAAATGGAAAAAGCTTTAATCTAATTATGTTCATGCTAAAATTTTGGTTTGTGTATGTATTACAAACTTCCTCAAAATCTCTTAGATGCAAGTATGGATTTTCAGATTATAAACCTTGAAATGTTGGTAAAAGTTGGATAATACCTGGTTTGGAGTTGAATTGAGAAGCTTATAAAGGAAATACTATACAAGACGGTGTTTCGGTTCTTGTTGGATTCATGTATCTCTCAAAGTTCTTGGTTGATTTTGATCATGTTGAGATTGGTTGTCTCCCTGATCAATAGGAGGATTAAGTTGGCCCAAAATGTTTTCATCTTGGTGACATGATTGAGATTTAGGAATTAACATGCCCCTTGAAGTTCGAGACCAACGTCTCATGCAATAATGATGATGATGTGTCTGTGTGAAATTATGTCATAAAGATGATACACAAACAAATGAATAACGTAAAAAATGAAAACTACACAAACTAAAAACAAAATGAAAATTAAACAAGATATATGTACAAGAAAAAATAAATAAATAATTAAATAAACTAAAAATTAACTGACTGAAATTAAAATAAGTAAATAAGCAGTAAACCAAACATATAAACAAAATAAATGCCAAAAAGAAAAATAAAATAAATTTGAAAATTAAATTGTGGAAATTAAAAAAAGAAAGAAAAGAAATAATTATCTCAAAGTGTAGACTCTCTTTTTTTTAATTTTAAAAAATTACCAACCAATTAAGTGATTAATTCAAATTAATGGGCCTTCATAGTAATTTTCAAAGTCAATATTCTTTTTATTGAGTCCAAATAAGGTCCATAGAAGTCCAAATATGGTCCAAAAAAGTTCAAGTTGTATGTCGGAATTTGAGTATTATAGGAAGTTTTGGCAAGGGATCCATTTAAATTTTTTTAATAATTTGTTGTCGAACTGCAATTATAAGAAGAAAAATTATGTGATTAATTCAAATTAATGAGCCTTCGTAGTAATTTTTAAAGTTAATATTCTTTTTATTGAGTCCAAATAAGGTCCATAGAAGTCCAAATATGGTCCAAAGAAGTTCAAGTTGTATGTCAAAATTTGAGTATTATAGGAAATTTTGGCAAGGGACCTATTTAATTTTTTTGTATAATTTGTGGTCAAACTGTAATTATAAGAAGAATGAGTCAGAAACGAGAATTTTTGGGGTGAAAGTGAGATTCAGAAAGATTTTGTGGATATAGCAGAATTTAAGAAAGAAAAAGGGGTTAAATGAAAATTTACACAAAAGAAAAAAAAAGAATAAAATAAATACTTTTTTCCGGTAACGGTGCCAAAAAACTTGACACGACTTAAAAGTGTTTAATTTTACTCGCAAGTATAAAAGTGCCTAGTTATACTATAGCTCGGTGAGTCCGAGGTCGATCCACAGAGAAAATATTAATTTTGTTTATTTTAGTTTATCTAAAAAATAAAAATAAAAATTAAATATATGCAATTTAATTTGAGCAAAACTATAAAATTAAATTATTTGGGGTTATGGATCCACTCTTAGTAATAAATAAAATTTAATTTTTTTTCCATTTTTTATTTAGATTTATTGCCCAAAAGATTAATTATATAAATTATTATTATTTTCCTATTAATTTTATTATGGATTAAGTATTTATTGTGCCCAAATTTAATTTGTCTACAATAAGTCAAAATACCATTTTACCATACTTTATATTAAGATATTAAGAATTTATTGTGTCAAACTCACTTATCTGTCTACAATAAATCAAATTTTCGAAACTTATAAATTTACAACAAAAGTAGCGGATCCTCCTTAACAATGACTTAATTTCTCAAACTTCTGAAATCCAAATTTGACATCCGTACATTTGTTTGGAGCCTCAAATTGTGTGAAATTATTATTTTTACCTAATAAACACACAAAAATACACAAAATCAAATATTTAGAAATTCCTAATATGTTACATAATTACAAATGTAAATTATATTATAAGCATAAAATAACATTTTCCCCCTTAATAAACATACAAATTTTAACACTAATCAATATTCGTTTTAATTGGTTCACATCTTTCCATTTCATCAAGTATAAAAAATTCCTATTATTGCATCCATATCAATATCTAAAACATCAAGGACCGGCGCAAAAGGAAAACAAACTACAAGGAGGATCCCAGTACCTCCTAGGGAGACTCCTGAGTTCGAGAGAATCCATTTCCCCATTGCTCCCTTGGCTAGACGCTTTCAAACCCGCTTTATCGGTCGTAAGGTAATTGATTCTTACTATGTGGATTTTGATGACTTTGAAGAGTTGGTTGCATGTAGTAAAAGTGTAAATGTGATGTTAGAACCTTGGGAGGTGGCTTTGAGTATTAAGGAGCAGATTTATCCTAATCTAGTTCGCGTATTTTACTCGAATATGAAAATTTCTGCAAATAGGCTAGATATGATAATCACCAATGTGGGAAGGGGTCCCCACAGAATTTGATATGGAGGACTTAAACCAAATCCTAACCATTGAGAATATGGGTCACAAGATCTATACATCTAGGAAAGGCCTCCTATTTGCTGATTTCGTTCATTCTTGTGCTGTTAGAAACATCTGTAGGCATAGAGACCTTTCAGATGATATCCTCTCTCCTTTTTCGTTCTCAGTTGCTACTTTTATAGCTTAGGTTCCTCCACTCCATATTACAACATATTATTACTCCTATAAAGGGGCATTCGGATGAGGTGACTAAGATGGATGTTAGATTATTGGATAGTCTTCTTAAGGAGCCACCTGTTAACCTAGGCTATGTTGTTCTGAAGCATATATTAAGTAGTCCCGTGTTTAATAATCGATTGTTTTGCCTATGGTAGTATCATTACTAAGATACTCCGGCATTTCCATAAACCCCTTTAAGAGTCAATCTATGAGAAGACGAAGAGGATGAGTGAAGAAGCCATAACGAGTATAGGATTTTGTAGGAGGAATGGGAAATTGGTCAAGACGACCTCGTCTAAGAACTGGGACACCCTTGTAGCTCCAGAGGATGATCGAGAGCTAAATGACATCTACTGTCATGATCAATTACCTGATTTTTAGATATGAGCTAGACCTCGAGTACCATATCAAAGAGAAGTTGTACAGGCATAAGCGGAGTTTGATTCGGAAGAGCATGAAATGCATACTGATTAGTCTCTAACTCTAAAGGATCGCTCAGTCTCTGAAGGTCTGTCTGAGCAGCAGCAGCAGCTTTAGGCTTAATTTGCTGCCTTTTAGCTTCAGCAACAACATATTTTTTATCAGTAACAGCAAATTCTGGATGGTTAGCAGTGTATCTTCACTGCTCTTGGCATTCCACTTTTATATTCTTCATCTCATCCCCCGCAGTAGTTTATTATTAGTTTCTGTATTTTGATTTTGCACAAATATGCTTACATTTTAAATGATAGTTTATGGTATGTTTTTGGATGATGTTTTATGGTTACATGGATTATTATAATTGCTTTGCATATTGGTTTGATTTTTATATGTTAGTTTCCATGATTGCTTTGAGTGTTTTTATTGGTTTCATTTAGGTGTAAAACTTACTTACATTTGTTGAGGAGATACTTGTTGATAGAAGGAGGTTCTACCGAAATTTCTACTTGGACAGTGTGGGTAACAACTTGGTTTCTTACTATTTTTACTTCCATATTTTTCTTTTTTATGATGAAGGGAAAGATGGTAGATATAATCAAAGAGGAATCATATTTTCATATTTTTGTTACAAGGAATCATATTTTTATATTTTTGTTACAAATTTGTTAAATTGGAAACTATTTTCAACTTAAAAAATATAGAGGAAGCTTACATGTAGGGGGAATAATTCTTGAATTTTTTTTAAAGACATGTAAGGTTTGTCATCATCAAAAAAGGGAAGACTATTAACATACATATTTTCATAATATTGATTTTGATAATAACAAACTAGGTTAATATGTTGGAGATATTAAATTAGTTAAGTTCTTAAAGTCGTAAGATGTTCTTGGGCAAATTTAAAAGTCTGGACAAAAATGGACAACCATTAATCTTGAAATGACAAACTGATTTTATAAGGAAAATATAATATTTTTGGTACTGAAAGATAACGGTGAACCATTTATTGGACTTCCAAGAGATTAAAAGTCTAGACAAATACAATTGACTTTCAATGTGTCAATAGACCTTTGCAACAAGAGATTATCACCAATCTCTTAATCAAAGTGTATCCCAACACAATGTATATGGTTACAAATGAAAGCTCAAAGTGTGAATCAATGAAACAAAATTAAGTTTAAAGCTCAATAATGGTTGTATACTCAGTAGCAAACTCAATGATAACTATTGGATCTCTATGTGTTTGAATTTGATTAAGCCATTTTATAGTTACAACTAAAATCTATTTGTTATTGACTTTTTTAGAGAAATCATATCGCTGTTGGCTGCTGTCGGTTTACGTTTTAACTACTCTAAATGACCGTTTAGTGGATATTTTAAATAGTCAGTTAACCGTTTGGAGTTATCGATTAGCCATTTATTTCCATAAACCTACAAAACAAATTTGGCTTCTCCGTCCTTACTAAACAGTTTATGGTTAGAAAGTAATTCCTTTATGAAAATTATCGGTTAACCGTTTTCATTAAACGGGGATGAAAGTTGTTAGGCCAGAAGTCAGGAACCCTCAAGGTCGGATCTAAGCCTTGAATGAGCCAATAGGAGTCCAGAAGGCTCAAATATCGGGATAACACTTATCATCAAGAAAAAATCATGGGAGCATGAGAATTTGGGTAAGGAAATTCGCAACTAAGTCATTACGCACCCCAAAAATAGGAGAACGACACCCACTTTATGAATCACACCCCATTTTTATCTCAATAAAAGTACTTTTAAATAAAAGGGGCAAAAGTAAGGCATGGACACTTGAGTGAACTAGGGACTCTTTGAATTCAACTCCAGAAAAGCACTCTGTTGACTTAAGCATCGGAGTGGGAATGCCAGAAACCACTATTTGCTGCCCCTTACACTTTTTTTTTATTAATGTGTGTACAAGTTACTTTCATCTATTACACTAGGTTCGACCCCAGGCAGGAAAAAATAACAGTTCTAGATCAGTTACGGCGCAATCATAGATGCTATAATCTTTAAATTTGTAATAGCAACAAAGGATGATCATCAAAAAACAATAGTCTAGACAAAGCAGAGTCGTCGCCGCCACTAGACGCGCAAAACGCTCGCCAAGTTCTGGTTTAATGGAGCGAGAGTGGGAAAATCAACTTAGTAAAATAAAAAAAGGGTTGGAGCAATGGTGTAAAAAATAAAAGACACAATTAGGATCCAGTTCTTATTCCAATTCAGATGCACTAGAGTGACTACTAGGAAGGAGATTCAAACCGGGATAAGACAATGAGGTTAGACAAACCAGCTATAAGTTAAACAGAGCGAGAAAAAGGTCACGTAGAGGCACAAATCATCAAACCTGGTTATGCGAAATGAGATAAATGCACTGATGAAGCTGAGGTCAAAATAAAAGAACCAGAGTGGAAAATTGAGCTATGGGAAATGAAAGTTTAAATATAGGGAATAAAAAATAATGTTTATAAGGGCACTGAAGACTGGAAAAAGATGGATGTTCTAGAACCTCCATTTATAAAAGAAATCATGGAGATGCCATTGCTTCTAAGGTTTAGGTTGCCACAAACGAGTGTGTATAATGATCAAAAGGACTCCATTGACCACTTGGAGTAATATAGATCATGGATAGAATTGTAGGTGGCTTTGAAGCCAATCATGTGTGAAGTCTTTTTACTCACTTTAACATGATTAGTTAGGTAGTAGTTCATGCAACCTGAGCTAAGAAGTATCAAGTCATTTTCTTAACTCTCAAAGCAGTTTGTGGCGCAATTCATTTCAGCTAGGCAACAGAAAAAATAATCAACTCATTTATTATCTCTCACCCAGCATATGAATAAAAGTCTTAAGGACTATGAGGTGCGTTTTAATGCGCAGGCACTGCAAGTAGATGGGTATAATGATGGAATGACGCTAATAGAGATAGTGGCGAGTCTCAGACCAGGGAAATTCTTTTGGTTACCTTAAAAAACCCCACCTTGCACCTACACTGACCTACTGTGCAAGGCATAAAGAGATTTGAGCACTGAAGAACTCTACTCCATTAGACGTGGATTCGAACCACCTCCATTTAGGAGACTGCCTGATCGTAAAGAACGTGAAGAGAGCAAAACTTCGTGAATCGTAAGCCACATGAATGACGCACCTTGTGAGATAGAACTTGATTGGCATTTCACTCAAGTTCCAACTGTTTCACCTTATTGAACACCATGAGAGAGCATGTCTTAATGCATATAAAGAAAAAGCCTTATCTCAAGTGGTCAAACCGACTAATTACCCCACCTAAAAAATGAGATAGGTTGAGATATTGCTATTTAAAAAAAGATCACAGGCATGACACCTCAGATAGCTAGGAACGTAAGGAGCAATTAAAGAACTAATTAGTTAAGGAAGTTGAAGGAGTTTATAGAAGACGTCAATATTAAAAAGAAGCCTTGAAAACATGAAGATAACAGGGACAAAGGGAAATCTCTAGTCCAGATCAAAACATACTTGGGGATTTGTGCACAAAAGGCTTGTCACATAGGGCAATTGAAAGGAAAGCCAGAAAAGTGATGTACAGCTACTACCCACAGCAAGAATGTCTCATTACCTTTACAAAGGCAGAAACAGCAGGAGCAAAATTACCCCATAACGATGTATTGCTAATAACCATAATGATAGTGAATTGCCAGATACACTGTCACACTATATCCTGGTTGATAATGGGGGCTTTGCGACATACTTTACATAGAGACATTTGAAAAGATGAACATTGGGAAAGAAAAGTTAAGGCCAATTAAAAAACACTTGATAGGCTTTGAGGGAGAAATTGTGATAGTTGAAGAAGCCATTTAGTTACCAGTTACAATAGAGAAAACACCAGATCAAGTAACGTCTATGGTTGATTTTTTGTTGTAAATTTTTTGTTTTCCAAAAATGATTTTGGGAAGAACTTTCTTAAACTCGATCAAAGCGATAATGTCTATGTACACTTTGGCTATAAATTCTTAGTAGAGAACAAAGTGGGAATAGTTAGGGAGAACAATAAATTGCCAGAGAGAGTTATACCTTACTTATGAAAAGTATTAGCTTCAAAATGAGAGATTTACCAACCTCATTAGGGAAGCAGAAGAGTAAAGTTCTTTGCCTTGAAAAAGAATTTCTTTGAAAACAACTGGCTATAGAACTGGAAAAAACAATAGAGGAAGTAAGCCTTGACAGAGATGATATCTCTAAGTAGTAAAATTTAGAAGAGGCCTCGACGAAGGAATACGAGAATCTCTTTATAAGGATATGCTAGAAATATGACCAGATCACATAATGCACTCCTTGAATGTCGATTTAGAATATCCACTAATTAAGCAAAAAAAAAAGGACTTTCAATCAGAGGCACAATAAGTAAATCAAGCAGAAGTGGAGAAATTGTTAAAAGCACGGTTCATTAGGGAAGTACTCTACCAAGATTGGATTTCTAATGTGGTTTTGGTTAAGAAAGCAAACAAATAGAAGTGGATGCGTATAGATTTTACCGATCTAAATCGAGTTTACCCTAAGGATAGCTTTTCGCTTCCTAGAATAGACTAGTTAATTGACTCAACTTCTGAGAATGGTTTGCTAACTTTCATGGATGCCTTTTCAAGATATAACCAAATTCAGATGTCCCTAGTGGACTAGGAGAAAACAACCTTCGTAACAAATTAAAGGCTCCATTATTACCGCGTGATCCCTTTCAGATTGAAGAATGTAGGAGCCACCTCATGAACGCCATGCTTAAAGATCAAATTAGAAACATGATGTTGTTTTACAAGGATGACATGCTCGTCCAGATTCAGATGGAAATTGATCATATACACCACCTTGAGGAAACATTTATAATCATTCAAGAGCACTAAATGAAGCTAAACCCAAACAAATGCACATTTGAAGTAACTTTGGGCAAATTTCTAAGTTACATGGTTCATAACCGAGGAATCGAAGCAAACCCCCCAAGATGTATGCCATTTTGGAAAAGAAATCCCCTTCTAACAAGAAAGAAGTATAGTGTCTGGTGGGAAGATCAGTTACTTTGACCTATTTCATTTTGTGGTTGTCAGACAAATGCACCCCTTCATTTAAAACTCTTATAGGGATTAATGACTTCACCTAGGATGATAAATGTGACATGGCCTTTGAGGCATTGAAAAATTATCTCACGTAAACTCCAAACTTAGCAAAATCGCAGGAGGGTGATGAGCTGAAGTTGTATCTGACTATATCAGAGGTAGTTGTAAGTGCAGTACTATTGAGAAGTGAAGAGGACGCTCAATTTCTTATTTACTATGTCAGCCATGCATTTGTCGGAGATGAATCCCATCACTCGAAGTTGGAGAAACTAGCATTAGTATTGGTGTTGTTAGCCAAAAAATTACGATCGTATTATCTAGCCCATACTGTTAGGGTTCTGTCAGACACTCCACTTAAGAAAGTATTAAGTTGACCTAGCATTTCAGGAAGGATGGTATAATGGGCAATTGAATTGAGTGAGTTTGACATTAAATGTATGCCTTCCAATACGATTAAAAGGCAGACAATATCTTATTTTGTGGCCGAATTCACCAGGAATCATCTAGTATAACTGAAAGTTTGTCAATGTGTGAGGGATAATTTTCTCACTTAAATATAATAGAATTTATTTTAAGCTAACAAGCCCCCATAAGTATTAAAATAATAATGATAATAAATAAAATATTTAATTATAAGTAATGATGACATAAGCAATGACATAAGTGATGATGTAAGAGAAGTTTGTAGAGAGAGTTAAGAATTCTAGAATTTAGTAAGGTATTTATGAAGAATAATCTCAACCATTGATCAAGAGTTATTATGGCAAAATCCTAGCCATCCATTAGCCTTAAGAAATCCTATAAATACCCCCTACCCCCTTTCATTTTCAATGCAACCTAGAAATTCCATTCTTTTATATTCTAAGCCATAACATCAAGAGTAGAGAAATCATTAATTTAGAAAGGTTTAGAGAAATCAAGATTAAGAGATAAGTAATACTTCAACTATAATGTAGGGACAAAATTATTTTCATATATAACTTCAATTTTAACATTTCCTTTATCTTGTGATGACTACTATGATGTAAATCTTTATATGGTTGGCTATGCTGCCTATATTATGATATTTGCTTATTTACTCCTTGAATGGTCGGCTATGCTGCCTAGTATGAGATAACTGTTGTGCAAATTTTATTCAACTCGCAAGTGCACGAATCTATCGTAAAATAGATCAATGGTGACGAGTGTCGATCCCACGAGGAGGTGGATTTTAATTATATGTAGAATTAATTTTTTATGAGAATGGTTGGATTTGTTGTGGAAGTGATTTAAATTATCCTAAAATTCAACTTAAAATGGCGGGAATAAATTGAAGAGAAAACATTTATAATTGAAGCGCTTGGGTATCTAGATCTGCATCAACATGCACCATGGGCTAAATATTCCTTATTAGTGCCAATTAAATCATTAGGGGGGAATCCACACCTCATGAACCACACTCTAATCAATATGGTGCTAAGGGCTTATCGTGTCAAATAATAATAACATTGTACTAGGGAGCCGGTGAAACTAGGGCGATATCTAGACAAGATTATTATTATTTATCGACGAGAAGTCAAAACATCCACAAAAACTATAGGGGAAGAGAAAATAAATTTACTAAATAAAGCCCATGACACATGTTGAGACTTCACCTTCAACCCAAGCTTGAAAGAAAATTAGCTACTCATAATTGAACTAAGAGTAAAATGGGAATTTATTAAAATACATAGAAAATAAAAGATGAAGAAGGAATTACAAAAAATGGAGCCCAAAAATGGAATCAGATATGCCAAATTAGGGGGGGAGGCTCCCTTTTTATAGATACATTGAGTAAATCATGGCCATTAGATTAAAAACAGTTTGGACACTCAGGATTGCGCCACGTCATCAGTCAACAATACGCTGTTTGACCACGTGGTTTGAACAGTGATATGGTTTGACCCGGCTTGAACAGTAACGCGGTTTGGTTGAAAATAATTCTGTGTATATGCATGCACCGTACGCGCAATTTTTAGTCAACTAGCATTCTGCCACATCACCAATCAATAGTGTATAAGAATTTTAGTCCAACAGGATCGTGACACCTCATCAGTCAATGCCACATCATCGGTCAATGCCACGTCATTGATCCGTCTATGTGAACAGTATCGTGAACAGTAACGTAGACAATACTGTACATGTGAACAGTGTCATTTTTCCTTTTATGCTCCTCCTAAGTTTTTCGACCGTCCTAATTTCAAAAGTGATATCCGTTTTGTCGTCCAATCTCTCGTTCATTGTGAAATGACCATAATGCCCCTAAAATATATAAAATACTTAATTAAAATAAAACACACGTAATTAAATCACAAGAAGCTTAAATACATAAAAGTAAGGGTGTTATTAAGACTTAAAATGTAAAATGACGATTTTCTCCTTTATAAATATACATTTTCTAACACTCAACACACCCCCAACCAGCTTATTGCTAGTCCTTAGTAAATAAAGCAAAAACAAAATTCAAATCCAAAATAATATTTTTTTTAACAATCATGTTTATTCAATCAGACTAATGATAATAATAAAATAAAAGTATAAGCATTATCTCCAGTCTAAAGAAATATCACACCCACATCAACCATCCACATGAATCAGCCCAGTAGACTTTGTCACAGCTACTTTCAAGAATGACATGTTAAACCCAAAAATCTCACTGGAAATAGTGACATTCTCATAAAGAAATTAAACCTAATAAAAATAGTCACTCCAATGAATGGTAATTGAGAGAAAATAATAAAAAAGTGATATCACATGCTCTCACCAAGATGAAAGAAATATGCCCTCAGCTTAGAAATAATACGATCTCAAGTCAAATAAAAATACTACTCAACCCAATTTATTTATTTATTTATTTTATTTATTTATATATATATATTTTATGCACCACTACATCTTTTTACCCCATATAACTAGCTTCTACTTCAGACTATAGTTCCCTAAAATCAAGAAGGACTTTTATTAGGACGTCACGTAGGCTAGGGACATGGCTAACAAAGCAGGGGAAATAAGGAAAACAAAGTATATGTTTGAGAAAAATGTAGAGATTTTTTTTTAAAAAGTTGCAAGGTGGATTTCACCTATTATTGTTATTTTTATTTTTGAAACAACAATTTTTTTTCTTTTTTTCTTTTTTTCTTTTTTTTTTGGCTTTTGTTTGGCATAACTTCACTGAACAAAATAATTATTTACATTTTTCTCAAATATAAATAGGTGATGGAACTTGTAAGATATCGGGTAATACTCCAAATCGGAGTGGGTCAAGATGATAAGTTTGACAAAGAAAATATATTTTTTTTAAAGGCTCAAAAGGGTTAACTATGGATATTTCATAAAAGGAATGGATAGAAAGGCTCAAACGGATCAAAGATGGTCTTTCCATCATCTTTTAGGGCTCTAAATAATCTTTCATATCTACTAGTTAGATGGGCCTCCAAATGTAGCAACACACATTTTTTTTCTTTTTTCTTTTTTTTTTAGTTTACAATTTTTTTAAGGGTTGACTAAAAAAAAAATTAGAGATCGTGTATAAAATAATAAACTGCTAAGTTGTATAAAGAATGGGCAAAAAAGTTGCTCTCCAAGAAAAATGATAGGCTCAAAACTCACTTGGTACTTATTATGATATGTTCATTCCTTCAAGCAGCTCATATTTGTCTCCGACATCAACATGTAGAGTAGCAAACATAGCATAACCTCACTTAAGACCAAAGATAATACAAATACTAAAATTTGAAATTAATCATGTCATCCAATGTTAAAATAAATCATACAATTTTTTTTTAAACAACATCCTACCCCCCAACCTATTCTAAACATGAAAGGAAAATATGCATGCAGAAATGTGAAAATGATGCAGAAAAACTAATTAGAAAAGTTACACTTAAAATGATAGAAAAAGAAAACAGTTTTTTTTTTTAACTAAGAAGATGCGTTAGAGGCACTACACTCCATATTCCGCCATCTTCGACTCAAAAATTTAAAAATGTATATTTATAAAGGAGAAATTAAAAAGAGGAAGAAAAATGAATATCAAAGCTTAATAAAGAAAAAGAAAATGTCTGAATTTTTTTTTGTTTTTTTCAAACGATAAAGATACGTTTCTAGAGTCACTACACTCCATATTCAGCTATCTTCAACACAAAAGGTTAGCATCAGTTAGTTTCTACAACAAAAAATCAGTAAAAACTTAACCAAGATTCCACAATTGTCGACTATTCCCTCCCCCCAATCAAAACCAAACATTGTCTTCAATGTTTTAAAGGAAAGAAGTAGCGTTTAAAAGACATCACCTGGGTGGTGCAACACAGACGAAAATATTTACAAGTAGAGAGTTAAATCTAATTTGTACTTCTTATTGCGGCTACTGTTACCATCATTATTTGGACGCTCCAACACAAAGGTCCATGGGTCTGGTTCCGGTCTATAAGCTTGTAACATATCAAGTAGCTCATTAGTAGTGTGAGCATAAATAAAAAGAGTTTTCGCATTGAAAGGAATGAAATAGTTTTTTATTGCATGGTTAAGAAATGTGATGAAGCTATCATAAAAGATATTGACATTTAACAAACCGATGAGTTTTTGGTGAATGTGCAGATGGGCCCAAGATGCTAGTGTAATAAGTGCCTCTAGTGTTGCAAGATCTCCTAAAAGAAAAATAAAAGCATCAGCATGATTAAGCATTTTAGTTATTCTTTCTTGCATACCTGAGACAACTAACTCTTCTCCAGTCGGTGAGTCAGACAAACTGCCCAAAGGTTTTAGGGCTCTTGGGATGATGCCTAACACTTGACTTCCTATGACAAAAGCAGCTTCTGAGACCAATTTTGATAACCCTCGATTACCTCCTCCATACACCAAGTGTAATTTTCTCTCTACTATGCTTCGACCAAGATCTATAGCTGCCTCAACGAACTCTTTATGTTTGCCATAGTTAAATCGAGAAAGCACACAAATGTTATTGAATTGTTTATTGGGAGTAGCTGCCATTGGGATACTTCTCAAAAATAATTTGTGAGTGCTTAACAAAAAGTCATATTTAAGAATCTTGGTGACAATGGGTCACAGCTGTGTATGAGGTAACATGTCAGTGTTAAATAACGCGTAAAGCACATGGCTCGCGAGTAAAAAAGGAAACAGTAAAATGAAAAGAAACAATGATAAAATAAAATTATTAAAGACAATAATGGAAATGATAAAACAACAGTGAAATAAAATAACAGTGAAGTAAAAGGATATTTACAGGTAGTTGCAATTGTGGCTCACATCTTCCTGTGGTTTTACGTCCAGAAACGGCTTGAACGCCCTCTATGGGTCGAGGATAGGCTTCCCATCCAGTTTTCTTATAAACTGGCAAACAAGGTTGTTTATAGTCAGATTCCTGCGACTATATTGTGCATGCTCTTTCTGGAGTAATGACCATAACTGGAGAATCGCTCCTTGCACATATCCACTGGGATGCATTTCAAGAGACAAAAAGATATCATCCAATGACTACTTATTCAAGCTATCCCTAATGAATTAAATTTTATCTTTCCTATTATTAGACACCATTCCTAAAGAACATGGTTTTTTATCGCAACTCATTCTGGCACACTTATGACAAGCAACAAAAATTCTTTGAACTCTTCATTTTCTTGTATAAATTCCTTTACCACAACCAGACATGTATTCAATAAATTTTGAAGGTAACTCACCTACCAATCGTACTTTAGCCTCGATTAACCAACAGATGTCAGCAGGTATGTTATTCATCATGAGCAATCGCATGCGCTTGGACTGAGCTTTATAGATTGTAAGGAAGGCATTCTGAGGAAGTGAAGGGAATCGATTGTGAAGCTTTGCTAGAATCTCATTTCTGTCCATACCTTCACCTCAGAATATCAGTTATTATGGGAAACTGAAGTAACCGACTTGATTGTCACGGAGTACCGTTATCTGCCACTTCACCGGAGTAACAAACTAAAGCACACAAACAAAGAAAAACAAACTAAAACACATAAAGAAAATTACAATCGTCCTCTTATTGAATTTACCTCAAGCTCCAATTAGATGTTGTAGACACTTCTCTCAATGTCTCTGAGTTGGCTTTTTAAATCCTTAACATAGGATACTAACTCTGGTGGTTGCAGAGCCCAAATACGATGTGTTTTATAAAATTGAATCTGCCTTTTGAGATGAGATTTTACACGTTGAAGTAGTTTAAGAATGTCCAGGAGGAACTGTTTATCTATAACACTCGTGATTAACAATGATAAGAGAAAACTTAATGGTTAAACAAACACACTTATACAAAAATAATTTCAATTAGCAAAAGAATAATAAAAAAAAAGGAAAAAAAATCAAATCACCAAAAAGAAAAAAAAACTCAATTCAAATCTGGTGGGTCACTCAAATTTATTTCGGTGTCCTCTCCATGTGGTTGGTACTCTAGATATGGCTTTAATCTTTGACCATTAACTTTAAACGTGACATCGTTCTTTGGGTCTTTAATTTCAATTGCCCTATGTGGAAAAACAGTGTAAACAATAAAGGAGCCAGACCATCGAGAGCGTAACTTACTTGAGAATAGGTGCAAGCGAGAATTGAATAAAAGCACTTTCTGACCTAGAGTGAAAGATTTTCTCATAATTTACTTGTCATGAAAGACTTTCATTCGCTGCTTGTAAATCTTGGCATTTTCGTATGCGTCATTGCGAATTTCTTCAAGTTCTGTCAGTTGTAATCTTTTTTCTGAGCTCACTTGCTGCATGTCAAAGTTGAATTTCTTAATGGCCCAATATGCACGATGCTCGAGTTCCACAGGTAGGTGGCAAGCTTTTTCATACACTAGCCTGTAGGGTGACATCCTAATCGAGGTCTTGAAAGCCGTTCTATATGCCCATAATGCATCATCAAGTCTTAATGACCAATCTTTTCTGTTTGGCCTCACCGTCTTTTCTAATATGTGCTCTATTTCTCGATTGGAGATCTCAACTTGACCACTGGTTTGCGGATGATATAGGGTCGCCACTTTGTGAGTTATTGAATACTTTGTCAAAAAAGCTTTTAATGCTTTGTTACAAAAGTGGGCACCACCATCATTGATTATCGCTCGAGGGAATCCAAAGCGCGAAACAATGTTGCTTTTCAAAAATCCTATCACCACCTCGTGATCACTGATTCTACATGGAATTGCTTTTACCTATTTCGATACGTAGTCAACAGCAACCAATATGTATTGATGGCCAAAAGAATGAGGAAAGAGTCCCATGAAGTCGATACCCCACACGTAAAAAATCTCAGCCACTAAAATTGGATTTAGTGGCATCATATTCCGTCGTGTAATGCTCCCCATTCATTGACACCTATCACATGAAGAACAGAAAGTATAAGCATCTCGAAATATAGTTGGCCAATAGAAACCACATCGTAAAACTTTAGTCGCTATTTTCTTAGCACTGAAATGGTCACCATAAGCTTGTTCATGGTAGAATGAAAGAATATTCTGAATTTCATTTTCTAGGACACATCGTCTAACAATTTGATCTGCACAATACTTGAACAAATAAGCGTTATCCCAAAAGAAATTCTTTATTTCTGCAAAAAATTTGGCTTTGTCTTGCTTGATCCAATGCTCTGGAAGTTGACCTGTAACAAGATAATTAACGATATCAGCATACTATGGTAATACTTCCACACTCATCAATTGTTCATCTGGGAATGACTCATTCAATGTTAATGGTTCTGTAATTGTGTCAAAATAGGGACGAGAGAGATGGTCAGCCATAATATTCTCTGTGCCTTTCTTATCTTTAAATTCAAAGTCGAATTCCTGCAAAAGTAACACCTGACGAATTAGTCTAGCTTTTGCATCTTTCTTTGTGAGAAGAGCAGTATGATCTGTGAATACAATTATTTTACAACTAATGAGATAAGATCGAAATTTTTCTAATGCAAACACTACTGCTAACATTTCTTTTTCAGTAGTTGAATAGTTCAATTGTACATCATTCAATGTCATACTAGCATAGTAAATAAAATGGGGGATTCGATCAAATCTTTGTCCTAAAACTGCTCCTACTGCATAATCAGATGCATCACACATGAGCTCGAATGGTAAGCTCTAATTTGGGGGCTGAATGATGGGTGATGATGTCACCAATTGTTTTAATTTTTTAAAAGCCACAAGACATGAATCATTAAAGATAAAAGGTATATCTTTAGCAAGTAGATTGCATAAGGGTCTAGAAACTTTGCTAAAATCTTTAATGAAACGTTTATAAAAACCAGTATGCCCAAGGAAATATCTTACTTCTCTGACTGTTTTGGGTGGAGGAAGATTAGAAATGAGATCCACCTTGGCTTTGTCAACTTCAATACCTTTGCTCGAAATGATGTGATCGAGAACAATACCTTCTTTTACCATAAAATGACACTTCGCTCAATTTAAGACTAAGTTTTTCTCGATACATCTATGCAGAACTAGTGTTAGATGAAGTAAACATTAATCAAATGAATCACCAAAGATAGAAAAATAATCCATAAAGACTTCAAGGAATCGTTCAACTATATCAGAAAAAAATGCTTAACATGCATCGTTTAAATGTAGCAGGTGCATTACATAATCCAAATGGCATCCTCCTATATGCAAAAGTGCCAAAAGGTCAAGTGAAAATAGTTTTCTTTTGATCTTTTGGTGCTATAGGAATCTGATTATATCCTGAGTAGCCATCTAGAAAGTAATAAAATTCATTACCTGCCAATCTATCAAGCATTTGATTGATAAATGGTAAAGGAAAATGGTCTTTACGTGTGACAGAATTCAACTTTCTGTAATCAATACATACACGCCATCCTGTAGTTACTCTAGTGGGTATCAATTCATTATCGACATTCGTAACTACTATGACTCCTGACTTTTTGGGGACAACTTGTACATGACTGACCCGTGAACTATCAGAAATGAGGTAAATGATACCTGCATCTAATAGCTTAAGGACTTCAGTTCTAACAACTTCTTTCATGTTAGAATTTAACTGACATTGAATTTTCCTAGTAGGTTTAGCATTTTCATCAAGGTGAATGTAATGCATGCAGTCTACTGGGTTTATACATTTTATGTCCACTATGGTCCATCCTAATGTTCCTTTGTGCTCTTTTAAAATATCCAATAACTTACCTTTTTGTTCTTCATTTAGGGATGATGAGATGATTACCGACAGAGTACTTTCTTCTCCCAAAAATGCATATTTCAATGTGTTGGGTAATGGTTTGAGCTCGAATTTCGGTGGTGATTCTAATGATGGGATGAGTTTCTTCTTTGATGGTGCTAGTTGTTCAACTTTTGACTTCCATTTATTAGTGTCCATAGATGGTGCTAAGTCAAGTAGGGCGTTGACCTCATCGACTGATCTGTCAATATCAAAATCCAAACCAAAGTGAGTTAAACATGTTTGTAAAGGGTCATCACTAAGGTTTGAAAGAAAAGTGTCATCAACTAATGCTTCAATTAAATCCACATCAACAATTCCATTATCTGCATTATGAGGTTGTTTGGCAATGTTGAAGATGTTTAGCTCCATAGTCATGTTGTCGAAGGACAACTGCATATTTCCAATCCTGCATTGAATGTGAGCATCCGCAGTTGCCAAGAAAGGTCGGCTTAGAATAATGGGGATGTGCTTCCTTGAATCTTGTATTGGTTGAGTGTCAATTACAATAAAATCAACAGGAAAATAAAACTTGTCTACCTGAATAAGCACGTCCTCCACAATACCACGAGGTATTTTCGTGGACCGATCTGCAAGCTGTAACACCACTGGAGTTGGGTGTAATTCTCCAAGTCTAAGTTTCACAAATACTAAATAAGACAACAGATTTACACTAGCTCCTAAATCCAACAAAGCATTCTCAATTGTATGGTTTCCTATACTATATGAGATAGTGGGGGAGCCTAGGTCTTTGCATTTTAAAGGAATTTTGTGTTGGAGTATAGAACTAACGTTTTCTGTTAAAAATGCCTTCTTTTGAGCGTGAATGTTTCTCTTTTTAGTACAAAGGTCTTTAAGAAACTTAACATAAGATGAAACTTGTTTTATAGCATCAAGTAAAGGGATGTTAACACTTACCTGTTTGAAGATTTTAAGAATCTCACCTGTGGATTTTCCTTTCTTTCCTTTAGCTAACATATGAGGAAATGGAGCTTTCGGAATATATTCTCGTGGGTTGGTTTCTTCTTTCTCTTCCGATGGTGAGTCCTCAACATTCACAGGTACAATTTGATTTTCTTTTGTCACTGGCATCTCCACTTTGTTATCAACTTCTTTTCCTTTTCGTAAGGTCATGACTGCTTTGACCTCTCCATGCTGCTGTGGTGAACTGGTATTTACTTCATGTACTCCTTTAGGATTAGGCACTAGTTGACTTAGAAATTTACCTTTCTCAACAGTCATTGCCCAGGTCTGAACTGAATAAGTAAGTTGTCACACCATCTTCTCGAGGCTTGAAACTGATTGGGCTTGTGAGTTGAAGCCTGCTCTCATCTCATTTCGTAGTCCATCAATGGCGCGATTCTGTTGCTCAATCGTAGAGTGAGTAACATTCTTGAAATTCTGGAATGCATCCTCCCATGGTCTAGGTTGAGAGTAGTTCTGGTTCTGATTGTATGATCTAAATGGGGGCTGAAAGAGTTGAGAAGTTTGAGGAATTGGTTGCATTGGTGGAGCTGGAGTTGCTGGTCCATTCTGTTGGAATCCTTGAAACCATGAAAAATTAGGGTGGTCTCTCCATCGAGGGTTATATGTGTTGGAGTATGGGTTGTAATTTGATGGTTTTCTCATTACACCTATGGCATTGGCTTGATCTGAGTATGAGTCATGGTCATGTGGTTCTGTTGATTTAGCAGTCGTTAACGATGCTATTTGTCGAGAGAGACCTTCAACCATCTCCTTGACTTCTTTGATTCCCGAAGTTGACTCGCCAATGTGAACCTCATTCACTCCCTTAATTCTTTTAGTATTCTTGAGTGATTGACTCCGTTGTTGGGAATTATCCGCTTGTCGCTGGAAGAATTCCCAAATCTCTTATGCACTTTTTGACATTAGCTCTCCTCCACTTGTTGCCATTAGTCATTCTTGCACATTCGCCAATAATCCTTCCAAAAAGTATTGGCATTGGTACCATGTCTCATACTCATGATGTGGACACTTCAAGAGTAGCCCATTGAATCGCTCTCATGTTTCGAAAAAATGCTCGTCTTCTCTCTGGGTAAACTCTAAAATTTCCCTACGAATAGCATTAATTTTATGCACTAGGAAATATTTATTCAAAAATTTAGTTACTATTTGTTCCCATGATGTGATGCTATTGGCAGGTAATGTATTGGGCCATGAACAAGCTCTATCCTTTAAAGAAAATAGGAATAATCTGAGTTTAACATCATCGTCTGAAAAATTCTCGTATTTAAAAGTTTAACAAATAGCATGAAAATCATTAAGATGATTATATGGGTCCTCATTTTCTAAGCCATAGAATGTTAGGAGACAATTTAGCACACTAGGTTTTAGTTCAAAACTCCTAGCAGCTACATTTGGGTATCTTATGCATAATGTACTCAAATTAGCTAAAGGACTGATGTAGTCCTTAAATGGCCTCTCCTGTGGTGGTGCTTGTTGTTGCAAATCCATTTTATTTTTAACGTGTTTGTGTGTGCGAAGTGTTTTTTCAAGTTCAAGGTCTATAGGTTCAAGATTAGGTAATAATGACCTTCGACCATGCATGCAAAGAACACAAAAAAATAGGAACAAAATAAATAAAAATAAAGAAGAAGGAGAAATTACAGTACTAACCTTATCACACTGTTACAACCTTTCTATAAAATCACACTAAAAAAATACGTGAAATAAATTAACTAAAAATAAATTAATAAGATAAACAAAAAAATTACAAAGAAGAAAAAAATAACTTGAAAATTAAATTATAGAATTTTAAATAAGAGAAAAAGAAAAGAAATTCTTACCTCTAAATGTAGATTCACTTTTTTTTTCTTTTTTTTTAAATGAACAATTAAAAGAAATTATTTACAAAAATCAATTCTACAAATTAAAATAATTTTCCTCCCCAGCAACGGCGCAAAAAACTTGTTGTGCAAATTTTATTGAACTCGCAAGTGCACGAATCTATCGTAGAATAGATCAATGGTGACGAGTGTCGATCCCACGAGGAGGTGGATTTTAATTATATATAGAATTAATTCTGTATGAGGGCGGTTGGATTTGTGGTGAAAGTGACTTAAATTATCTTAAAATTGGAATTGAAATGACGAGAATAAATTGAAGTGAAAATCGATTAAATTGACGTACTTGGGTATCTAGATCCGTATCAACATGCATCATGGGCTAAATATTCCTTATTAATACCAATTAAATCATGAGGGGGGAATCTACACCTCATGAACCACACTCTAATCAATATGGTGCTAAGGGCTTATCGTGCCAAATAATAATAACCTTGTACTAGGGAGTCTGTGAAACTAGGGTGGTATCTAGACAAGATTATTATTATTTTTTGACGAGAAGTCAAAACATCCACAAAAACTAGAGGGGAAGAGAAAATAAATTTACCAAATAAAGCCCATAACACATGTTGAGACTTCATCTTCAACCCAAGCTTGAAAGAAAATTAGCTACTCATAATTGAACTAGGAGTAAAATGGAAATTTATTAAAATACATAGAAAATACAAGATGAAGAAGGAATTACAGAAAATGGAGCCCAAAAATGGATTCAGATATGCCAAATTACGGGGGGAGGCTCTCTTTTTATAGATACATTAAGTAAATCATGATTATCGGATTAAAAACAGTTTGGACGCTCAGGATTGTGCCACATCATCAGTCAATAGTACGTGGTTTGAATAGTGACACGGTTTGACCCGGTTTGAACAGTAACACGATTTGGTTGAAAATAATTCTGTGTATATGCATGCACCATACGTGCAATTTTTAGTCCACTAACATTCTGCCACGTCACCAATCAATAGTGTATAAGAATTTTAGTCCAACAGGATCGTGACACCTCATCAGTCAATGCCACATCATCGGTCAATGCCACGTCATCGATTCGTCTATGTGAACAGTGTCGTGAACAGTATCGTAGACAGTACCTACATGTGAATAGTACTGTACATGTGAAGAATGTCATTTTTCCTTTTATGCTCCTCCTAAGGTTTTGGACCGTCCTGAGTTCAAAAGTGATGTCCGCTTTGCCGTCTGATCTCTCGTTCATTGTGAAATGACCATAATGCCCCTAAAATATATAAAATACTTAATTAAAATAAAACATACGTAATTAAATCACAAGCTTAAATACATAAAAGTAAGGGTGTTAGTAAGATTTGAAATGTAAAATAATGATTTTCTCCTTTATAAATATACATTTTCTAACACTCAACAATAACATTAGTCAATTATGCTATGGTCGGGTCTGCCGCCTATATTATAGTTCTATTTTGTTTAATCTCTGTCTGGACGGCACTGCCACATATATTAAAGATTGTTGTCCTTAAATAGTGTTGTGTGTTGATTCTGTTGTGCATCAAAGACCTTTAAATGTTATTATATAAGTTGCATTGGACGCATGCATTTCATGGTTACTTTATGAAGAAGACGTTTCAGAAAATGAATTTATGAAAAATGAGTGGTTGTATTACCACGTGGCAAAGTTTCCAAGGAGGGCAAGCCCTCGAAGCTAAGTAAAAAGAAAGCTTTTGGGGACGACAATACATAATGCCTAAAAGATAAACTAATCAGGCCCAAAGGCACATTGTTTAAAGAGTAAAAATGTCAACCTTGTAGTGCAACATACCTAGGGCCCTAATAAAGTTGTTTTAAGTTTTTTTAAAGAACTTAATATGGTCATTTATATGCATAATAATTTATACATGCATCAAAGTGTTATCTTGCTGGGCATTAGCTCATAAAGTCCTTACATTGCAGGCAACAATGAGTAGGGCAAGCTGACTTCAAGTCCCAACCGAGGCGAGGTGCATATGGACATATCAAACCTTGGGTTTTATGATGGACTCTTCTTTGTTTTAATAAAAAATAAATATCTTAACTTTAGTAATAATAAAGTTTTTTAGAAATATACTAAGGAATCTCAGTATGTCTTTTACCTTTTGTATGGAAGTTTTACTTGCTATGTAAAACTTTGTTTGGAATTTTTATTTATATAAAAAAGTATTTTGCTTGCTATGTAAAACTTTGTTTAGAATTTTTATTTATATAAAAAAGTAACAGTGTTTTAAACATTTTTAAAATAAATTTTTAAGTGAAGTGTTACAAATTGGTTTCAGAGCCAGGTTTAAAGCGATTCTATATCCCGTCCATATGCACAAGTCAAGGGGAGGGACAAGACTTAGCTTTTTAATTGAAACTTGATATTGAGATAATTGGGAAAATCTTACATTTGATTTGTCTAACACGTAGAAATTAGATTAAACACTCGTTGAGATGTCAAGCGCTAGGGTAGTAGAAGCAGAAGGGAAAAAGGAACTTCAGGGGAGCAATCTGTAATTAATCTACTTACAAACATTGTGGCACGACTCTTGGAAAGGGAAGTGAGAAAGGATGAACATGCTCAAGCAATGAAGAATACAGGGAGCAAATTTAGAAGATCGAAGGAGGCGTAGATCCAATCGTAACAGACCAATGATTGCCAACCATAGAAAGAGTGATAGAAGTAGCCAAAGTGCTAGAAGAAGAAAAATTCACATGTGTCTCCTTTATGCTACAAGAAGCGGCAGAATACTAGTGGGACTCTATTAAACGAATTCATAATGAAGCAACCATGCAATATGTAGAATTTAAAGAACACTTCTATAACAAATACTTTTCGAAGATTGTTTGCTTAGCCAAAAGAAGGAAGTTTGTTTATTTATAATAGGGAAGGATGATTGTGCAAGAGTATATCCAAAAATTTGATGAGCTTTCTCGATATGCCCCAAAAATTGTCGCAATTGAGAAAGCAGATGAAGAAAAGAAGGAAGAAAAACAAAGAAAAAAATGAAGTATGGACCAAGGAAACTTTTTAGCTAACACGAAAGACAATGCTCAAATAATAATAAGAGAAAGGGAACGCGAATGATCCAAGATCAGAATAAAAGCAAACGCCCAAAGAATCATCAAAAGGAGGTCCTACAAAAGCCAAGGTACAATCAATGCGGTAGAACTCATCCTGGGGGATGTCGAGCCAATACCAGAACATGTTTTAAATGTGGAAGGGAAGGACACTTCATCGAGGACTGCCAGAGAATAGTACACAACAAGAAAATGTTAATGCTCAAGTATTTACACTCACCAAAATGGATGTAGAAGGAAACCCCTCAGTAGTCTCAGGTGAACTATCTATCTCCAAAACTCCTGCATATGTGTTACCTCATCTGAGCTACACATTCATTTGCCTCACCAATATTTATTAGGAAAATCGAAAATGTCTCTAACATAATAAATAGGCTTTTTAGTGTCATGGTACTATCAGGTGAAGTATTGAAGTCGGGACAATTAGTTAAGGCATGTGAGGTCAGCGTTAGTGGTCATAAACTATGTGTTGACCTAATAATCCTAGAGATGCATGACTATGACGTAATTCTTGGCATGAATTGGCTATCAAAGCACTATGCCAAGATAGATTGCAAGAAAAATGAAGTAACTTTTCAACCACAACAAAAGAAATCATTTACATTCAAAGGAGAATCGAAAATGTCCCTGACATAATAAATAGGCCTTTTAGTGTCATGGTACCATTGGGTGAAGTATTGAAGTCAAGACAATTAGTTAAGGCATGTGAGGTCAGCGTTAGTGGTCATAAACTATGTGCTGACCTAATAATCCTAGAGATGCATGACTATGACGCAATTCTTGGCATGGATTGGCTATCAAAGCACTAAGCCAAGATGAATTGCATGAAAAAGGGAAGTAACTTTTCGACCACAACAAAAGAAATCATTTACATTCAAAGGAGAATGCAAAGAGAAAAGAATGACTATTATCTATGCCTTAAAAGTAATCAGACTATTAAATGGAGGATGTGAGGGGTATTTAGCAAGTGTACTCACAGAAGAGTAAGGACTAAAGTTGAAAGATATTATGGTGGTGAACGAATTTCCTGAGCCCTTTCCTGAAGAACTCCCAGGATTGCCACCGGATCGAGAAATTAAATTCAAAATCGATTTGTTACCAGAAACTGCTCCAATTGTAAAGGCGCCCTATAGGATGGCCCCATCAGAATTAAAAGAGTTAAAGAGTCAATTGCAAAAGTTATTAGACAAAAGCTACATACGCCTAAGTCATTCACCATGGGGAGCACCATTACTATTCGTACAAAAGAATGATGGATCAATAAGAATGTGCATCGACTATCGAAAGATAAATAAGGTGACAATCAAGAAAAAGTACCTATTTCTGCGCACCGATGACTTGTTTTATCAGCTGTAAGGAGCATCAGTATTTTCAAAGACTATATGGTCATTTATATGCATAATAATTTATATATGCATCAAAGTGTTATCTTACTAGACATTAGCTCATAAATTCCTTACATTGCAGGTAACAATGAGTAAGGCAAACTGATGTCAAGTCCCAACCGAGACGAGGTGCATATAGACATATCAAACCTTGGGTTTTATGATAGGCTCTACTTTGTTTCAATAAAAAATAAATATATTAGCTTTAATAATAATAAAGCTTTTGAGAAATATACTAAGGAATCTCTGTATGTCCCTTATCTTTTGTAAAGAAGTTTTGCTTGCTATGTAAAATATTTTTTAGAATTTGTAACTATATTAAAAAGTAACAATGTTTTAAACATTTTTAGAATAAATATTTAAGTGGAGCGTTACACAATGCACTAGTTGTTTTCTATGACAATTAGATGGATCTAATCGTAGACTACTTGAAGAAGGAAAACTATACATTTTGGAACAATAGCGGCCAATCGCTTAATTAGTAAAGGCTAACAGCCTGAGGTAAAAAAACTTAACGGCTGGCCAGCTAAATCTAGCGGCAAACCACTTGAGCAAAATTTCATATTTGATTATGTAACAGTAACTTGCCATAATAATATTACGACTAACCACCTCATTTTAGTGGCGATCCAGCAAGATCTTAGAAAGTCAATAACAGCTAGTTTTATTGTTTAAACGTTTTTAATCTCAATTAAGCTGATACTTATTCGTACAACTGATCTTGAGCTTTCATCTTGCTTATCCACATACATTGAATTATTATTAAGCTATCATTTCCTTATACACTCTTATAGAGAGTAACCTTTGTAAATTTCATTTATACATCAAAATTAAGTGAGTATAAGTATGGGAAACACTTGGGGCAAAAAGGTGTGTGTGTACATCACTACTTGTAAAGGTTTAATAACACCTTGGAAGTCAATTGTAAAATCTTGAAGCCTTGGAAAGCTTGGATAGTGGAATCCTCAAGCTTGGTTTTCTTAGAATCATGGATGTAAGTAGGTTTTGCAGAACCACATAAAAATTCATGTGTTTGTTTTCTTTTTCCTTATCTTTTTAAATTTATACAGAGTTGAATTTACTGATATTAAATTTCTTGAAGCATTTATTTCAATTGTATTGTGTTTATGTTTGTATTAATTTTTGAAACCCAATTAACACACCTCTTAGGTTGCTTAGCTAGAATTTCAAACATTAGAGTTAAAATATAAGGGTTCCAACCCGGACACCTAGTGTTAAGGAAAGAAGAAGCAGTAAGGGTAAAGGAAGTGACTGTATATTCTAGCAGAAATTAAGGAAAGCAGCTAACTCAACCTTGGAACACAGAACACCTCAGACGTTACTACGCTTGCGAATGCAAATATGTTTTTCTTTTCCTTGTTTATCACTTTTTTGATGATCTGCTTTTAAGGATGGTTAGCTGAGAAGTTGGAAATGTTGGAAATATTGGACATAATAAACTAATATTTCTTTATATATTGGCTTTGGACCCCACATTAATAGTGCCCACACTAAGTGGTCCAGTTCAAGCTAAGAGAAAGTCCTTTAAATCATTATCAATTGTCTATTACTCAGGCTTTGGACCCCCTACTAGCGCCAGCCACATTAGATGGTCTAGTTTAAGTTGGAGGAAGTCTTCAAATTTTATAAAATAAATATTCATGTATTTTTTATATGTTCATACACTTTCACATTTTACACTATAATTTTACTATAAGACGTTGCATGAGATCCTAGAACAAGAGCAACCAGGCAAGAATAAAAACACCTTACAAGGTAAAGGAAATATAGCCCTTAAGGCATGAATTATACTACCCTAATCAAGACATGTATTATACTGCCCTAATCGAGACATGAATTATACTACAGTAATTAAGACATGAATCTTATTCAAGACATGCATTATACTGCCCTAATCAAGGCAAGAGTCATATTGGCCTGATCAAGGCATCCATTATACTGCCCTAAATAAGTTAGGAATTATATTGCTCTAATCAAGGCATGGATTATATTGTCCTAATCAAGGTAGGAATCATATTGCTCTAATCAAGGCATGCATTATACTGCCTAATCAAGGCATGAATGTATTGCCCTGGTCAAGGCATACATTATACCGCCCTAATCAAGGCTTGAATTATATTGCCCAAATCAAGGTACGCGTCATACTGCCCTAATCAAGGCAGGAATCATATTGCCCTAATCAATGCATCTATTATACTGCCCTAATCAAGGTCGGAATCATATTGCCCTAATAAAAGCATGCATTATATTGCCTTAATCAACATATGAATCATATTACCCTAATCAAGACATGTGTTATACTATGCTAATCAAGGCATGAATCATATTTCCCTGATCAAGGCATATATTAGACTGCCCTAATCAAGGCAGAAGTCATATTGCCCTAATCAAAGTAGGAAACATATTGCCCTAATCTAAGCATTACTCATACTACCTTAATCAAGGAAAAAATCATATTAACTAAATCAAGGCATAAATTAATCTTCCCTACGAGGTATGGATTGAGCTTACTTATAAGGCGCGAAATAAATAGTCATCTAAGACATGAGATAAATGGCCCTTTGAGGCTTGAACTGCATAGTTCTTCTAAGTGCAAATTATATTGCTTAAAGAAACAATGTTACAAACCATGATCTATTACAGCCTAAGCAGAGAGGTAGATAACCACGAATTATCATTGTCTGGCCAATGTGTAGATAGTAATGAGTTACTACTATTTGGATAAAGAAATAGGTAATCATGGATTATCCCAACTTAAAAGCATTAACATGCACAAGTTGCTTATATAAGAAGATGTGAATCATTAATACTTGAACGACTATCTAAGTCAGTATGAATCACTGCCGCCTAATTTATAACCAGTTTAACAACGGAGCAAGTAAACGTGAATTATTGCCACTTGAATGATTCTCACTTACTAGGAGGAACAACGATTATAGATGTCGAAAAGTAATATATGCTAAACATTGAAGTATAAGATAAGATAGGAAATTGAAAACATCCAAAATAAAGAACATTACATGCCAAAGTACCAGTTGGTAGCAAAACCACACACAAAACATTAAAAATTTAAATAGAATTATTAAAAGTTCAAAGCACCAGCAAAGAAGGTTAAATCGGCCTTAGTTTCCCTTTGAGATATCATTTGGGTAGATAGTGGCTAGGGGGGAATGTTTAATGGGGATTCACCCCCTCTTCACTTATTTGCCTACTAAGAGCTCCAAAAGTTGTAGCGGTATCCACAAGTAAAGTGGGTTAAAGTAGAACACGAACAAGTTCGTCTTGCTGACCTGTTGGCTTAGTAGCACCGTCTCCAACCAACTCGTCCTCTAGAGATAGGTCAAAGTCATCCACCTAGGGAGCTTTAGAGTAACAATCATCTACTAACTTCAAATCCCATTTAGGGCGATGCTCTTTTGCCACTTTTTTGCAATCATTAACCCCAGCAAAGAATTTCATGTCGTCCACCTACTTAAATTTAGCAAATTAAAGGTGAGCTTTGATATGTGTTTGATAACTATCCTGAAGTTGTTGGCTTAGATCAGCTAACTCTTCATCTTTGTTCTTGATTACCCCACTGCTAATACTATACTCTAATTTGAGTGATTCATGGAAAAACTTAAGGGTTATAAGTTTTGTTGGACCAAAACCAGAAAGAATCCAATTTTGATCCCCCAAGATCCACTCAAATTCTCTGTAACCTAAGGATGGCTAACAATCAACCCAATCTTGATGAAAAAACAGATACTGAAACAATCTGAAACTAAATCAGGAAGAAGAACTGAAGATACACATAAAAAGACATAAAAGAGTTTTAGTGGTTTAGCCACCCAAGTGACCTACATCCACTATGAAAATAAAAGCAAGTCTTTTACTAATCTTTCCTTCACAAGATACAAAAGAAGCTGAGAAATTGTCACCCTCTCGAATAATTCCAACAACAACCCACAAGGTTTTATATACAACACGAAATAGCTTCTAGAAACACCTCCAGAAGCCAGCTCAACATTACTAGGTTTGTTAGCAACAAACCTAGAAATTTCCCGCGCCTTTCAACAGCTTTTCCAGCCATTTAAACCAGCTCTTGGACACGTGTTGCAATCACCTTAGAAATGCTATCTTTATGTGTCGTTTTAAGTAAATACTGCACGTGTTGAATCATGTGCTCAACTTATTCACACAGCTGGCATAGCAACTTTGTCATACAGCTTCCTTACTCGAGATAACCAACACATCATCTGTTGCCAAGTTGAACAACCGACATGTCAAACATGGTCACAACCTCAGATTTACGGTTTATCTCTCAACATTCTTCACCTTAAACCCAAATTCGTTACTCCTTATCTTTTCTTTTCACTGAACTCGTGCAGCTTAGGTCTTGCAGATTCCAGCTGAGTTTATACAGAACTCAAACTTGGCACTTGGTAAAGATTTGGTTAGCATGTTTGCTAGATTATCATCAGTGTGAATCTTCATCAGTTTAACCATATTTATTTATACTTCTAGCCCGATAAAATGGAGCTTAATGTCAATGTGTTTGGTCTTCTCATGATGTATATGATTTCTACTTAAACATATAGCACTCTAACTATCACAATGGACTGTAACTTGTTTATGTTCAAACCCCAAATTAGTCACCATTCCTCTAAGCTAAATTGCTTCTTTTATTGCATCTTCTGTTATAGTGTACCCGGCTTCAGTTGTTGACAGAGCAACAACACTTTGTAGAGAAGCTTTCTAGTTTATAGTGCAACCATTTAGTTTGAACAGATACCCAGTCAATGACCTCCTCTTGTCCAGGTCTCTATCATAATCATAATCTACAAAGCCTTCTACATTGACTTCCCTTCATTTATCAGCTCTATATGGTAACTCATAGTTCATGGTCCCATTAAGATACCTTAGGATCCATACCACAAACTTCCAATGCTCTTTCCCTGGATCAGCCATAAACCTGCTTACAACACTTACTGCATAGGACAGGTCAGGCCTATTTAGAACCATTGCATACATCAGACACCCTACTGCATTTGAATATGGGATTGAGCTCATTTTAGCTCTTTCAGCATCTGTTTTAGGGCATTGTTGAGAAGACAACCTGAAATGAGCTGGTAGTGGAGTTTGGATTGGCTTTGATCTTCCTATTTCAAACCTTTCAAGTACTTTCTTGATGTACTTCTGCTGTAACAATACCAAAGCACTATTCTTTTTGTTTGTGATTAATTCAACACCAAGGATCTTCCTTGCTTCTCCAAGATCCTTCATCTCAAATTAACCCCTCAGTTGCTGCGTCAGAGTATCTATTTGATCCATATATTTGTAGGCTATTAACATGTCATCAACATATAATAACAAATAGATCTTACTGTCGTCTTCTACATCCTTATGATATACACAACAATCAAATGGACACCTTTGAAAATTATTCTCAGTCATGAACCTATCAAACCTCAAGTACCATTGTCTTGGGGATTATTTGAGTTCATATAAGGATTTTTTGAGGTGGCATACATAGTCAGGTTTTTTCAGGATTCACATACCCCTCTAGTTGCCTCATTATAATCATCTCATCCAACTCACTAATAACTCTATGAAATGAGAGTTATTACAGCAATTCTAGACTTAAATCAAGATCACTTAGAGAGTAAATGATGTGCTTTTATTACATTTTTGTTACGTTTTCCATAAACATTCATTTTAGTAAAGTCTTAATAAGTTTTGCTTGATTTAAAGTAATTCGTGCTCAAAACATGTGCATAATTGTAGGTTTTCAGAAGCTTATAATTCACGAAAAGGATGCTGATGCAGTAGGCTAGCAAAAAGGAAAAAGAATATGGCCACAAAAGAAGTGAAACAAAATATGGAGTAATGCAGTGCTGTAGTCGTTGCTGGAGCACCCATTGTTGTAGCAATCCTTGAACAACGACAGAGAAAACTTAGCGCGAGATATCTATAAAATTATGATCTGCAGTTTCCTAATCTGACTCATGCGCGCCCTAAGCTCTTGTTTACCTTAGTTTTCAGTTATAAAAAAAGGGCGCGCATCACATAAAACGGCAGCAAGGAATTAACATTGGAAAAATCGAGAGAAAAAAAAAAGAAAACAATCAGAATTCAAGGGAACCAAGTCTGCATCAGTAAAGAATCCAGCAGCGTTATTTGGATTCAACTATCATAATTCTCTACTTGTTCTTTTCTTTACTCTTTGATTGAACTGATGTATTTCGTGACCAATATTTTGCTGTTTGTTTTTCTTTTTCAAAGTATAAACTAAAATTACTTGTAATTGAGTGACAAACAATATAAATGGGTTTTTGACTGTTCTTATGGGTTGCTATAAAATTGTTGTAGCATTTTACTCTAATAGCTATTATTATAATTTTTATTTCGGTTGACCACCCATTTAATGGTTCAAGTTAAGATAGAGCCGCAAAAGAGCATGTCTTAGTGGATAATATTAGAGTAATACTTGATCTTAATTTAAGTTTCCTGGATTAAGTCTATCTTGAATCCGATAAGGGCTTTACTTGAAGTTAAGATTTGTGAAGAACTAGACATAGACATTCACCGTGTAGGGTAGAGAGAGTAGTTGTTCATAATGTCATACCTTCAGTAGAATAACTACTGGTCATTGTTAGGATACTTAAGGGTATGAGAAATCCAACACGCGATAGCTGAGGATGCAAAACAATTCTACTCAGTGCTGTAGGAATTGCTGTAGCAACTAGTGTTAATCTGATGAAAAGCAGTCAACCCATGAAGAGAGTTTGATCATTCAACTACTTCATTCTCATTTGATTCTTTTATGCGATTTATTTAATCTATTTTATTCCCTTACGGTTAATTGTTTTATTTCCTTACAATTGTTAATTTCAGTATTAATCAACTTTAAATTTGTTCATCTTGAAATATAGATAGATTGCACTATTGTGATTGTTGTAGCATTTCTAGTAACATCAATCCCTATAGAGACGATCTTGAATACTAATCACTTTATTACTTGTTGTGTACACTTGCACATTGGCATCAATAGCAATTGAGTAAAAATTAACTAATAAGTTTTTGGCGCCATTGCCGGGAATTGATTGTTTATTTTTTAAGTGTGAAGTAAATCTTGATAGTGCCAACTTGATCTAATTTGTTCTATTTATTGACATATCAGCACTTGCATGTGCAAAGACAGATCTGTTGCATTCTAATTTGATCCTGAGATTGAAAGGAGTGTAAAGAGACTACGAAGGAAACAAAAAAATTCAAAAACTGTTTCAGACATGGATAATTTGCACGATGTGGGAAACTTGGACCCTTATGAGCCACTACAACTTGTCAACATTCAAGAGAGGCAGAATGAGCATGTTAATCAGAGACAGCTAGGCAATAACAATATCATTTACATGGCAGATGACAGAGACAGAGCTATCAGAAATTATGCTGTGTTAACTCCTCAAGTTGTACATCCTGAAATAGTCAGACCTGAAGTGGAAGCCGCAAACTTTGAACTGAAGCTAGTGATGTTTCAAATGTTGCAAACAGTGGGTCAATTCAATATACTACCAACTGAAGATCCTCACCTCCATCTTAAGTTATTCTTAGAAGTGAGTGATGCTTTTAAAATTGCTGGAGCAACACAAGATACTTTAAGATTAAGGCTTTTTCCTTATTTCTTAAGAGATCGAGCAAGAACATGGTTGAACTCATTACCATCTGATTCCATCACAACATGGAATGAATTGGCTGATAAATTCTTAATGAAATATTTTCCACTAACCAAGAATGCAAAATTGCGGAATGAGGTCACTTCCTTTCATCAACTTGAAGATGACAGTTTGTATGAGGCCTGGGAGAGATTTAAAGAACTGCTCAGAAGATGTCCTCATCATGGCATTCCTTGTTGCGTACAGTTGGAAACCTTCTACAATAGGTTAAATCCAATTACAAGATTGATGGTTGATGCTTTAACAAATGGAGCTTTGTTATCTAAATATTACACTGAAGCTTATGAAATTTTGGAGAGAATTGCCAACAATAATTATCAGTGGCCATCAACTAGACAGCCAGCAACAAGAGGAGCAGCGGGGGTACATAATATTGATGCAATTATAGCATTATCAGCACAAGTAACAACATTGACTAACATTGGGAAAGCCATGACTTCTGCTCCAGCAGTAGTAAAGCAAGTTGCTAAACTGTCTTGTATGTATTGTGGTGAAGAACATGAATTTGATAACTGTCCTGGAAATCCAACATTAGTAAATTATGTGGGTAATTTCAACCGACAGTCTCAAAGCAACACGTACTCAAATACTTACAACCCTGGATGGAAGCAACACCCAAATTTCTCATGAAGTAATCAGAATCAAAATGTTCCAACATTGAGAGGACAAAACAGAAATATTCAACCACCTGGTTTTCATCAGCAGAATCAAGGGAAAAAATACACCAGTCATAATCCTCATTTCATTAGAAATACTGATTAAGGAATACATTGCGAAGAATGAAGTAATTGTGCAAAGTCAAGCTGTATCTCTAAGAAACCTAGAAAACCAAATTGGTCAGCTTGCCATAGCAATGAGTAGCAGATCTCAGGGAAGTTTGCCCAGCAACACAGAAAATCCAAGAAGAGAAGGAAAGGAACATTGCAAAGTAATCAACTTAAGATCGGAAAAGAATATTGATATCCTTGTTGAAGTGAGTAAAAAAATGTTAGAATTTAAATCCTCACAAGAACCACTTCAAGATGAGAGCATGTTATAGCAACCCAGCCATCAAGATACTGGTGTTAGTGGTTCCGCTGCAGCAACTATGGAAGGAAATCAACCAATAAATGCTGAAGAAGAAGTTGCAACACCAATGGCAACAACTTATAATAAACTAAATGAGCAGAGATTGGTACCTCCTGAAGCTACCCAGTAATTTAGGCATCCACCTCCTTTCCCATAGAGATTCCAGAAGCAAAAACAAGACAAGCAGTTTAGCAAATTCCTAGAAGTGCTGAAGCAATTACACATCAACATACTTTTTGTGGAAGCATTGGAGCAAATGCCTAATTATGTGAAATTTCTAAAAGATATCTTGGCAAGAAAGAGAAGGTTGGGAGAATTTGAAACAGTTGCTTTAACACATGAAAGCAGTCACATGCTCCAAAGTAAAATTCCTCAAAAATTGAAAGATCCAGAAAGCTTCACAATATCATGTTCCATTGGAACTAGGTACAATGGCAGAGCACTATGTAATTTGGGAGGCAGTATTAATCTGATGCCATTATCTGTATTTAAGTAGTTGGGAGTAGGAGAATACAAGCCAACAACAGTCACTCTGAAATTAGCTGATAGATCTCATGCATATCCTGAGGGAAAAATTGAAGATGTACTGCTGAAGGTTGACAAATTCATCTTTCCAGTGGACTTCATTGTATTAGACTTTGAGGCTGATAAAGAGGTACCCATTATACTTGGAAGACCTTTCCTAGCAATCCGGAAGACTATGATAAATGTACAAAAAGGAGAGCTAACAATGAGGGTGAATGACCAACAAGTCACATTCAATGTATTAGAGGCTATGAAGAACCCTGATGAGGCAGAAGATTACAATTTCCTAAGTGTTATGGATTTTGTTGTAGCAGACAGAATCGACAAATACTACAATAATGAGATCATTAAAGTTGCCACATTTGAGAGCTTCGAAAAAGAAGATGTTGCAGCAAACCAGATAGATTGGATGGAAGGAAAGCAATCTAACAGACATAACAGATTTGTTGAACATCTAAATCTTTCAGACATGGAAGTAAAGAAAACTTTACCTTCTATTGAATCACCTTCTATTTTTTAATTAAAATTGTTACCCTCACATTTGAAATATGCTTATCTTGGTCAAAACAACATACTACTTGTAATTATTTCATCTACTTTGGATGCAGGTCAAGAACAGAGCCTGGTAGATGTGCTTGGGAAATACAGAAAAATAATTGGATGGACTATGGCAGACATTAAAGGGATCAGCCCATCCATATGCATGCATAAAATTCTGTTAGAAGACTGTTACAGCAATTCAGTGGAGAAACAGTGAAGGCTAAACCCCATTATGAAGGAAGTTGTGAAGAAAAAAATCATCAAATGGTTGGATGCTAGAATCATATACCCGATATCTAACAGTTCATGGGTAAGCCCAGTTCAATGTGTTCTAAAGAAGGGAGGAATAACAGTGATGGAAAATGAGAAGAATGAACTTATTCCCACAAGAACAGTGACTGGATAAAGGGTATGTATGGATTACAGGAAGCTCAACAAAGCCACTCGGAAGGATCACTTCCTATTTTTATTCATAGATCAGATGTTGGACGGACTTGCTGGAAAACAATACTATTGTTTCCTACATTGGTATTCAGGCTACAACCAAATTGCTAGAGCTCTAGAGGATCAGGAAAAGACTACATTTACCTATCTTTATGGAACTTTTTCCTTCAGAAGGATGCCTTTTGGTTTATGCAATGCTCCAGCAACTTTTTAGAAATGTATGATGTCTAATTTTTCAGATGTGGTGGAACAAACATTGAAAGTCTTTATGGATGATTTCTCAGTCTTTTGAGAAACATATATTGACTGTTTACACAACTTGGAAGAAGTTCTTAAAAGATGTGAGATGAGTAACTTAGTACTTAATTGGAAAAAATGCCACTTCGTGGTGCAAGAAGGCATAGTATTAGGTTATAAGGTGTCCAAAAAGGGCATAGAGGTAGATAAAACAAAGATAGAAGTGATAGATAAACTGCCACCTCCCACCTCAATCAAGGGGATTAGAAGTTTTTTGGGTCATGCTGGATTTTACAGAAGATTCATAAAAGACTTTTCCAAGGTAGCTAAACCATTATGCTCATTGCTAGAACATGACAGCCCTTTTCATTTTGATAAAGACTGTCTTTAAGCCTTTGGAGAATTAAAGAAAGCTTTGATCACTGCACTAGTGGTTATATCACCAGATTGGACTCTACCATTTGAACTGATGTGTGATGCTAGTGACCATTCTATTGGGGCAGTGCTGGGGCAGAAAAAGGATAAGATTTTCCACTCTATATACTATGCCAGCAAAACTCTTACTTAAACTCAGATTAATTACACCACTACAGAGAAAGAGTTGCTAGCAGTAGTATTTGCTTTCGATAAATTTAGAGCTTATTTGGTGGGTACTAAAGTGACAGTATACATATACCATGCAGCCATCAAGTACCTGATCTCAAAGAAGGATGCTAAATCGAGATTAATAAGATGGATCTTATTGCTTCAGGAGTTTGATATGGAAATTAAAGATAGAAAGGGGACTGAGAATCAAGTAGTAGACCATATGTCGAGGCTAGAAGCAGACACAAGTACATTGAGAAAAAAAGACATCACTGAAACTTTTCTTGATGAACAACTATTAGTAGTACAACAAGCACAAATGCTGCAGCAATTAGGACCTCCATGGGATGCAGATTTTGCTAACTACTTAGTGAGTGGATTGCTACCACCTGAGTTGAAGTTTCAGCAGAAAGGAAATTTCTTCATGATGTTGGAAGCTACCAGTGAGATGACCCATATTTGTATAAGTTATGCTCAAATAAAGTAATATGAAGATGTGCCTCAGAGGAAGAAAATCCTCACATACTGGAATCCTGCCATGCTACAGCATATGGAAGATATTTTGGTGTTCACAGAACAGTTGCTAAGGTTCTGCAATCAGGTTATTACTGGCCTTCTATTTTTGAAGATGCTTATGAGTTTGCTAAATATTGTGACAGGTGTTAAAGGACAGGAAACACAACTCAAAGACATGAAATGCCATTGACAAACATTCTGGAAGTGGAGGTTTTTTATATATGGGGAATAGACTTTATGAGTCATTTTTCACCATCCTTTAGGAACTTATAAATCCTGGTTGCTGTGGACTATGTCTGTAAATGGGTAGAAGCTACAGCGTTACCTATCAACGATGCTAGAGTAGTTGTGAACTTCCTTCAGAAAAATATTTTTTCCAAGTTTGGCACTCCATGAGCAATTATTAATGATAAGGGCACTCAATTTTGCAACAAAGTATTTGCTGCCGCTATGGTAAAATATGGAGTCAGGCATAAAGTAGCAACAACATATCACCCACAATCCAATGGCCAGGCAGAAGTGTCTAATAGAGAGATTAAGAAAATCTTAGAAAAAGTGGTGAACCCATCAAGGAAGGATTGGTCCTTGCGTTTACATAACTCCATGTAGGCTTACAAAACAACATACAAGACACCATTAGGCATGTCTCCCTCCCGAATTGTGTATGGGAAAACTTGCCACTTGCCACTCGAATTAGAGCACAAAGCATACTGGGCACTGAAGCAATTAAATTGGGATATACATGCTGCAGCAGAGCAAAGGAAACTTCAACTATGTGAGCTTGATGAATTACGACTGTTCTCATATCAAAATGCAAGAATTTATAAAGAGAGGACAAAACACTGGCATGACAAACATATCCAACACAGGAAATTAAGACCTGGTCAACTAGTACTGCTCCATAATACGAGGCTAAGACTATTTCCAAGAAAATTGAAATCTCGATGGTCTGGACCCTTCAAGCTGCTCAGAATTTATCCTCATGGAGCTGTTGATCTCTTAGATGAAAAGACAGGCCAAGAATTCAAAGTCAATGGGCATAGAGTTAAACATTACATACACTCAGCTGTAGATTGTTCAAAGGAGGTCTTACTCTTTAAAGAACCAAGTTTATGAGCACTCAAGTAAGGTCAGGCTGAAGGACCTTAAATCAAGCACTCAATGGGAGGCAACCCATTGCGGAGGCAGTCACTTCAAATGAGAGGGATCCTCCTTGGTTTTGTTAAATGCTTTTCCTTTTATTTTATTTTATTTTATTATTTATTTTTATTTCCCTTATTTAGGATTTTTTAACTTTTATTTTTCTTGTTTTATTTTTTAGGATTAATTTAGGATTGGTTTTATATTTTTGAATTTCTCGAGTGAAATGTGTGTGGCAAATGGATTCCATACTAACAATTGGGGTTGTATTGTTAACAGACTACAGAAGCGAGCCACGTGTCAGTAGCTATTGGAAGAGAGTATGTAACCGTTGCTAGAACAAACAATTGGGTGCTACAGCAACCAGTATTACCGTTACAGTAACTTAAAGATGGAGCCTCTCACTTACTGTTAGAGATAATATGTGATAGATGCGTGGATATATGTGGATGGAAATTGAGGAAGAATATCTCCAAAATTAATGCACTAATTTCTCTTGCCTATTTTTATGGGATATGCTTAATGAATTTAAAAAATATTCTTCCCTAATTTATCTCTTTTTATCGGATTTGTTTCCATTTAATTTCACTTATATAAGGGAGTTACTGTGCTTAGTGACCTCTAACACTATTTTCCCTCTCCTTCGTAGTCACGACTCCAATACTTCTTAACTTCTTCTTCTCATTTTACTCTTGGGCATATTACCATCGAATTCTTACTGCTATAGCAATGCCAAGGTACAAAAAGATAGCCAACCGACTAAAGGATCCTTCATGCTTTCAAAGTTACCATGCGGAAGAAAAATATAAAGAATTCATTGAACCGCGCAGGATTCTGGAAGAAAAAGGGTTTCAGTTCCCACCTCAGCCCACAGGAATTGTGCAATCATTATACAATGTTGCAGCAAAGCGCGGGTGGCTAGAGTTTTACAACCACCCTCGAGACTCTGTGTTGCTAGTAGTGAAAGAATTTTACGCCAATTTGGTAAGCCCTGGTCAGCACAACATTTAGGTAAGAAATTCACTTGTTCCATTAGATTCTCGAGTTATAAATGCTTTCTATAATTTACCTGCTGAAATTAATTGTGAGTATGCTAAGTTGCTTGACAAATTAACCCCGTAAAGATGGAACTAAATTTTCACGACACTTATAGTAGATGGTGCATATTGGGCTAATAAGGGAGGGCGTGTAATTAACAGGATAGATTTAAAACCCATTGCTAAGGTGTGGGTGAAATTTCTGAAAACCAGACTTATGCCAACCACACACACCACTACTATTTCACAAGAAAGGTTGGTACTATTGTATGTTAATGTTAGAGGGCTTCGCATAGATGTGAGAGGCATTATTGAAAAAGAAATTCGGGATTGTGCCGTGAAAAGCCACAAAGCAGCTACCCTGCTATTTCCTTCGCTCATCACCAGTATCTGTGTGGTCTCGGGAGTTCGTCTTGGTGCAAAAGATGAGCATGTCAAAGAATGATGATGCCCTTACTACACGCACCATCGAGAGAATTGCTGGTGAAGTTGTTGGAGGCCCATCAGAACCAGTTGCTGTAACAGGAGCGAGATGAGCTATTGGGTTAGAACAGAGAATGAAGCATTGAGCACCAACATCATTCAATGTGCTGAAGCTCAACAAAGGGAAAACAATCGGTCCTGGAGCTATTTGTAGCACCTGGAAAGCCACCGACACCACTTTTCCATATTTATGAAAAGTACCCGCCGAAATTTCCTTGATTCATTGCTCCAGCAGTACAATTTTGATACCAACACTATAAAAGCTCCAGTAGAAGTCATTGAAGAAGCTACTGACACAGATAAACCAGAGGAAGAAGCGGCAGCCGAACCGCAAGCAGAGGCTGAAATAGATCTGAACACCCTGAGGGAGAGGGTGTAAAGTCTGCAACTGACAGTTTACCAACAGGGGCAGAGGAAGAGTCTGAGAAAGAACACGAGGAACCCCCAGTCAGGACCTCTTCTAAGTCCAGAAAAAAGCACATCATACAAGAGGAGGAAGAAGATGAGCCTGTAGAGGAGCCTCATATTGCAATCCTTTCTAGAAAGGGCAAGGAAAAAGTAATCACCCCTCCTGCCCCTGATGATGAAACCGAGCAAATTGATGTAGAGCTGGAAGTTGCAGCAACCAGAGTCACTCGTACACCCACAGAGACAAAGCAACTACTTGATATCATTGTCGCCATCACAGCTGAAGGACATGCAACTGATGCCTCAGCTCCAGCCCCTCCTCAGCAAACTCCCAACAAGCCTATTCGTGCTAGTCTTAAAGGACCCAGCAAAAGAAAGGGAGGCACTTCTGGAGGCGTTGTTGCAGCAGCCTCACCAGAACCAAAAAGAACCAGATCTGCTTCAACCAAGCAGGTTGCCCCAATTGCAACTCCTCCAACCAGCCCATTGCAGAAAAAGAAAAAGGCGTTGCCAGCTGCCTCACCACAAGAATCCCCTAATGATAGGCTGCGAAGTGCATCCAAAAAGCGCTGAAGTCACTACACCACGTTGCAGCATTCTCTAAACCACATGGGAGTATTCCCTTCCTGCCAGTCATTTTATTCATTTCTGAAAAACTTTTCTTTCATTAAGTTTTCATTTTCTATTTAAATCTACATGTACTTGTCTGGTTATGTGGTTTTGTTTTGTGTGCTTGTGAGGACACAACACCACTTAAGTTTAGGGGGGTTGTGTTTCTTTGTGTTCTGAATGTGTGTGTTTATGTTTGTGTTGTGTGAAGCTCTATTATCTAATATTTGTGTATGGATTTGAAAACCTAATGAAGATAAATTGAGTGTTATTCAGTATTTATGAGAAAGCCAAGTAGAGATAGTTATAGATGGAGGTTAAACTTCTGTCCCAACACTTAGACTTTGGTTGAGTCTTATGAGAATGTTGTAGCAGAGCCAGGAAAAACAAAAAAAAAAGTAGAAAAAATCTCAAGTTTGGGGGAAATTTTTTGTTGAATTGTGCCTGTTGTGAAATAAATTCTGCTCCAATGGTTTAAGTTGCTGAATAACCAAGATTGAGTATGCACTCCATATGCAGACTTGAGTCCAAAGGCAACAAGAGCTATGAGCAGTGCTGCGGCACTTATAAAAAAAAATTGTGATGAAGGAATGAAAGATAAAGAGGTCACTGCTTAGGATACTGAGTAACCTGATCTGTTCATGAGCCCCATGTTCAGCCTTGAGTCAAAGGCGTCCAAAGGTAAGACCTAGATATAACATCCTGGATGTGTTGCTGCAGCAACTCTGACATGTACTTTGAGTGAGTAATTAGGTATTGTCATTATAAGTGATAGGCATTCACATAAGAGCTCAATGTTGCATTGAAGGGTTTAACTAAAAACTTATTATTATTATTATTGTAGCACAGTTTGAGTAAATTTGTGATTTCTACTCCCCCATATGTGAATATATTTTTGTTTTACCTCTTAATTATATGCAATGTTTGTGTAATATTATAGCACCTCTGGAATTTGATCAAAGTGGCACACACACACTTTAGACAAAAGGAAACTTAAGTCTAGGACTGAACTGCTATCGCTATATTGCATGATTAAGGTTGTAATCTGAGGGTGGAAAAATCTTTGCAAATTTGATGACAGAGCTAAGTTGTTTGTTGCATGATTGTGTGCATGAAGTGTTAGTATGTTGTCATTACTTGAGAACAAGTAACGATTTATGTTTGAGGGTGTGACAACTCTATGAAATGAGAGTTATTACGGCAATTCTAGACTTAAATCAAGATCACTTAGAGAGTAAATGATGTGTTTTTATTACATTTTTGTTACGTTTTCCATAAACATTCATTTTAGTTAAGTCTTAATAAGTTTTGCTTGATTTAAAGCAATTCGTGCTCAAAACATGTGCATAATTGTAGGTTTTCATAAGCTTATAATTCATGGAAGGGATACTGATGCAGTAGGCTAGCAAAAAGGAGAAAGAATATGACCACAAAAGAAGTGAAATAAAATCTGGAGCAATGCAGTGCTATAGCCATTGCTGGAGCACATATTGCTGTAGCAATCTTGAAACAACGACAGAGAAAATTTAGCGCAGGATATTTGTAAAATTGCAATCTGCAGTTTCCTAATCTGACTCATGCGCGCCCTAAGCTCTTGTTTACCTTAGTTTTCAGTTATAAAAAAGGACGCGCATCACATAAAACGGTGTCAAGGAATTAACATTGGAAAAATCAAGAGAAAAAAGGAGAAAACAATCAGAATTCAAGGGAACCAAGTCTGCATCAGTAAAGAATCCAGCAACGTTATTTGGATTCAACCATCATTGTTCTCTACATGTTCTTTTCTTTACTCTTTGATTGAGTCGATGTATTTCGTGACCAATATTTTGCTGTTTGTTTTTCTCTTCCAAAGTATAAACTAAACTTGCTTCTAGTTGAGTGACAAACAATATAAATGGGTTTTTTATTGTTCTTATGAGTTGCTATAAAATTGTTGTAACTTTTTACTCTAATAGATATTATTATAACTGTTATTTCAGTTGACCACACATTTAATGGTTTTGAAATACTAACTAGGCAACCCAAGAGAGGGGTGAATTGGGATATTAAAAATTATTCAATTCTAAAACAAAACTCAATGCAAATCCAAAATTAATTTAAAGAAATAACAAATAAATCAATCACAATATAAAAGAGTAAGGGAAAAGAAAATAAACACAATGATTTTTACGTGGTTCGGCAATCCCCGCCTACGTCCACGCCTCCAAGCTCACCGGGCTTGAGGATTTCACTAAGCTAGCCTCCCAAGGCTTCAAACGCTTACAATTGACTTCCAAGGTGTCAATGGACCTTTACAACAAGAGATTATCGCCAATCTCCTAACCCAAGTGTATTCTAACACTTACAACCTCTCAAGGATAAATATTACAAATGAATTTTCTCTCACACAATGTGTTTGATTACAAATGAATGCTCAATGTGTGAATCAAAGAAATAAAAACAAGTTCAAAGCTCAATAATAATTTTATGCTCAATGGCAAGCTCAATGATAACTCTTGGATCTCTCTTTGTTTGAATTGGATTGAGCTTATTTATAAATGGAGCTAAAAACTAGCCGTTATTGACTTTCTGCACACTGTCAGATCGTCGTTAACTAGATGTCGGATCGCCGATTGACTGGTCAATATGACCGTTGGGCTGATTTTTCAAATTGTCGGATCACCGTTATCTAGATGTCGGATCACCGTTTAGGTCCAGAGGCTAATCTTCAGTTCTGTTAGATATCGGCGAGCCGTTTATAACAATTGTCAGATCGCCGTTTAGGTCCAGAGGCTAATCTTCAATTCTGTTAGATGTCGGCGAGCCATTATCAAGATGTCGGATCGCCGTTTTCTATAGTAACTGCTACAGTGAAATGTTTTTTAAATTTACAGTTTGACCCTAAAACTTTATAAAACTATATTACGGCCCAAAATGTTATAAAACTTTATAAATATGTCCAATTTCAGAATTTCTATGTAATGCTTTGTTAATCCCAAAACTTTATGAAATTATGGTATAGCCTAAAATGCTATGACACTTTTCAAATAAGTCCTTCTCCAAAATTTCAAGCAATACTTGTTTATTTCAAAGTTTTCAAAATTCTTTCAATTAAACCATAAACTTTGAAAAACAACCAATTTCATAAAATCATTTTTCCATTAAATATGAAACATTTATAATGTGAAAATAATGATTTATTTAAAAAGAATAAAAACAATCAATTTCATAAAATCATTTTTCCATTAAATATAAAACCTTTATAATGTAAAAATAATGATTTATTTAAAATGTATAAAAAATAATTTGAGCTTAAAAGATTTATCATTCTTAATCTTGTTTGTTATCATCAAAATCAACATTATAGAAACATATATGTTAACAATCTCCCCCTTTTTGATGATGACAAACATTTCATGTATTTAAAGAATGATTCCACAAATTGCTCCCCCTTCTTGTTTATTATCATCAAAAACAATATTATGGAAACATATATGTTAACAGGTTTAAGTTAAGATAGAGCCGCAAAAGGGCCTGTCTTAGTAGATAATATTAGAGTAATACTTGATCTTAATTTAAGTTTTCTAGATTAAGTCTATCTTGAATCCCATAAGGGTTATACTTGATGTTAAGATTTGTGAAGAACTAGACATAGGCATTCACCGTATAGGGTAGAGAGAGTAGTTGTTCATAATGCCATACCTTAGGTAGAATAGCAACTGGTCATTGTTAGGATACTTAAGGGTATGAGAAGTCCAACACGCGATAGCTGAGGATGCAAAACAATTCTACCCAGTGCTGTAGGAATTGTTGTAGCAACTGGTGGTAATCTGATGAAAAGCAGTCAACCCATGAAGAGAGTTTGATCATTCAACTACTTCATTCTCATTTGATTCTTTTACGCGATTTATTTAATCTATTTTATTCCCTTACAGTTAATTGTTTTATTTCTTTACAATTGTTAATTTTGGTACTAATCAACTTTAAATTTGTTCATCTTGAAATATAGGTAGATTGCACTATTGTGATTGTTGTAGTATTTCTAGTAACATCAATCCCTGTGGAGACGATCTTGAATACTAACCACTTTATTACTTGTTGTGTACACTAGCACATTGGCATCAATAGCAATTGAGTAAAAAATTAACCAACACTTACTATGGAGAAAAGTAGTCTTAACATCCATCTGCTTGAGATACATGTTATTTACAACTACTAGGGCTAACAAGATTCTCAAAGAAAAGTGCCTTACCACTGGAGAAAAAATCTCAGTAAAATCAATACCTTCCTTTTATGTGAAGCCCTTGGCAACCAGCCTGGCTTTTTACCTTTGTGGCTCAACACCTGGGATTCCTTCTTTAATCTTGTAGATCCACTTACAGCCAACTACTTTTTTGTTTGGTGGTCTTTTTATCAAAATCCAAATTTGGTTTTGATTAATGATTGCATCTCTTCATCCATAGCTGCCTTCCATTTTCCTAAATCATCTCTGTTTACAGCTTCTGAATATGTCTTTGGTTCATCTGTGTCAAGTTTATGTGCTGCTGTCAACGCAAATGCAATTAAGTCTGCATATGCATACTTCTTAGGTGGCCTTGTAATTCTCTTCTCCTTATCTCTCACAAGTTGATAACTTTTAACACCTTGATCTTCTTCAGATTCACCTTCTGATTCTGAAATATTCCTTCCAGCTTTAGATCCTGATTCAATAATGGTTTTCTGTTTTACACTTGGAATTGATTGCTCCACCTCAAAATAAGTCTTCTGATCCTTATTCTCATAGTGGCTAGTTTTCATATTTCATGACTCTGATGGTTTGAGCATTTCAACCTCATTGAAGACCACACCCCTACTGATTATGGCTTTTGGAGACTTCAAATCAGTGCACCAGAGCTTATATCCCTTCACCTCTTCTGGATATCCCAAAAACACACCTTTAAGAGCCCTAAGTTCCAGCTTCCTTTGCTTAATGTGAGCATATGCAGGGCATCCAAATACCATCATGTTTGAGTAGTCAGCTGGTTTGCCAGTCCAAAGCTCAATTGGAGTTTTAAAGTTGATTCCAAAATATGGACTCATGTTAACTATGTAGCAGGCAATGGATAGTGTTTCTACCTACAATGTCATAGGCAACTTTGAATGAATAAGCACGCATCTTACTTTATCAACCAAAGTTTTGTTCATTCTCTCAGCTAATCCATTTTGCTAAGGTGTGTGTCTCACTGTTTTGTGTCTAACAATGCCATGCTCAGCATAGAAACCCTCAAACCTCTTTTTGCAAAATTCCAACCAATTGTCAGTCCTCAACCTTTTTAACTTTCCTACTTGCTTGAGTTTCAACCAATGTCTTCCAATTCTTGAATTTTTTAAACACATCTTCCTTATTTTTCAGTACATAAACCCAAACCATCCTAGAAAAATCATTTATGAGAGATAGGAAATACGATGTTGTCTGTACAGGCCCCCACAGATCAACATGAATGTAGTCTAGAGTACCCTTTGAGTTATGGACCCCTGTGCTAAATTTCACTATTGAAGACTTGCCTAGGACACATTTTTCACAAAATCTCAAAGTCTCTATCTTATCACTACCTATGACTCCATGTTTTGATAATTCTCTTAAACCAGAACCAGAAAAAATCCAATCTTGATCCCCCAAGATCTACTCAAATTCTCTGCAACCTTTTTCACTCATGTGACTTAACCTCAAGTGCCACAATATGGTTTTATCTAGATTCTGATTTGAGATCCCAACATCCCCTATAATAACAGTACCTTGAAGCACGTACAGGCCATTGATCAAACTCTCTTTCATTAAAACTATAGACCCTCTCATTACCTTTAAGGTGTCAGATTCAAACTTAACAAAACAGCCCATTTTATCAAGCATTCCTAGAGAAATTAAATTCCTTTTTAGGTTAGGTACATACCTCACATCTACCAATTCCCTGATGATGCCATCAAATATTTTTAGTCTTATTATGCCTCTCCCAACTACCTTACACATTGCATCATTCTCCATTACTACTACTCCCCCATCATAGGACTCATAGTTAATAAATAGATTCTTATTAGGGCACATGTGAAAAGAGCAATCAGAATCTAGAACCCACTTACTTCTGGTTTGGTCATTAGTCACAATGAGAACCTCAGCTGAGTCATAGCCATTAGATTCTATACTTTCTGATGCAACAGTAGCATCCCCAGTCTTTTCTTTCATATCTCTGGATTTATTTTTCCTGTCAGGGCAATCTTTCTTGAAATGGCCTTCCTTGTGGCATGTTAAGCATTTCTTATTCTTAGGCCTGGATTTATATCTTTTCTGTTTTCCCCTGTTGTTTTCTTTCTTTTCTGATCTTCCTCTTGCCATTAGACCTTCAGCCTCTTTTGATTCTTTCTTTGTAGCAGCTTTAGAGCTCAGTGTTTCCTTCACATCTACCATTGTAAGGGCCTGTCTCCCATATATAAGTGTGTCTACTAGATGTTCATAGGAACTGAGAAATGAACACAATAAAATCACGGTCTTATCCTCATCCTCAATCTTTACATTTATGTCTTCGAGATCAAGAATGATCTTATTGAAGGCATTAATGTGGTCTGAGATTGAAGACCCTTCCTCCATTTGCAGAGTATATAGTTTTTTCTTAGTGGCTAATCTCTTAGCCATTGATTTCTTGGTCTACAAATCTTTAAGCTTCTTCCATAACCCTGCAGTTGTTTTCTCACCACCAACTTCTCTGAGTACCCCATCACCAAGGCTCAGGATTATAGCACTATGGGCTCTGTCAAGCACATCAGGTAAATCCTCATCCGAAACCTTTCTTGGCTTATTTGAAGATGATTACTCACCAAGAGCTTCATCTAAACCTTGATGTACCAGCAGGGCTCTCATCTTGAGCCTCCAAAGGTGAAAGTCATTTTCATATGTGAACTTCTCCACCTCAAGCTTAGTTGATCCCATTTCCAAGATTAAAGAAAGTAGTGTAAGCTCTGATACCAATTTGTTGGACCAAAACAAAAAAAAATCCAACCTTGATCCCCCAAGATCCACTCAAATTCTCTGTAACCTAAGAATGGCTAACAATCAACCCAATCTTGATGAAGAAACAGATACTGAAACAATCTGAAACCAAATCAGGAAGAAGAACTGAAGATACACACAAAAAGACACAAAAGAGTTATAGTGGTTCCGCCACCCAAGTCACCTACATCCACTGTGAAAAGAAAAGCAAGTCTTTTACTAATATGGCCTTTACAAGATACAAAAGAAGCTGAGAAATTGTCACCCTCTAGAATAATGCCAATAACAACTCACAAGGTTTTATATGCAACACGAAATAGCTTCTAGAAACACCTCCAGAAGCCAGTTCAACGTTACTGGGTTTGTTAACAAGGTTTTATATACAACACGAAATAGCTTCTAGAAACACCTCCAGAAGCCAGTTCAACGTTACTGGGTTTGTTAACAACGTTTTATATACAACACGAAATAGCTTCTAGAAACACCTCCAGAAGCCAGTTCAACGTTACTGGGTTTGCAACAAACCCAGAAATTTCCCGTGCCTTTCAACAACTTTACTAGCCATTTAAACTAGCTCTTGGACACATGTTGCAATCATCTTAGAAACGCTGTCTTCATGTGCCGTTTTGAGTAAGTAATGCATGTCTTGAATCATATGCTTAACTTATTCACACAACAAACATAGCAACTTTGTCATACGGCTTCCTTACTCGAGATAATCGACACATCATCTGTTACCAAGTTGAACAACCGACATGTCAAACATGGTCACAACCTTAGATTTACGGTTCATCTCTCAACAAGTTCAGTCCTTAGATCATCATGCCTGTAACTATATTCTTCTCGTTTCTAGCTCTAAAGCATTCAATTTCTAAATCACGATACAGGTTGTATCCTTGGATCATGCTTATAGTAACCTATTAATGTCCAACAAGGAAAACTTATCAAAATTTGTCAATAAAAATAACAACGAATTCAATGGAATCATGGAATTAACTTTATAAGCATTACCTGTGAAAGTGGAAAATAAGACCTCTAAGTCAGTTTGCCTCCAAAGAATATCTGGTAGGAAAATGTCCTCTTCAAGGAGTTCAGATTGGCAAGATCATGCTCAAGCTCGCTGTAATGAAAAGTCCAATGGGCCAAGTCATCAAACAAGAAAGCTTAAGCATGCTTAAGTGTTCCTAAGGTAGATGGTAATGGTTTTTCTCCTATGAGGGATAGATTGGTTTGAAGGGCCTTTCGAAGATTGAGATTGAGTCGAAGGAGGAGCAAAACTATGCTTTCAAGAGGAAGAATCCCCAAAGGGTAAATTAGCTGGCCTGGTTCTTTTTTTATTACCAATTTTAGACATGGCAACTGTACATCCCGAATATAATGGAAATAAAAAAAAAGAAAATTGAAAATGCCCACAAAAGGAGATAACACGCCACTTACCAAAAGGGATGAGGTCAAATTATTGATGAGAAGCGCTGCTGAATAGAGAAATCATGTCCAATTGTAGAATGTTAGCTCGTATGTGCTCAGTGTTACTAAACAGCTCTATGGATAAAGCAGGTGAAAAACTCTAAGTTACTGTAATAAAAATGAAATTAGATGAGAAAAGTAGCAAATTACGAAGATAAAACAACAACTGCGAATTTTAAAAGTTGTAGGGACTTGATCATCAGTATTGGGGTCACTAAAACGCTAATTTTCAAATGCAAAGAATAATGAGTCTTTCTAACGGCTAGTCGGACTAAAGAAATCAGGGGAAATAATCGGATCAATGTAAGCCTAACTGGCTAAGCAGTACTGATCATATATTTTGGCAATTGAGTTAATTTGATATAACCTCCTAAATTTGTTAACAAAAAAGTCATATTGGATTCCCAAGCATTTCCAAAGTACATAATGACCAAAAATGGCCTCATAGATTGCAGGGTTAAATTGAGCTGGGCCAACATTGAGAGACCAAAAAAATGAACAAACAAATGGATATAGAGGTAGTATGATCCCAACCTTGAACATGAAGGGGTATAAGGCTACAAAACCTTTAAAAGGTGCCGCCACATTTTCTTTAGGGTTAGGATTCCTAAGCTCAACAAAATCAGGGATATGAAAATCTTTCCTCAATTATTTAATTGCGCGAAGAGTGGCATTAGACTCCCATCGGCTGGTTGAAAACCCCTCTGCAGGGATGTGTTGGTCTTCCTCGTCAGGAATATGAATTATAGTCATGGAAGGAGGAAAGAAATAGGAGGATTAACGTGTGACACTCTTAGTAACGAGTTTATATGACCCCCTACCTCAACCAGATTCACTATGTTCAACTTCAAGTAGAACTATGGAAAATACAAAGTAAAATGAAATAGGAAAAAAAAGAAAATATAAGAAAGGAGAGAAGTGTACCTTGGTTAGGCAAGCGAATGAAAACCCAAATGTAATGAGAAAAAAAGAAAGAAAGATAAGTTAAGGTTAGGAACGATAGGTATCCTGAGAATAATTTTTAATTTTTAATTTTAAATGTAAATAAAACCCCCTTAACTTTCTAGTTTATAATAAGACATTTTTTAATTTAAAAAACTTTTATCATGAACTGGGGGCCTGTGTTGATATGAAATTTGATTATTGGTACCACCTCAAGGGGGGACCATAATCTCCAAAAGAGAAAATTGGATCCCTCAAAGATATAAATGAAAGTTCTCAAGTAGGAAGTCAACAACCCTCCAAGTGGGAAATAAGGATATCTCGATCTAAGCCTTAAATGAGTTAATAAATACTAAGCCAAGAAGGCTGAAATAATGGGATAACTCTTATCACCAAGAAAAAATCACGGAAGCACGAGTAAAATGGGTAAGAAATTTGGCAACTAGCCCACTACGCACCCAAAAAAAAGGAGAACAACACCCACTCTATGAATCATGCCCCATTTTTATCTCCATGAAGGTATTTTCAAAGAAAAAGCCAAAAGTAAAGTACAGACACTTGAGTGAACTAAGAACCCTTTGAATTCAACTTCAAAAGAGCACTTTACTAACTTAAGCATCAGAATGGGCACACTAGAAACCACCATATCAGGCCTTATTTCACTTTTTTTTTATTACTTTGTTTGCAGGTTACCTCCATCTATTGCACTTGGTTCAATCCAAGGCAAGAAAAAATCAGGTGTCAACAATTGTCTTCTCCCTTGACATAGGTAGCCCATCAACAAAATCTATAACAATGCCATTCCCATACCTGGGTAGGAATTGGAAATGGCTGAAGTAACCCTAAAGGAACAAACTGTTCAAATTTGTTGCATAAAAATATATCACAAGCTACCATAAAATTTTGAATCTTCTTTCTCATACCCATCCAGTAAAAACTTGCTTGAATTCGTTGTTCGTTGCAAGATTTTGTGATATCCTTCATGGGTGCTATTTTGAAATTACCCCATAATATCAATAACTACAGAAGAATTTCCAACAACATAATTGTTTCTCTTAAAAACAATAATTGCATCCCCATACTCTTATGGTTCAATAGCCTTACCATTTTGAATTCTTTAAATCATGTTGGATAATTCTAAAATTGACTTTGTCTCATCCTTAGTAGCTTGCTAATAACTTATTTTCTTCGAAACCTATACCATCCAAATCCTTTTCTCTCTTCCATAAAACATTAGGCACAATATTTTCCTTGCCCATTTTATACTTAATCTCGAATTTAAATCCCTTTAACTTGCACAACCATCTCTGTTGAACTGTAGTAGTAACGTGTTCCTTGCTCCTATAAATATTTCAAAATTCATTGGTCGGTTAACACCAACATTTTATGCCACAATAAATACGATCTCTAATTTTGCACTGCGAGCACCAAGGCCAGCATCTCTTTTTCATAAGTAGATAGCAACAAATATTTTCCATGTAGAGATTGACTATAAAAAGCTATGGGTTGATCTTGCATTAGAATTGCTCCTACATCGAACCCACTTCAACCATAGTCAATGACTAATATCTATGAGAAGTCAGGAAGCGCTAAAATATGTGCTTCCATCATGCCTTTCCCAACTGTTGAAATGATTCTTTTGCTGCACAAGCCCAAATAAATGAATCTTTCTAGAACATCTTTGCAAGTGGCATTGCACTTTTCCCAATATTTTGGATGAATTTTTTATAATTGTCAGTCAAGTCTAAAAATCCTCTCATTGTCTTCACTTATGTTGGTTTAGGCCAACTCTTTACCACTACAATTTGTTGAGATCTACTTCAACTCCAACAACTGAAATAACATGGCCAAGATATTGTACCACTTTTTGGCCAAACTGAATTTTTTCTTTTTTCAAATATGAGCCCGTGGTATAGATAAAGTACTTTTTCAATGGTGAAGGTATTCTTCCTATGACTTCTGAAAACCCAAGTTCTTAATTGTCCCCAATATCTATCCTTTCTTTTCCTAAACTCGTTTAGTTTTCCAAAAAACCAAAAAAAGAAAAAAAGCAGAAGACAAAAAAAAAATAGAAACGACAGTCATGCTAGTCGTCGTCCAAGGCAGCTAGCGTAAATTTTTCATGGTCGATTAGCCTGTAACCACGACCATTCGAATAAGAAAAAACCAGCCATCAATTCTCCGCCTCACTCTACCATTCCACGACTGAGATCATTGGAAAATCGCCATAAACAATGATGATTTTACCCTTTATAAGTAGACATTCTCTAGCACTTACCACATCCCCCAACCAGCTTATTGTTAGTTCTTAATAATTAAACAATAATATCTAGCAACATTCAAATTGAAATATTTTTTTTGGGTAACTGCATTTACTTCTATAATCAGATTACTAATAACGATCAAATAAAAATGTAAGCATTATCTCTGGCCTCAAAAATATCACCCCCACATTAATCATTTATAGAAATCAATCGAGTATACTCATGGAAAAAGATCAACTATCAAAGCTATATAATCTCACGGGTAAGAATGGCACTCTCAAAAGAAAATGAACCTACTATAAGGAATAGTAGATTGAAAGAAAAAGATAGAAAAATAGTATCACACACTCTCACTAAGATGAATAAATAATATCCATAGCTTAGGAAAGAATATGATCTCAAGAATTACTAGTCAAACCAATAATATCATTTGTATGTATTATTATGCATCACTACATCTTTTAGTTCATATTATCAGCTTCTACTTCATATTATAGTTCTCTAATATCAAGAATGACTTTTAGTAGGACGTATTGTAGGCTAAGCAAATAACTTACAAAGAAGAGATAATAGGAAGAACAAAATATGTCTGAGAAGAAATAAAGATCTTTTGGAAATCGCAAGGTGCTTTTATTGATTTATTCTTCCTATTCTATATTTTTAATTTTTACAACTTTTTTATTATCATAATATATATATATATATATATAATATTTTTTTAGTGCACCACTTCTAAAAATAATCCTCCATATTTTTCTCAAACATGAATAGGTTATATAAAACATAAAATATAGGATAATACTCCAAATTTGAGTGAGATATGATGATAAGTTACCAAACAAAAAGGTGTTTTTTTTTAATAGGCTCAAAAGAGGTAAATATGGATATTTCATAATGAGGATGGCTAGAAAAGGCTCAAACGGATAAAAGATGGCATTTTTATCTTTTTTTTTATTATCACTTAAGTCTTTCATATTTGCTAGTTCAATGGACTTTCAAATGTAACAACACACAATTCTTTTTTTTATTGGTCAAATAAAATGATAAAGATAGAGATCGTGTATGAAATATAACTTCTGAGCTACGAAAAAACAGTTGCTCTCAAGACAAATAAAGGCTCAAAACTCACTTGAACCTTATTATAACATGGCATTCCTTCAAATAACTCAATCAATTTCACACTTGTCACCAACATCAATATGTAAAGTGGCAAATATAGTATAATAGAATTTAAAGGTAAAGATAATACAAATACTAAAATTTAGAAGTCCTGACGTCATCAAATGTCAAAAGATCACACAAAATGCCTTAAATTTTATTATTTTTAATTTATTTATTTTTATTGTTTTTTTAACTAAGCTCAAAGACTAGAAAGATGTGTTTCTAGGGTAAATAAACTCCATTTTCAGCCGTCTTGGGCTAAAAAATTTAAGAAAAATTAGTAAAAGTACAACAACATGACTATCAGTTATTCCATAACTGTCAATTATTCCCTCCCCTCAATGAAAATGAGATATTGTCCTCAATGTCTAAAGGAAAAGAAGTAGAATTTAGAAAACATCACCTCAATACCGCAACACAAGAAAATATTTATGGAGGGTTAAATCTAATTTGTGTTTCTTACTACTATTGTTACCATGATCAGTTGACCAATCTAACTTAAGAGTCTTGAGATCTAGTTCTGTTTTGTAAGCTTGTAAATGATCAAGTAATTTGTTAGCAGTACGAGCAAAAATAAATAGTTTTTTTACTATTAATGGAATGAAATGATTCTTAATTACATAGTTAAGAAATATTATCAAGCCATTACAAAAGTTATTAACATTTAACAAACTAATAAGTTTTTATGAATGTTCAAATGGGCGCAAGATGCATATGTAATCAATACCTCTAGAGTTACAAGATCTCCTGGAAAAAAAATGAAAACCTTTGTACGGTTTAACATCTCGGATATTCTTTATTTCATACTTGAGATGGCTAGCTCTTCTCCAATTGGTGAGCAATGTAGACATCCCAGAGGTTTTAGGGCTTTTGGGATGATATCGAGCACTTGGCTTCCTCTAATGTAAGCAACTTCCTAGAGATGACTGTTGATCATTTGCTCTATATACTAGGTGTATTTTTCTCTCTTGTAGTACTTGATTAAGATCTATAGTTGCTTAAAAAACTCTTTGTATTTTTCATAATGAAAGTCAGAAAGCACACAAATATTCTTAAATTGTTTATTCAAAGTTGTTGTCATTGAGACAATTCTAAAAAATAATGTGTTTAAAAAAAGCTCGTATTCAAAGATCTTGGTGATAAACATAATGATATACAGCTATAAATGGGGTGGTGTGCTTGTCAAATGATGTGTGAAGTTCGTGGTTTGAGAGTTAAAAGTAAATAGCAAAGAAAATAAACAATACGTAAAGATAAAATCGCAACATTAAAAGAAATAATGCAAATAATAAAAGAACAGCAAAATAAAAGAATATGTACTTGTAATTGTGACTATGGCTCACATCTTTCTCCGATTTTATGTCCAGAAATGGCTTGAACACCCTTTATAGGTAGATGATAGGCTTCCCATCTAGTTTTCTTATAAACTGACAAATAGGGTTTTTTATAGCTAAATTCCTGAGACTATATCGTGCATGTTCTTTTTGGAATAATGGTCATAACTAGGAAATTGCTCTCTATATGTATCCATTGGGATGTGTTTCAAGAGTGGAAAGAATGCCAATCTAGCAAAAACAGAACACACGTGAAAGTAAACAACAAAATAAAAACACACCATGTATAAAGCGGGATATTAACCGACCATCATCCTTTTATTGAGTTTACCTAAAGTTCTAGTTGGATACTATAGATACCACCTCTGTGTCCCTAAGTTTTCTTTCTGGCTATTGAATATGGGATATTAATGTTGATGGTCATAGATCCTAAACAGGATGTAATTGACAAATTTGGAGCAAACCGCTTGGGTGACGCTTCCCACATTGTAGTTTATTAAGGTGGTTGAAGAAGATTTATCTCATTGAGGTACTCATGACATATATTACAAGTAATAATAGAAAATACAATTGTCAAACAAATGCACTTAAGTGAGAAACAATCAAATAATTTGAATTAGCAAAAAGAAATGACAAAAAGTTAAATCACCCAAATAAAAGACTCAATCAAGATTTGGAAAGTCACTCAAATCTATTTCAGCGTCTTTTCCATATGGTTAGTACTCTAGATATAGCTTTAATCTTTGATCATTAACTTTAAAAGTGACATTATTCTTCAGATCCTTATTTTTAATGGCTCTATATGGAAAAATAATGTAAACAATAAATGGACTATACCATCGAGAGCATAATTTACTTAGGAGTAAATGCAGGTAGTGATTGAATAAAAGCACTTTTTGACCTGCTGTAAAAGATTTTCTTATAATATTCTTGTCATCAAAGACCTTCATCTGTTACTTGTAATCCCTTCATGTTCTGCCAGTTATAATCTCTTTTCCAAACCAGACTGTTGTGTGTCAAAGTTGAATTTTTTAATGGCCCAGTATACATAATCCTCGAGTTCCACATGTAGGTGACATATTTTTCCATGCATTAGCCTATAAGGAGACATCCTAGTAGGGGTCTTGAAAGTCGTTTAATATTCTCATAATGCATCATCAAGTCCCAATGACTGGTCTTTTATGTTTGGTCTCACCGAATTTTCTAATATGTGCTTTATTTCTTGATTAGAGATCTTGATTTGGCCATTTGTTTGCGAATGACATAGGGTAGACACTTTGTATGGGATAGAGTACGCTGAATGTTGGAGAATGAATACTTATACAGAGTAAAATCATCATTTTGCACTCCAAACCTCACTACATTTCTACATTTCCATATTTAAATCCTTTTAAACTTTAATTATGTGTATTTTACTATAATTTAAGTATTTTATGCATTTCAGAGATATTTTGGTCATTTCATAATTAACGAGAAGTTAGATAGCAAAATGGATAGCATTTTTTCATCTCTAGCCAATTCACGTATACACGTAGAAAATTAATCTTGCACATAATTAAATCTACCTCATCATGAAATCGACAGCCGTCACCATAAATCTATACTATAAAAGATTCGTGTGGGAGAAAAATCAAGAGAGTAAATGAAGTCCACATTGGCGAGTCAAGATCAGAAATTAAGGAAGTCAAAGAAATAGTTGAAGGACTTTCTCGCCAAATGGAATCATTAAGGATTGCCAAATCAACAGAACTAAATGGCTACAATCAACATGACCAAGATTCATACTCAGATCAAGCCAATGCCACAAATGTGATGGGAAAGTAGTCGAATTACAACCCTTACTTCAATATTTACAACCTTGGATGGAGAGACCATCCCAACTTTCATGATCTCTTGAATTCCAACAGAATGGACCATCAGCTCCGGCTCCTCCAATGCAATTAGTTCTTCAAGCTCCTTAAGTCTCTTAATCACTAATTAGATAATAGAATCACAATCAGAATGACTCACAAGTCAGACCAAAGGAAGCGGCATTCTAAAGTCCCAAAAATTTTACTCACACCACGTGATATAGGATGCATATTAGACAAAATAAATTAGAATTTACTAAGAATTATAACGTTTGAGTCAATTTAGTATTTAATATTTTATTAAGCTTACTTGAGTCATATTTGTAATCCTAGTCTAATTAGGATTTTAGATTTTTTCTCTTATTTGAGAAGGATTAGATTAAGTTAGCTACTAGTACGTATAGGCTTATTATTCATAGTTTATGGTAACACACACAAGCTTCTCATCAATAATATGCAGTATTTCTCAAGTGAGATATTTTCTCCTTTATGAGAGCCCTCTTCCTTGAGTTTTCAAGAACGTACGCTAGAATGAAATCTAATATCGCTTCTGCCCTGCGTCACCGCAATAGAACAACAAAATCACATAATTGATGAGCTGTGGAATGAGATGAGAGTTGGCTTTAATTCACAAGTCTAATCAATTTCTAACCTTAGAAATATGTGGGTCCACTTACTTCTTGAGTTCAAAACTTAGCAATGACTATTAAGAAAGTCAAATTCCCAAGCCAGCCAGTACCTAATCCTAAAGAAATGCATGAAATGAGTACAAGTTTATCCCAACAGTCTGAAGAGGTCAAAGCAATCATGACCTTGCAAAAAGGCAAAGAAGTCGACAACAAAGTGGTGATGCCAATGAAAAAGACGACTCAATTTGTACCTTTAGACTCTAAGGACTCATAACTAAAGGAGAAAAAAGAAAGCAGACTATAAGAATATGTCCGCAAAGCTCCATTCCCTCAAAGGTTAGTTAAAGAAAAGAAGAGAAATTCTACAGGTGAGATAATGGAAATCTTTAAACAATTACGTGTTAATATCCTTTTATTTGCCGCTATAAAATATGAGTCCTCTTATGTCAAGTTTTTTAAAGATCTTTGTAGTTAAAAAGAAGTATTTACATTCAAAAGAAGGCTTTTTTAAAAGAAAACATTAATTCTATACTCTAACATAAAATTCCTCCAAAATTCAAAGACCCAAACTCCCTTAATATCTCATATAGTATTGGGAACCACATAATTGAGAATGTTTTATAGGACTTAAAATATGATGTAAATCTTTTGCCTTACACAGTGTTTATGAAACTTGGACTGAGAGAATTACACCCAACTACAATTGTGTTGTAGCTTGCGGATCAATTCATAAAAATACCTCGCGGTATTGTGGAGCATGTTCTCATTCAAGTAGACAAGCACATCCCCATTATTCTAGGTCAACCTTTCTTGGCAACTGTCGATTCTTACATTTAATGCGGGACTGGAAATATGTTGTTATCCTTTGGTAACATGACTATGGAGTTGAATATCTTTAACATTAGCAAACAACCTCAAAACAGTGATAATGGAATTGATGATGTTGATTTAATTAAAGAATTAATTGATCATTCTTTACCTTCTAACCTCAGTAATGACCCTTCTAACTCATTTTGGTTTAAATTTTGATATTGACAGATTAATTAAAGAGGTCAAAACCTTACTTGATTCATCAACATCCATTGATACAAATAAATGGAAGGCAAAAATAGATCAACTAGCACCATCATGGACAGTCCATCATCAGAATCACCGTCGAAACTCGGGCTCAAACCATTACCTGAGACTTTGGAGTATGCATTCTTGGGAAAAGAAAACACACTATCAGAAATCATCTCATCCTCCCTTGATGAAAAACAAAATATTGCAGGTGCCATTTGCCCCATTTATGGTTCAAAAATGAGATTACAAC
>NW_006263303.1:13599161-13609498 GCF_000493195.1 Citrus x clementina | reverse complement strand
GGTTCGAATAGTGGGCAGGAGGCAAATGCCTACGTGATGATGTCAACAATTGCTTTAATTTTTCAAAAGCCATAAGACATGAATCATTAAAGATAAAAGGTACATCCTTAACAAGTAAATTGCATAAGGGTCTAGAAACTTTGCTAAAATCTTTAATGAAACGTCTATAGAAACCAGCATGCCCAAGGAAAGATCTTACTTCTCTGACTGTTTTAGGTGGAGGGAGATTAGAAATGAGATCCACCTTGGCTTTGTCAACCTCAATACCTTTGCTCGAAATGATGTGACCGAGAACAATACCTTGTTTTACCATAAAATGGCACTTCTCCCAATTTAAGACTAAGCTCTTCTCGGTACATCTCTGCAGAACTAGCGTTAGATGATGTAAACATTGATCAAACGAGTCACCAAAGACAGAAAAGTCATCCATAAAGACTTCAAGGAATCGTTCAACCATATCAGAAAAAATGCTCAACATACATCGTTGAAATGTAGCAGGTGCATTACATAATCCAAATGGCATTCTCCTATATGCAAATGTGCCAAAAGGGCAAGTGAAAGTAGTTTTCTCTTGATCTTTTGGTGCTATGGGGATCTGATTATATCCTGAGTAACCATCTAGAAAGCAATAAAATTCATGGCCTGCTAATCTATCAAGCATTTGATCAATAAATGGTAAAGGAAAATGGTCTTTACGTGTGACAGAATTCAATTTCCTATAATCGATGCATACACGCCACCCTGTAGTTACTCTAGTAGGTATCAATTCATTATCTGCATTCGTAACTACTGTGACTCCTGACTTTTTGGGGACAACTTGTACAGGACTGACCCATGAACTATCAGAAATTGGGTAAATGATACCTGCGTCTAATAGCTTAAGGACTTCTGTTCTAACAACTTCTTTCATATTAGGATTTAACCGACGTTGCATTTCCCTAGTAGATTTAGCATTTTCATCAAGGTGAATGTAATGCATGCAATCTGCAGGGTTTATACCTTTTATGTCTGCTATGGTCCATCCTAATGCCCCTTTATGCTCTTTCAAAACATCCAACAACTTACCTTTTTGTTCGTCATTAAGGGATGATGAGATGATTACCGGCAGAGAACTTTCTTCTCCCAAAAACGCATATTCTAATGTGTTGGGCAATGGTTTGAGCTCGAGTTTCGGTGGTGATTCTGATGATGTGATGAGTTTCTTCTCTGATGGTGCTAGTTGTTCAACTCTTGACTTCCATTTATTAGTGTCCATGGATGGTGTTGAGTCAAGCAGGGCGTTGACCTCATCGACTGATCTGTCAATATCAAAATCCAAACCAAAGTGAGTTAAACATGTTTGTAAAGGATCATCACCAAGGTTTGAAAGAAAAGTATTATCAACTATTGTTTCTATTAAATTCACATCAACAATTCCATCATCTGCACTGTGAGGTTGTTTGACAATGTTGAAAATGTTTAGCTCCATAGTCATGTTGCCGAAGGACAATTGCATATTTCCGGTCCTACATTGAATATGAGCATCTGCAGTTGCCAAGAAAGGTCGGCCTAGAATAATGGGGATGTGCTTCCTTGAGTCCTGTATTGGTTGAGTGTCAATTACAATGAAGTCAACAGGAAAATAAAATTTGTCTACCTGGATAAGCACGTCCTCCACAATACCACGAGGTATTTTTGTGGACCGATCTGCAAGTTGTAACACCACTGGAGTTGGGTGTAATTCTCCCAGTCCAAGTTTCACGAAAACAGAGTAAGGCAACAAATTTACACTAGCTCCTAAATCCAACAAAGCATTCTCAATTGTGTGGTTCCCTATACTACATGAGATAGTGGGGGAGCCAGGGTCTTTGCATTTTAAAGGAATTTTATGTTGGAGTATAGAACTAACGTTTTCTGTTAAAAATGCCTTCTTTTGAACATGCATATTTCTCTTTTTAGTACAAAGGTCTTTAAGAAACTTGGCATAAGATGGAACTTGTTTAATAGCATCAAGCAAAGGGATATTAACACTTACCTGTTTGAAGATTTCGAGAATCTCACCTGTGGATTTTCCCTTTTTTCCTTTCACTAACCTTTGAGGAAATGGAGCTTTCGGAACGTATTCTCGTGGGTTGGTTTCTTCTTTCTCCTCCGGTGATGAGTCTTCAACATTCACAGGTACAATTTGATTTTCTTTGGTTACCGGCATCTCCACTTTGTTGTCGACTTCTTTTCCTTTTCGCAAGGTCATAACTGCTTTGACCTCTCCATGCTGCTGTGGTGAACTGGTACTTGCTTCATGTACTCCTTTAGGATTAGGCACTGGTTGACTTGGAAACTTACCTTTCTCAACGGTCATTGCCAATGTCTGAACTGAAGAAGCAAGTTGTCCCACCATTTTCTCGAGGCTTGAAACAGATTGAGCTTGTGAGTTGAAGCCTGCTCTCAACTCATTTCGTAGGCCATCAATGGTGCGGTTCTGTTGCTCAATCGTGGAGTGAGTAACATTCCTAAAATTCTGGAATGCATCCTCCCATGGTCTAGGTTGAGAGTGGTTCTGGTTCTGATTGTATGGTCTAAATGGTGGCTGAGAGGCTTGAGGATTTTGTGGAATTGGTGGAGCTGGAGCTGTTGGTCCATTCTGTTGGAATCCTTGAGACCATGAAAAATTGGGGTGGTCTCTCCATCCAGGGTTATATGTGTTGGAGTATGGGTTGTAATTTGATGGCTTTCTCATTACACCTATGGCATTGGCTTGATCTGAGTATGAGTCATGGTCATGTGGCTCTGTTGATTTAGCAGTCGATAATGATGCTATTTGTCGAGAGAGACCTTCAATTATCGCTTTGACTTCTTTAATTTCTGAACTTGATTCGCCAATTTGAACCTCATTCACTCCTTTAATTCTTCTAGTAGTCCTGAGCGATCGACTCCGTTGTTGGGAATTATCTGCTTGTCGCTGGAAGAATTCCCAAATCTCTGATGCACTTTTTGACATTAGCTCTCCTCCACTCGTTGCCATTAGCCATTCTTGCACATTCGGCAATAATCCTTCCAAAAAGTATTGGCATTGGTGCCATTTCTCGTACCCATGATGTGGACACTTCAAGAGTAGCCCATTGAATCGCTCCCATGTTTCGAAAAATTGCTCGTCATCTTTCTGGGTAAACTCCTAGATTTCCCTGCGAATAGCATTGGTTTTATGTACTGGGAAATATTTATTCAAAAATTTTGTAACCATTTGTTCCCATGATGCAATGCTATTAGCAGGCAATGTATTAAGCCATGAACGAGCCCTATCCTTTAAAGAAAATGGGAATAGTCTAAGTTTAACATCATCGTCTGAAAAATTTTCATATTTAAAAGTTTGACAAATGGCATGAAAATCGTTCAGATGATTATATGGATTCTCATTTTCTAGGCCATAAAATGTGGGGAGACAATTTAGCACACTAGGTTTTAGTTCAAAGCTCCTAGCAGCTACATTAGGGTATCTTATGCATGATGTGCTCAAATTAGCTAAAGGACTGAAGTAGTCCTTAAATGGCCTCTCTTGTGGTTGCAAATCCATTTCAAATTTATTTTTAATGTGCTTTTGTGTGCGAAGTGTTTTTTCTAATTCAAGGTCTATAGGTTCAAGATTAGGTAATAATGACCTACGACCATGCATGCAAAACAAATAAAAAGAAAATAAAGATGGGAACAAAACAAATAAAAATAAAGAAGAGGGAGAAATTACGATACTAACCTTATTGCGCTATTACAACCTTTCTATAAAAATACACAAAAATAAATACGTGAAAGAAATTAACTAAAAATTAAATTAATAAGATAAACAAAAAAAAATTACAAAGAAAAATAAATGGAAAATTAAATTACAGAATTTTAAAGAAGAGAAAAAGAAAAGAAATACTAACCTTTAAATGTAGATTCACTTTTTTTTTTCTTTTTTTTAATTTAAAAAAAAATACAAGAAAAAAAAATAAAAGAAATTATTCAAAAAAATTAATTCTATGAATTAAAATTACTTACCTCCCCGGCAACGGCGCCAAAAACTTGTTGTGCAAATTTTAATGTACTCGCAAGCGCACGAATCTATTGTAGTATAGATCTATGGTGACGAGTGTCGATCCCACGAGGAGGTGGATTTTAATTGTGTAGAATTAATTTTGTGAATGGGTGATTAGATTTGTGGTGGAAATGATTGGAATATGCTAAAACTTAAATTAAAATGGAGAGAATAAATTCTAAAATTGGTATTGAAATGGTGAGAATAAATTGAAGAGAATTCTATTGAAATGACGTACTTGGGTATCTGGATCCGTATCAACATGCATCATGGGCTAAATATTCCTTATTAATGCCAATTAAATCATGAGGGGGGAATCCACACCTCATGAACCACGCTCTAATCAATATGGTGCTAAGGGCTTATCGTGCCAAATAATAATAACCTTGTACTAGAGGGCCGGTGTAACCAAGGCGGTACTAGACAAGATTAGTATTATTTGTCGACGAGAAGTCAAAACATCCACAAAAACTAGAGGGGAAGAGAAAATAAATTTACCAAATTAAGCCCATGACACATGTTGAGACTTCACCTTCAACCCAAGCTTGAAAGAAAATTAGCCACTCATAATTGAACTAGGGGCAAAATGGAAATTTATTAAAATACGAAGAAAATACAAGATGGAGAGGGAATTACAGAAAATGGATCCCAAAAATGGATTCAGAGATATCCAATTAGGGGGGGGAGGCCCCCTTTTTATAGATACATGGAGTAAATCATGGCCATCGGATTAAAAACAGTTTGGACGCTCAGGATTGCGCCACGTCATCAGTCAACAGTCCACGTTTGACCACGCGGATGAACAGTAACACGGTTTGACCCGACTTTGAACAGTAACGCGGTTTGACCCGGATGAACAGTAACGCGGTTTGGTTGAAAATAATCCTGTGTGATGCATGCACCGTACGCGAGATTTTTCGTCCACTGATATGCTGCCACGTCACCATCAACAGTACATAAGAATTTTAGTCCAACAGGATCGTGACACCTCATCAGTCAATGCCACATCATCGGTCAATGCCACGTCATCGTCCGTCTATGTGAACAGTGTCGTGAACAGTAACGTATACAGTACCGTACACGTGAATAGTACCGTACATGTGAATAGTGCCATTTTTCCTTTTATGCTCCTCCTAAGGTTTTCGACCGTCCTGAGTTCAAAAGTGATGTCCGTTTTGCCGTCTGATCTCTCCTTTATTGTGAAATGACTATAATGCCCCTAAAATACATAAAATACTTAATTAAAATAAAACACATGTAATTAAATCACAAGAAGGTTAAATATATAAAAGTAAGGGTTGTTAGTAAGACTTAAAATGTAAAATGACGGTTTTCTCCTTTATAAATATGCATTTTCTAACACTCAACAGTGTCGAATGATGTATATCTGTTAACCAATCAAAAGTGGATGCTATTTGAGATTGGCCTTCACCATCTACTTTATCCGCCACCAGAAGTTTCCATGGATTGGCATCTTTTTATAGGCGATTCATTCCTCATTTCAGTACTATTATGGCACCAATCAAAGATTGCATGAAAGGAGGACAATTCTCTTGGACAGAGGCAGCTACTAAGGCATTCAAGATTATCAAAGAAAAGTTAATTACTGCCCCAGTACTTGCTCTACCAGATTTTTCGCTCACTTTTGAGGTACATTATGATGCTTCTAAGGTCGGCATTGGAGCTGTTCTTAGCCAACAGGGTAAGCCTAGAGCTTATTTTAGTAAGAAGTTAAATGGAGCAAAGGCACACTATAGCACTTATGACGTGGAATTTTACGTAGTAGTCCAAGCGTTAAAACATTGGCGACATTATCTAAATCATAAAGACTTTGTTTTATACACTGACCATGCCCCGTTAAAATACCTCAATAGTCAAGACAGGCTCTCTCATAGACATGCCACGTGGACAGCATTCCTTCAACAATTTACTTTTGTGGTGAAGCATACCTCTGGTGAATCGAACCGGGCAGCAGATGCACTTAGTCGACGAACTTCTTTATTGACACATATGCATAATCAAGTTCTCAGATTTGACACATTTCGAGAGTTATATGCTTCTGATCCTTACTTTGCTCCTATATTAGAAGACGTTGTTGTAGGGTTTCGCTCAGATTATCATTTACATGACAAATTCCTTTTCAAGAGTAATCAATTGTGTGTTCCTGACTCAAGTTTGAGATTGAAAATCATTGCAGAGTTACATAACGAAGGGCACATGGGTTGTGACAAAACTCTGGCTCTAATAGCCAACACTTATTTTTGGCCTACTATGAGGCGTGAAGTCTATCACTATGTCGAGACTTGTCGCATTTGTCAAGTTTCCAAGGGTGCAGCAACTAATATTGTTTTATATATGCCGCTGCCGATTCCAACACAACCTTGGGCTGACATTAGCATGGATTTTGTTTTGGGATTACCCCGCACTCAGAGGGGTATGGATTCAATATTTGTTATTGTTAATTGATTCTCGAAAATGGCTCACTTCATTGCCTGCAAAAAGACTATAGACGCTCTGACTGTTGCTCGTCTATTCTTCAAGGAAGTCAATAGATTGCATGGTTTACCGAGTTCTATAGTATCTGACCGGGATACATGATTTCTTAGCCATTTTTGGAAGACATTATGGAAGTTGACTAACACTCGCCTGAATTTCAGTAGTGCTTACCACCCACAAACAGATGGTCAAACTGAAGTTGTCAATCGCTCTTTAGGCAACCATCTACGTAGTTTAGTCGGTGATAACTTGAAGATGTGGGATCAGAAGTTATATCAAGTAGAGTTTACTTATAACCGTGCAGTTAAGCGTAGTACTGGTTTAAGCACTTTTCAGGTGAATTACGGATATAATCCATGAGCTCCCATCGACTTGGCTCCAGTTCTAGATTTAGTTCGCAAAAGCGGTAAAGCAGAAGACTTTATTGAGCAGCTTCAGAAGATTCATGAAACTACGCAAGAGTCTTTGAGGCAGACGACCGAAGGTTATAAAATTATGGCAGACAAAAAACATCGAGCTTTGGAATTTCAAGTGGGAGATTTTGTTTGGGCTGTCCTAACTAAAGTTAGATTCTCAGTTGGTGAGTACAACAAGCTTTCTGCCAGGAAAATCGGCCCTTTGGAGATTATAGAGAAGATAAATCCTAATGCCTACAGATTAAAGCTTCCTAGTCATATCCACACCGCAGATGTATTTAATGTCAAGCATCTTATTCCTTATAGAGGTGATCATAATGAAGATGTGGTTGCTGACACTCCGAATTCAAGGGCGAATTCTCTCCACCTTGGGGGGAATGATGAAGAGTAGGAATCCATATTATACTAGGATTAGTTTCCTTATTAACTAAAGTTTAAATACTTTTTAATTCCTTTCAAATTTAGAATTTTGTTTCCCTTTCAATTTAGGATTTTGTTTTACTTCATGAATTAGGATAATTACTGCTACTATAAATAGCTCCCTCTTGTAGCCTTTGAAGGTAGAATTTTGAGTTTAATAATATTTCAATTTTCAAATCTCTTTGTGAGTATTTGAACAGTTAATTCTCGGTATTCTGCGGAATCAATGAGTCTTAACCCCTAAATTCACGGTATTCTTTTGAATCAACGTGAATTTAGTTGTTCTTGTGTTTCGGTATTCTCTAGAATCAACGGAATATTTTGAACATTAAACTTCCACTGCATCACTTATCTAGAAGAAGACACCGAAATAAATTTGAATGATCCACCAAATCTTGATTGAGTCTTTTCTGTCAGTGACTTGACTTTCTGTCATTTTGTTTTACTATTCCTTTTCTCTTTGAAATTATTTGTTTCCTACTAAAGTGCTTTTGTCTAACGATTGTATTTTCTCTCTCATCACTTGTAATATATGTAATGATTGCCTCAATAAGACAGATCTTGCTCAACCACCTTAATCGACTTCTATGTGTGAAGCATCACCTAAGCTGACTACTCCAAGTTTGTAAATTTCATCTTGTTTGGAATCTACGATCACCAGCATTAGTATCTCACTTTGAAGAACCAGAAAGATACCTCAAAGAAATATAAGGTTATGTCTATGAAATCCATTTAGAACTTGAGGTAAACTCATATTACAAGAAATTTGAATTTTTAAAATGATATTTTTTAGCGAAATTATTCACTATCCATCCGTTTTTTCCAACCTTTTCAAAAATACACAATTCTTTTTTTTTTTTTTTTGCTGGAATCCACCAGAAGTTACATTTCTTTTCACTTTTCCACTTTCGTTTGGAGACCGTTAAGAAAACTAATGAAATATTATTTAAATGACTTTTTTACCCTCAAATGTAAAAGATAAATTATCCACCGACCACTTATTTTTTTGTATTTTTTCAAAAATATAAAATCATTTTTTGTTTTTTGTTGAACTCTACTTGAAATTATATTGTTTTGCACCTATCCACCACTGTGTCGTTGTGAAATGATAATTTTACCTTTATGATGTCAGCAAAGTTATAACAGTGTTATAACGAGAGTGGACCAATGAAAAAAATGTTAACTTCAGGTGGAGGGCTGCAAAAAAAAATTGTGTATTTTTTAAAAACGGTGAAAAAACGGATGGACAGTGGATAATTCCCTATTGTTTACAAAAATTTTAATTTTGGCCAAAGAATGGTACTTATTATGACAAATTTTTGAAATCATAGCCAATAGTCTCATCCGAACTTATGTTATAATTTTTAACCAATAATTTTTGTTTTAAGACTCGTTAATTGGTCACTAATTTGACTTTTTTACAACAAATATTATTAGTCACGACAAGACATTTTTTTTTGTCTTGACACATAAATTTCCATAAAAAATTAAACATTTTAGGACAATATTTCATCTTTTATGACAAAATAAATCGTTGAAAAATATAATTATAGGCGACAAAACTATTTCGTCACAAAAAAACGGGTGTAAATTTCAGCAAACTATTTGTGCCACATAATATTAGTCTTAAAAGCCATTCTTATTTTTTGATAATTTTAAAACCTTATTTTTTGGTTACAAATAATTACTTACCATGACAAAACTAAAAAATAGTAGTAAAAAATATTGTTTTAATTAATACTATATTTTATGAGTAAAACATTTTGTTGGCTAAATATTATTCTAGGTGACACAACTATTTCATATTTGAATAAAGTAGAGTAAATTCAGTCAAACCATATGTAACACAATTTTATTATCCAAAGCTAGTATAATTTTCACTAATTTAAGGATTTGTTTAGGGAAATTATCAATAGTATACTTTTAGTTTACTCCGCTATCAAATTTACTACAACAGTTTCAGGGTATATTAGTCGTCCACCCTAAGTTGATCAAATATATCTGTCGTCCACCAAACTGTTAGTTGCCTTTTAAATATGATAACGTTAGAGGTGTAATTTGGTCTTTTCATATGATACAAGTGATAATTTAAGGGTATATAAGTGATAATAAGAGATTTTAAGGGTATACAAGTGATATTTTTCAAGGGAAAAATTATTAATTCGCTATAGTTCTGTTAACTTTCAAATGGCAGTTAACGGTTTAGTGGTCAGAAGATAACTTTTCTCAATTTAGGGTGGATGATTGATACACATTCAAAGTATTGTAATATTTTTTATATAAACACAAATTCAAGGTATATGAATGATAATTTTCTTTTTTTATTTTGGTCATAGAGAATCACATAAAGTGACAAAAGTAAAAATAGTAGTAAAATTTATGGTTAATTTGGACATAAATTTTAGTAGTGAGAATAAAAATTAAATTAAAAAAATGTATGGTGGCATGGGACTATTTTTATTATATTGGGCAATAAGTAAAATTTTTAGATTGTGATACAATTCTTTCACCATCAACCAATCTAGTGTCATGTGGATAAAAACTCTACTTTGACACATTTATATCACCCACTTAATAACTTATCTTTCCCCCCAACGATGTTAACCCTAATTAAAAGAAAGGAAAGAAACTCTTTATTTTCTATCTTTTTTTTCCTCCTCCACGCCACTTCTCTTTCTGAACTCTCAAATTCTCACAGCTGAAAAAACAAGCCACTGTCATTTCATCCATCTCTTTCAGAAGGTTTGTATTTAATTATTAATGTTGATATTTTATATTTATTTAATATTTTATTCATTGTTAAAATCTTTTTTTAGTTAGATTTATTTTGATAATTTTTCCAAATCATCAAAGACGAGGAGGCAAACGCAAGCAATTGGCTATGCTCTACACAATAACAATCAATGATGGAGGTACAAAATTATTTTTGACTTTGACTTATTTTACAAATTGGACTT
>NW_006263303.1:13582763-13598487 GCF_000493195.1 Citrus x clementina | reverse complement strand
ATGCTACCACCTTTGGATTTATCACGGAGTCGTTTGTATAAATGACTTTTTTTCTTTGAACTAATTTTATTATGCTATTAGCATTTGGTCTTTAATTACTATTATAGTTTTGTTGTATATACAAGATAATGTACACTGAGTTTGGGGATATCAGATGTCGCATTTAAGTTGGCACTACGAGGTATGTACCGAGATGCAACCTCTAAATTATTATTGTCTTATTAAATAATTCTTGAATTTGAAGAACATACATAGTCATCAACAAAGTGAATAATATATTGTTTGCTATTATATATATATTAAGTTATTATTTATTATTTTAACTTTACCTTGGATGAATTTTTTTTTCTTATATACGTTATCTTTGTGTTTATTATAGGATGAGTTGGAGACCGATGCCTCTAATGTATATTAGTTTGGAAGCATTTGAAGAAGTCAATAAGAGACAACTACAAGCAATTTTTATCACAACTAGAAAAAGCATTTGAAGAGTAACTCGTCATTTAAGAAATTCATCGATAAAGATCAAGGACCAAGACAATTAGTTATCGTTTTCAATTTTCTCAATGTATTACTTTAAATCATTGACATTTGTACATTTTGTAATTAAATTTGCATGATAACTTTGTAAAACGTTTTTAACTATGTTTTTTATTTAATCTTAGTGTCATTTGCACATTTTGGTTTATTGATGTTCAAAGCTTTTTATTTGTTAATAATAATGCATGTTTACGTTACTTGTTTAGACTAATTATTTCAGTCACAAAGTGTTTTTAACAACAAGAAAAAAAAATCACCAACAATCTTTTGATACAAAATAAACAATTATAATTTGTAACAAAAGAAATAGTCACAAATCCTAAATATTGGAGGCGATCAATTTTCGTCACCGAAGGCAACATTCAATGACTACAAAATGTTGTTGCATATATTTTTTCAAACCACTATTTGAACATTTTTTTAATACTATTTGTGGCTTTTCAAACTTTAATTAGAAACAAAACATTTAGTCATGAAAAGGTATATTCTTTAGTTCCAACAACAATTTGGTCACTAGAACCTATTAAGACTGTCTTTTCACGACTAATGTCTGACAATTTATTTTTCGTCATATAAAATATAAGGTGACTAATTTGTTATATTCAGTGACTAAAATTTTTGTTACAAAATATCATTTTTCTTGTAGCCTCAATAAAGTGACTAGAACTTATTAAGACTATCTTTTCACGACTAATGTCTGACAATTCATTTTTCGTCATATAAAATACAAGGTGACTAATTTGTTATATTCAATGACTAAAATTTTTGTTACAAAATATCATTTTTCTTGTAGCCTCAATAAAGTGACGGCGGTGAGTTAACATTCCACTTTCTACATTGTGTGTTTTTATTTTATTGTTTGCTTTCACTTGTGCTTTGTTTTTGCTAGATTAATTCTTTTATTTGGTGCATTGTCATCTATTACCTTGGTTAAGTGGCGGATAGCAGTACTCTGTGACGATTGAAGTCGGTTCCATCAGTTTCCCATAATAACTAATATTCTCCAGCCAAGGCATGGATAGGAACACAATTCTTGCAAAGCTTCACAAGCAATTTTCCTCTCTCCCTCAAAATGTAATTCTCACGATCTACAAAGCTTCTGAATGCTTGCAACTACTTATGAGAAATAACACCCCCGTTGATATTCGTTGGTTAATTAAAGTTAAAGTACGATTAGCAAGGGAATTACCTCCCAAAGTTTTTGCCCACATGCCTAGTTATGAGAAAGAAACTATTCAAGAAAACGAAGGGCTAAACGGCTCCAAGTTTCTTGTCATACGTGTGCCTAAATTGATTGCAAAAGACTTCCATGTAAATATTTGGAAATGGTGTCTAGTAACAAGGAAGATAACACTCAATTAGTTAGGGATGACTTGAATAAAGAGTCATTGGATGACACCCTTTTGACTTTTTATGCACATCCCAATGGATACGTATAGAGAGCAATTTCCTAGTTATGGTCATTGTTATAGAAAGAATGTGTATGATACAGTTTCGGGAATCTGACTATAAACAACCATGTTTACTAGTTTATAAAAAAACTAGATGAAAAGCCTATCTTTGACCAATAGAGGGAGGCATTTGAGCTATTTCTAGATGTAAAACCAGAGGAAGATGTTAGCCACAATCAAAATTACCAGTACATATCCTTTTATTTTACTGTTCTTTTATCGTTTGCATTATTACTTTCAATAATGTGGTTTTATATCTAATTATTGTTTGTTTCTTTTTACTCTTTGCTTTTAACCATTGAACCACTAACTTTACGCGTCATTTGATAAATACACCACCCCATATACAATTGCATATTATTATATTCATCACCAAGATCTTTAAATACCAACTTTTGTTTTTCAAACAAATCACAAATAGTTTTTTAGAATTATCCCAATGGTAGCAAATTCGAGCAGACAACTCAAAAATGTTTGTGCGCTTTCTAAGTTTAAATATGAGCTTCTTTTTCAAACAACTCATAAATAGTTTTTCAGAATTGTCTCAATGGCAGTAACTTCGCGCAGATAACTCAAAAATGTTGGTGTGCTTTCTAGGTTTAATTATGGCAAATGTAAAGAGTTTGTCATGGCAGTTATATGAAATACTAACTAGGCAACCCAAGAGGGGGGTGAATTGGAATTCTAAACATTTAGACAACTAAACTTAATGCAATATAAACTAAGCAACCAAATTTGAAATAAATAAATTAATGCGCAATGAAAAATAAAGAGATAGGGTAAGAGAGAGCAAACACTCGATTTTTATATGGTTCGGCCAACCATGCGTACGTCCAGGCGTCCAAGCTCACCGAGCTTGAGGATTTGACCAAGCAAGCGTCCAAGGCTTCAACAACTCTTACAATTGACTTCCAAGGTATCAATAGACCTTTACAACAAGAGATTATCCCTAATCTCTTAACCCAAGTGTATCCCAACACTTACAACCTCTCAAGGATAAAGATTACAAATGAATTTTCTCTCACACTATGTGTTTGATTACAAATTAATGCTCAATATGTGAATCAAAGAAACAAAAACAAGTTTAAAGCTCAATAATGGTATATGCCCAGTAGCAAGCTCAATGATAGCTCCTAGATCTATATTTGTTTGAATTTGATTGAGTTATTTAATAGTTGGAGCTGAAAACTAGCCGTTGTTAACTTTCTAAGAGAAATCGGATTGCCGCTAACTGCTATCGACTTACCATTTTGAGTAGTCCAAATGACCGTTGTGCTGAGATTTCAAATAGTCGGTTCACCGTTTAAAGTTATCGGTTAGCCATTTATTTCTAGAGACTTGAAAAATAAATTAATACCTCTCTGGAATTTATCGGTTAGTCATTTTAAGTAAACGGTTAGTCATTTGCTACAGTGATTGCTAAAGTGAAATTATTTTCCAAAATTATAGTTTTGCTCCAAAACTTTCTATAATTATACTATGAGCTAAATCTTAATAAAAATTTACAAATAAGTCCACTTCTAGAGTTTCAAAACTTTTTTCAATTTAGACTATTAATTGAAAATAACCAATTTCATAAAATCATTTTTCCATTAGGTATAAAACCTTTATATTATGAGAATAATGATTTATTTAAAATATATGAAAAATAATTTGAGCTTTTAAAAACATAATCATTCTTAATCTTGTTTGTTATAATCAAAATCAACATTATGGATACATATATGTTAGCACTATGCATCTTGGTCATGTCATAGGTGAAAGAAAACTACACTTGGTATATGGAGGAGGTGACTGGGGGTTATCAAAGCTAGTCTCAAAAGTTGCTTTTACTAGGGGAAGATAAGTGCTAGGCATCATCCCAAAAGCCCTAAAACCTCTAAGATGCTTGCTCGGCTCACTAATTGGAGAGGAGTTAGTTGTCTCAAGTATGCAAGAAAGAATAACCGAAATGCTAAAACAAGCTGACACTTTCATTTTCTTGCCGAAGATCTTGTAACTATAGAAGCATTAATTACATTTGCTTCTTGGGCCCAGTTGAACATTCATCAGTAGTCCATCAGTTTGTTAAATATTAATAACTTTTATGATAACTTGATAGCATTTATTAACCGTGCAATTGAGAATCATTTCATTTTATTTACAGCGAAAAATTTTTTTTTTTTGTGCTTCTACTGCTAATGAGTTACTTGATCTTTTAGAATCTTAAAGATCAGAGCTAAATCCCAAGATTCTTGCGTTGGATTAGTCGACTGATGATGGTAGCAGTAGTACTAAGAAGCACAAATTAGATTTAACTTTTTGTTTGTAAATATTTTCTATTGCGATATTCAGATATTGTCTTTTGAACTCTACTTCTTTCTTTCAAGACATTGAGGATTATGTCTCGTTTTGGTTGAAATTAGGGAATAGTTGACAATTATGAAATAAATGACAGTTGTGCTCTTGTATTCTAACTAACCTTTTTTATTTATTTATTTTTTTAAGTCAAAGGTCGCTTAGTACAGAAAAGCATCCTTTAAAAAGATGGCCGAATATGAAGTTTAGTTACTCTAGACACACATCTTTTTAGTCTTGGAGTCTAAATAATAATAATTGGAAAAAAACTAAATTTTGGAATTCTCCATTCCGATATTATTAACTGACCTTTTTGTCTACCTTTGCCATCTTGAGAGATTCAACTGACCATTCTAGACACACGACTACTAGTGGTGGTGGTAAGTTGAGATTTCATTTCATTCGCAAGCAATAACCAAAGGCAGTAGTCATTTTACCCAAAAAAAAAAAGAAAACAAAGAAACAAAACACTCTCACTTAGTAATCGAGTCTCTTTCCTAAGTAAGCAGAGGGTATTTGTGTAAAACGGTGAGAGTTGATCGAGCTTGCGTGAACTCTTACTTAGTAACTGGGTCTCATGCCTAAGCAAGCAGAGAGTGTTCACATAAAACGGTTAGAGTTGGTTAGTAAAACATTACAAATAAACCTGCTACCAAAGGAAGCAATATCGATGAAATGGTAAGTATGAAAGTATTACTTTATTTTAATCAAACTCTATAATCATTATATCAAACATCGTTGATTACAAAAAAAGGTTTGCTAAACTGTTGATTGATGATTGAGTAACGAAGGGGAAGAATAGAATTTCTGGTTTATAAATTGATTTCAATTTGGTTTGGATTTTACTAGATACTACCGCTTAATTGGTAGGGACTACCAATGAGCTTGTTGAAGGATGTGTTAAGTGCTGAAAAATGTATATTTACAAAGGGTAAAATTATCATTTTACACTCCAAACTTCATTAAAATTTCTACTTTTATGTATTTAAATTTGTTAAACTTTAATTGTGTGAGATATGTTGTAATTTAAATCTTTTATGCATTTTAAGGGCATTTGGTCATTTCATGATTAATGAGAAGTCAGATAGCAAAACAAATATCATCTTTATTTAGTTCAGAAAGCTGAAAACCATAATTTTAGGATTTTGGTGGGGCCCAAATGACATGGCATTGGCCAGCTAACATGGCATTGACAAGATGACGTGGTAGTATCCTATTGGACTGAAAAATATTGATGTGACATTGACCAATGATGTAGCATTGACCAATGACATGGCAGTATCCTATTTGACTGAATAATGTTGATGTGGCATTGACTGATGATGTTGTAGCATATTATATGACCTAATGATGTCTTCCAACCAATCTGATCTTGCCACATGGTACAAGTCTAAGTATTCGAATTTTTTTCATCCGATGGCCATAATTTACTCATTGTATCTGTAAATAGAGGACTCCCCCTAATTTGACAGCCCTGAATTCAAATTTGAGCTCTATTTTGTGTAGTTCTCACTAAATCTTGTACTTTTTATGTACTTTCATAAAATTATCATTTTACCCTTAGTTCAATTATGAGTGGCTAATTTAATTTTAAACTTGGATTGATGGTGATCAACATAATCCATGGGATCAATTTAGTAAGTTCATTGTCGACAGACAATTTATCTTCTCCCAATTCAAGACCAAATTCTTCTCTATAAATCTCTGCAAAACTTGTGTTAGATGATACAAAAACTGATCAAATGAATCACCAAAAATAGAAAAGTCATCCATAAAGACTTCAAGGAATATTCAACCATATTAAAAAAAAAAGTTTAACATGCCTTGTTAAAATGTGTTAAGTGCATTGCATAATCCAAATGGCATTTTCCTATATATAAAAGTGCCAAAAGGGCAAGCTAAAATAGTTTTTCTCTCGTTCTTTTTGTGCTATAAGAATCTAGTTATATTTTAAATAGTCATCTAGAAAGCAATAAAAATTAGAACCTACTAATCTATTATGTATTTGATTGATTAATGGTGAAGGAAAATGGTTTTTTCATATAACAGAATCCAATTTTCTATAATCAATACATATGCGCCATTCTATAGTTACTTCAATGGATATTGGTTTACTATCGGTGTTGGTAACTACTGTGACTCTTACTTTTTGGGAAAAACTTATACAAGACTAACCCATGAATTATCACAAATACGGTAAATGATACCTATATTTAATAGTTTAAGAACATTAGCTATAACGACTTCTTTTATATTAGGATTTAGTCAATGTTACATTTCCCTAGTAGGTTTAACATTTTTGTCAAGATGAATGTAAGGTATGTAATCTATTGGGTTTATACTTTTTATGTCAACTATGGTCCATCCTAATACTTGTTTACCTCTATTAAAATACCCAACAACTTACTCTATTGCTTGTCATCAAGAGAAGATGAAATGATTACAAGCAAAGTGTTTCTTTCTCCCAAGAATGCATATTACAAAATGTTGGGTAGTGGTTTGAACTCAAGCTTTGGTGGTGATTTCAATAATAAGCTGAGTTTCTTCCTCGTTGGTGCCAGTTGCTCTATTCTTGAGTTCTATTTACTAGTATCCATAGATGGTAAAGAATTGGATAAGGTATTGATCTCGTCGATTGATCTGTAAATATCAAAATTCAAACCAAAGTGAGTTAAATATGTTTGCAAAGAGTCATCACTAAGGTTAGACGGAAAAGTATAATCAACTAATTCTCTAATTAAAACCATATCAAGAATTCTTTCATCTCCATCGTGAGGTTGTTTGGCAATATTAAAGATATTCAACTTCATAATCATGTTACCAAAGGACAACATTATATTTTCATTCCTGCAATGAATGTAGGCATCGACAATTCTTTGGAAAGGTCGGCCCAGAATAATGGAAATGTGCTTCCTTGAGTCCTCTATTGGTGGAGTGTCAATCACAATAAATTCAATAAGAAAATAAAACTTTTCTACTTGGACAAGTACATCCACTACAATACTGTGAGGTATTTTCATGAATCGATCTGCAAACTGCAACACAACTAGAGTTAGGTGTAATTCTCTCAATCCAAGTTTCAAAAATACTAGGTAAGGCAAAAGATTTACATTGGCTTCTAAGTCCAATAAAGCATTCTTAAATATGTGGTTCCCAATACTACATATAGTGAAGTGAGCCTAAGTCTTTGAATTTTTGAGGAATTTTGTGTTGGAGTATAGAACTAATGTTTTTTATTAGAAAGACATTCTTTTGAACATAAATGCTTCTCTTTTTAGTGCAAAGGTCGTTAAGAAACTTAGTATAAGAGGGCACTAGTTTTTTAGCGTCAAGCTAAACGATGTTAACACTTACCTATTTAAAGATCTCTATAATCTCACCAGAGGAATTTTCCTTCTTTGCTTTAGCTAACCTCTAAGGGAATGAGGCTTTAGGGACATATTCTCCTATTCTGCTTTTTTCTTTCTCTTTTGGTGATGATTCTTCAGAGTCTAATGGTGAAATACTAACTAGGCAACCCAAGAAGGGGTGAATTAGGATTCTAAAAATTTAAGCAACTAAAACTTAATGCAATTTAAACAAAGCAACCAAATTCGAAATAAACAAATTAACGTGCAATGAAAAATAAAGAGATAGGGTAAGAGAAAGCAAACATGAGATTTTTACGTGGTTCAGCCAACCGTGCCTACGTCCACGTCTCCAAGCTCACCCGGCTTAAGGATTTCACTAAGTGAGCTTCCAAGGCTTCAAAAACTCTTACAATTGACTTCCACGGTGTCAATAGACCTTTACAACAAGAGATTATTCTCAATCTCTTAACCCAAGTGTATCCTAACACTTACAATCACTCAAAAATAAAGATTACAAATGAATTTCTCACACACAATGTATATGGTTACAAATGAAAGCTCAAACTGTGAATCAGTGAAACAAGAACAATTTTAAAGCATAATAATGGTTGTATACTGAGTAGAAAGCTCAATGATAACTCTTAGACTCTCTAGATTTGAATTTGATTGAGTCATTTTATAGTTGGAGCTGAAAACTAGTTGTTATTGACTTTCAGCACACAATCAGATCGTTGTTAGCCTTTATCGAATTGTCGTTTTAACTTGAATAAGTGACCGTTGTGCGATAATTTCAAAAATCGGATCATCGTTTTCTAGATGTCGGTTTGCCATCAGTGTTTACAAGTTAATCTTCAATTTGGTTCGATGACGATTAGTTGTTATCTCCTAAACAATTAGTTGTTTGCTACAGTGATCGCTACAGTGAAATTATTTTTTAAAATTATAATTTTGCCCCAAAACTTTATATAATTGTACTATGGCCAAATCTTCATAAAACTTTACAAATAAGTCTATTTCCAAAGTTTTTACACAATACTAGTTGATTTCAAAGCTCTCAAAACTTTTTCAATTAGACCATGAACTTGAAAAACAACTAATTTCATGAAATCACTTTTCCTTTAAAAATAAAACCTTTATATTATCAAAATAATAATTTATTTAAAATGTATGAAAAATAATTTGAGCTTTTAAAAACTTAATCATTCTTAATCTTATTTGTGATCATCAAAATCATCATTATAGACACATACATGTTAACAAATGGTATAACTTGAGTTGTATTTTTCATTGACATTTACACTTTGTTGTCGACTTCTTTGCCTTTTCATAAGGTTATGAGGCTTTGACCTCTTCATACTTTTAGGGCGAACTGGTACTAACTTCATGTATTCCCTTTAGATTGGGCATTGGCTAGCTTAGGAATTTGTCTTTCTTAACGGTCTTTGCCAAGGTTTAAACTAAATAAACAAGTTAACTCACCATCTTTTTGAGGTTTTGAATCGATTAGGCTTATGAATGTATACCAGCTCTCATCTCAATCTATAGCTCATTAATGGTGTGATTTTGTTGTCCCAGAATAGAGTGAGTTATGTTATTAAAATTTTGGAGTCTCTCTTCCTGTGGTTTGGTTTATAAGTAGCTCTGATTATGTTTGTACTGTTTAAATAGTGGTAAAGAGATTTGACAAACTTGACGAACTAGCTGTATTGAAGGAGCTGGAGCTACTATTCCCTATTGTTGGAATGTGTGAGATCATGAAAAGTTGGGATGATCTTTTCATCCAATATTATAAGTATTAGAATAAGGGTTGTAGTTCGACTACTTTCTCATCTTATCAATGGCATTGGCTTGATATGGTTATTAATCATAGTCATATTGATTATAAGCATGTGGCTTTGTTGATTTGGCAGCCATCAATGATGCTATTTGGCGAGAAAGTCTTGCAACTATATCTTTGACTTCCTTGATTGCCGATCTTGACTCGTTGACATGGACTTTAGTTACTCCTTTGATTTTTCTCACATTCCTAAATTATCAGCATCGCTGCTAGGCATTGTTTGCTTGTCACTAGAAGAGATACTAAATTTTTTATGCTTTTTAAGAAATTAGGTCACCTCCACTTGTCATCATTAACCATTCTTGCACATATGGCAATAGTCTTTCCAAAAAGTATTGACATTGGTGCTACTTCTTGTACTCATAATATGGACACTTCAAGAGTAGCTTGTTGAATAGCTCCCATGCTTCAAAAACTCTGGGATTTCTCTGTGAATAATGTTGGTTTTATGCACTGAGAAGTACTTATTTAAAAACTTTGTTACTACTTGTTCCCATGATGTGATACTATTAGCAGGCAATGTATTAAACCGAGAATGAGGTCTATCCTTTAGAGAAAATGAAAACAATCTAAGCTTACCATCTTTATATGTAAAATTTTCATCTTTAAAAGTTTGGCAAACAACATGAAAATCATTCAAATGATTATGTGCGTCTTCGTTTTCCAAGCCATAGAATGTTGAGAGATAATTTAGCACACTAGGTTTTAACTCGAAACTCCTAGCAGCTACATTTAGTTATATTATGCATAACGTGCACAAATTATCTAATGGACTGAAGTAGTTCTTAAATGGCATCCCTTGTGCTTGTGGTTGTTCTTTCAAATCCATTTCAATTTTATCCTCAATTTTAACCTCTGATACAATATGTCTATGAGTGGAAAGTGTTTTTCCAGTTCAAGGTCTATAGGTTCTAGATTATTTGATTGTGACCTTCGAAAGTGCATGCAAGAAATTAAAAAAATTAAGGCTAATGAAAATAAAAAGAGAGAGGAGATGTTACAATTCTAACCTTCTTACATTATTATATATTTACTATGAAAACACACTCAAAACCTACACATAAAACTATATACATAATATTTACAAAGCAAATTAACTCCACAAATTAAAATGACTTGTCTTCCCTATAACAGTGCCAAAAAACCTTGTTGTGCAAATTTTCTTGTACTAATAAATGCACAAATCTATTGTAACATGGATTAATGGTGAAGGGTGTCGATCCCACAAGGAGGTAGATTTAATTATGTGTAAGGTTAATTTTTCAGATTTATATGTAAATTGGTCAAATGTGATTTCTAAGCAGTAAATGGACTTAAATTAAAAAGATGGCAAGAATAAATTAAAGATAAAAAAATTCAAATGATTAGTCTCTGGATTCACACTCAACACTTTACCATGGGCTTAATATTCATTTTTAGTTCCAATTAATTTATGAAGAGATATTTTCACTCCTTATTGTCCTCATTCTGGTAAATATGGTATCAGGCACTCATTGTGCTATGGGGAAATAATCTTCTACTAATGTGGTGTCAAGTACACGTTATACTAGATGATAATAAACCACTGTTGACAATGTGGCAAGACCGTCCACTAAATAAATTAAATGCATTCTCTGTCAACACTGAGTCGGGATGAACCACTAATACAAGAGGGGAGTTTCTCGCTAATAAATATAGTGTAAAGTGCTCATTGTGTCAAATAGTAATGATACTAGGGAGCTGATATATCGTGCAAAATTTAGACAAGATTGTTACTATCTATCAACAATGAGTTAAAACAATTCATATAAATCAAAGAGAGAGAGTTAATAAACTTACTAAATTAATCCCAAAGATCATGTTAAGGCTTCACCTTCAACAGCTTGAAACTAAATTAGCCACCCATAATTGAATTAGGGGTAAAATAGTATTTTTCTTAAATACATAGATAATACAACATAGAGTGAGAATTACACAAATGAAGCTCAAATTTGGATTCAGAGCTATCAAATTGGGAATTCCCCTACTCGGATGCTCAGGATTACACCACATGGCAAACTATGATTAAATGGAACATGTTACCAAGGCTGTGATTCAATGAATTGCATGTAATGTATGTGTGTTTTTCGGTCCCACAATGTGATGCCACATCATCAATCAATGCAAAATCAACTAGCATTGATTTAGTGTATTTCATGTATTGTAAGCTCATTTTTCAGTCTAATAGGATGTTGCTACATCATCAGTCAATGCAATAGGATGCTGGCACGTCAATTAAGCCTCACCAAAATCCTAAAATTACAATACCTTTTATGTCCTTCATAAGGTTTTTAGCTATTTTGAGCTAAAAAAATACTATAAGTTTTGCTCTCCTATTTCTCGTTAATCGTGAAATGACAAAAACACCCCTGAAATCATAAAATAGTCAAATTATAAGAAAACACATAAAATACTCAAATTATAATATAACACACAATCAAAGTTTAAAAAGAGTTAAATATATAAAAGTATAAATGTTAGTGAGACTTGGAATGCAAAATGACAATTTTATCCATTATAAATATTCATTCTCCAGTACTCAACAATTAACCATTCTTGTTGGCAAGCAAAACACTAATTTATTTGATAACTTAATTTGTAAAACACAATCTAAAAAAAATTGAAACCAAGAGATAAGAGAAAATCTCTTTTTATTTACTACATTTTTCCCTTAAAATTCACTATAAAACTCACACTAAAATTCACTACAAAACTCACATAAAAACTCCATACATAGTTTGTGCTTGCCTTAATATTGGCCAAATTCTTGTTTTGATCAAATGTGGACATTTACATGGTAACTCTGGTGAGCTTGCAACCACAGCCTTTAAATGAGCTTTAATGATATAATCCAATGGTAAAAAATTATAACCAATGTAGTGCATTATAGAGGGATCCAACTTAACCAATTACCATAACTCAAGTGAAATCGAAACCCTCTATTGGCTCTTTTTGTCAAGGTGGTTGAATTAATAAATTAATTTGTACTAAATCTGAAGCAATGGGGTGAATGGGAGCTCCGACACATAACGATCTTAATCTTTCAAAATCATTAACGTAACATTGAAGTACTAATCTGATGTGATAAATTCCAACAACTCTTAGGTTTTTGAGTGTCTAGAATCTAAATTTAACATTCACTTTCCAATATGAGCATAAAAAATTCATGAATTTAGGGATTTCCCTATAAAACATAAAAATCACACATAAAAACAAATAAAAATAAATAATTCCTAAAATGGACCTAGAATTTGTAAACGTGACAAAGTTGTTAGTATTATTAACATTGTGATTATAAAATTATGATTTTCGCATTTATTAAATGTACACTCTCTTGTGTTAATCATGAAATAAAATATTAGAATTCAAATTATAACTCAAATATTAGGATCACAAATATTATTCTTTCGGAACTACATCTACATGCCTAAAGATTGATGCATTAATGACTTAAATATATTTTTTGGTAATTTTTTTTTTGGAAACTTTATGATATGTCCTGAAGGTGTAGTTCTGTTCCAACAGTATATCAATTTTGAGTTAAAATACAGCAACACTCAAACAATATAAATGGTAGAGAGAGGGCCCGAATTATAGCTTTGTTGTCTCCCATCTTTTTTCATTATTTTTCCGGACATTGAATCGATGATTTTTATTTTTCATTACATAGCCTTTAGCAAATGCGTGTAGTTTCCCCTTAAGTTTATGATAGTCGACCCATCTAAATAATAATATAATAACAATGTAGTGTTGCCTAATACCAAATTAGAAAATTCATCAAATAAAAAGAGATATTGTAATATTTGAAAATTAACTAGGATGCCTTTTTTTGGTGGCAGCCTTCTGTTTTAAGTCATAAGCTAGCACATGAAACGCTTATTTTAATAAGATCGGATGTTTATAAATACAAAGCACCAGACATATATATACTAAAGTGTGAAAAGGAAAGGTGTGAAGGAAAGGCAGTATGTGTATGTAAAAGAATAAGGAGAAATGAAAGGAAGAGGGAGGAAAGGAGAAGAAACTTTGGATGTGACTATTGTCTCCCAATATTCGAAAGAGGTCCACATCCATCCTGTAATGGGGGGACCCTCAGTGCACTACCTTATTTACATTCTTAAATCATGGCTCTCAAAAATCATATATTATCATTGATATTATAATCTCAATAAGCATAATGTCACTACAAAATCTTTCTTCTTTTATCGGCCCTTTCATAGTCATCCATTAACTTTTTACGATTTCGGTAAATGGCATGTTATTTTTGACCAAACCTATTATTTATGAAGTAACATATAATCATTCTCGCATTCCAGGCATGCTTTAGTGAATGAAAAATTATTCATGGTTCACAGTTACTCAACCATAAATTTAAACGATTTGCTAACATAAACCACTGAAAAGGTTCACATTTTAGAAAAGGAAAATGTTTTCTTTTACGAAATGAATGTGACGCCCTCATCATTGTGGGATCGAAGGCATACAGTTGACTGTGCACGACATGCGCGCCTATCGTTTAGTGGCTGTTCGTGTCGGCATGATCTATCTTTCTTAGTGCTACTTGTACGTAGTAGTAATTTGATTTTCTAGTTTCAAATTAATAAATAATTTTAAAGTAATTTTATTTAGTAGACGGTTCGAATTTTTAATTACAAAAGAGGTGTAAAATAAAAAAATTAATTTAAATTTTATCTACGAAACAGGTTAAAAAGAAAAAGAATAAGGAGTTTTCTTATAGTACATGTACAACTTTTATTTCCTTATTTGACAAGCATTCATTCTTATGGCGTTTTGGTTACTCATTATTTTTGTATTCTTGAACTAGTATAAAGGCAAAGCCTCGTTGAAGGACAATCATTCAGCTTTAAACATTTTTTTCCTGCTTCTCTCACTCTTTGGCATGCTTCTTTCCCTCTCTATATTTGATCATGGTTTGTAAGCTTTGGTGAGGCTGGCGTCTCCAGCGTAATAAAACAACTAACAAACACAGTATATTAACTGTTAGGAAAGAATCTTGGCTGCTTAGCGTTTCTTCTTTTCCATTGGCATTCTATCACGATTGTATGAATGTTTTCACCATTGGGTTAAAAGAGATATTATAACAAACAAGCTTGAAATCGCATTGCATGATTTACTAGTGTCTGATTAACTATGAGATTCCAAGTTAATTATGATATAATATGCACCGAAATATTACCAAGCAAGTTTGGGCATTAAAATGAAAGATTATCCCAAAATGCGAGGCCGTTATATAGGCATCAATTGATTAGCCACATTCATTTCTTCTTTGTTGCATTTTCAACTAGCATGAATAATTAATGAGATAATTATAATTAACTACAGAAATACCCTTTTATAAATGAACTACAAACATGATTTTACAATTTTACTATTAAAATTGCGAGGCCGTTATATAGGCATCAATTGATTAGCCACATTCATTTCTTCTTTGTTGCATTTTCAACTAGCATGAATAATTAATGAGATAATTATAATTAACTACAGAAATACCCTTTTATAAATGTACTACAAACATGATTTTACAATTTTACTAGTAAAAAGAAAAAGTAAAACCATTTCAGAAATTAATACTTCAAGTTGGCCCTTCTTTCAATTTCGACCGTTGGATATGTTGATGCAATACTACCCTAATAGGTTTTGCATGGAAACCAGAAATCATGGTAATCATCAGCCACTCCTCATAGCCCCAACAAGATGTAGTAGACAAGGGTTATGGGCAGTGCAATTAGCATCCCAAATATGACTCTGCAAAAGCAAAAGTAAGTGATAAGAATAACCATAATGATAATAATAGTAACAATAAGATAAAAGAGTAGGGAAAAAAGAAATCTTATAATTTTTGTGCAGAAAAAATATACTCACCCTGTGCTGAGAATATCAGGGTGTACGTTGTACTCCTTTGCAAAGACAAAGGGGACAATTCCTTGTGGGAGAGCTGCCTGTTTTTGCAATCCAAAAAATTCCAAGAACATGAAAGGCAAACGGACAAGTGTTAGCAAATGTACAGATGCCTGTTTGGTCTTCATTTATATACTTTAACAATTAGTTCTTGCTTATAGACATTAGATTAGTTTTTTTTTCCACAGATGATGGTGTTGGTAACTTCAGCATGCGTGCTTAATTTGTTTGTTCTTTGTTACTTCTATTGTATATTATAATGTCTAAATGAC
>NW_006263303.1:13564232-13582438 GCF_000493195.1 Citrus x clementina | reverse complement strand
AATGGGTTTGAGAAATAATAAAAAACGTTATCTAGGAGAAGAAAATATATGCTTTATAGAAAGCAAATATTTTGGAGCTTTTGTAGTTAAGTTGGATTGGCTGTGTCAGAAGGAAGCAGAGGAGAGTAAAGTGACCTGTACAATGGCAACGTGTAAGAGAACGCCTCTGAGGCCAACAGCAATGGAAGCAGCTGCCATGACAGCTGGACCTGTGAGGAATCTCACAGCCATTGAAAAAGCTGCAATGGAATTTCCACATGCTATTATCCTTGGTTGCAAAGCCATGAACAGACCTGCATGTCATCACATCAAAAAAGAAATTAAATTAAGCATGCCCATCACCAACATCCAACACAACATCTCTCCCCATTGTCATTTGTCAGACTTTTATTTTTGTTTTTGTTTTTCCCCCAGAAAACTTTCATCATCATCATCACTAGCACCACTACTACCCATCACTACCCGTTATATCAAAAACTTGGCAAAAAGAGATGGATCTGTTGAGTTAAAAGACATAAAGCAAACCCAACACATTATCATGACTACACTGTTTTGCTTTGTTTACAACATTTAATTATGAAAAAGTAAGGGAGAATAAGAAAAGATTTATTACTAAAGGAAAAAGAGTATAACGAAGCATTTACTGACCAAGACTGAACATGGCCATGCCGAGACCTGCATCTGACAGAATGGAGATGGACTTTGCTACAATAGCAGGCATTTGTACATTCCACCTTAAACAAGCAAGCAACAGCAGCAAATTAAACCAACAAGTTAGGTCAATTAACTAAACTCAGATGCCAAAACTGATGAGCACACAAGCAAATTTTTTGGTAGGAAAAATGTATTAAACAAAACGGCGACATAAAGCATTAATAAATCAGTGTCGAATAGCTTTGTTTTTTTAATTATGATATTAAATCTGATTTATCACTATTTTTGTCGTTTTTTTTTTCCCGTGAACATCATTACTCCGATCGAAAGCGACAAGTGGAGCTAACATGTCATGTACCTGAACGAAACTAATGACCAAACGAGGCCAATTAAGCTGGAGTAAGTGTTGGGATTTCTGATAAGTTTTCTCCAAACCATAATCAGTATAAGCCTTGTCATTACACTTGTCGGCGGCATAGCTTTAGGCTTCTCATCACCAACTTTTTCTCCTTCATTGTTGTTGCTCTCCAATCCTCTTCTGTTGCCAAAGCTAAAATCTTCTCTCTCCATGTACTCTTCATGACCACCACCACCCTCTCCTGTAAAATTATAATTAAGCTACTTCTAATCGATAATTAAATAAAAATACTTTTAATTAATTAAATGAAATGCTTCTAACTACCTTTTCCTCCTTGTGGTGACACAGCCAATCTCACTTCTTTGTGGTCATTATTATTATAATCATGGCCACCAAATACATCAGATACAGGAGAAGCACTCGAACTCCAAACAAACATATGAAGATCCCTAGCTCCAGCTCCAGCTCCAGCACCATCTTCTCCTTTCTGCTGAGCTTGACCATTAATAGCCTTCTTATTTGCACTGGCATTAACTCTAGTATTATTATTAGTTGGAGAAAACATGCCCGGATTTGGTGCCGGGTAGTGATGGAACCTTGACTTGTTAGCATTATTAGCTTCATCTTCATAGTTAGATGGTCTTGGGGTGGGTCCACGCGACGTCGCCGAGAGACCATACACGTCAGTGGCGCCGAAGTTTGAACTGCGGCCACCGGCCATCATTGAGTAAAAGTCAGCGTGGTTAAAGCTTGACCCTCGTGGTGTTGGGTTTCTTGATGACTGCAAAGAGTAAATCTCTGCATTCGTTAAGTTTGATGGGCGTGGAGTTGTTGACGACAGCCCTTGAGACCTTCTTGAGAAAATGTCTGATCTTGAGGCATTTGATTTTCGGACAGTGACATGAAGCTTTCCATCTTCTTTGATCTCAGCGTCTGTTTCAAGTGGCTGCCTTCCATCAAGTGACATGATGTCAGAATCAACATGTATTGAGACAATAGAGCCAGCAGTGTCTGGGAATTGCTCAGAGATAAGCAACCTGGCACCTCTATATTCAAACATGAATAACATCAAAGTGTACCAAATGATGCATTGAAGAACAACTATTTGCACCATCAAGCTTCCAGAGAACTCGCCGTACATTCCTTTGAGTAAAGGAATGCCCATGACTAGAGTGTTTGGTAAAGTTGATACTGAAAATAGAGTGATGGTCCATTCTAAACAACCCCTTTTGCTCAACTTGCTCCAAATTGCTAGAACCACAAGGACTATGATTTTTTGAAGAGTATCAGCTGCAATGAACCTCAAGTTCATTTTGTAAGGGTCGTTGGATGAGATGAAATGGAAAGAGAGCAAGGGGACTGCAAAGAGAGCAACAAAACGGTTGATGCCTGAGCACTGATCAGGAGTGAAAATCTTCCACCATTTCACTGACCCATAAGCTAAGATCATGGCCACATAAAGTGGAACCATTGCAGTCATGACATGGTAAAAGTCTGCGAGTGTGATCATCTTTGGTTACTTGCAACGATACTAATTGAATGAATTAACAAAACTTAGCAATCAAAGAAGAAACAAGAAAGAGAGAAGGGTGGGGGGTTGAAGAAGAAGAAATATTGGTGGAAGTGACAACGAAGATGAGAGGAAAACAAAGGGAACAGCATGTGTTTTTGGGGTTTTGGAGTAGTGGGTAGTAATAAGCAGAACAGAGGAATTTGTTTTCACTGATACAGCTTTGAGAGCTGTGAGCAAGCTTGCACTTGCATTCCCCAAAGCACAGAGTATTTTGCTTTTTAAACTTATTTTTTATTTTGTTTGTTTTTATCCTTTTTGTTTTGAGTAGTATTTGTGTTTGGATTTGAGAGAGAGATATATATAACTTGGTAAATCTTAAAATCTGTGTGGGGAGGAGGGGAGGCTCTATCTTCAATGGACTTGGCTAATGGTTGTGCAAAGTATATAAGTAGAAAAAGCACTTTTGTTTGGTGGGAGCCTGGAGGTGGATGTGTCTCCGAGTACTTGTTTTAAGAGCTTTTTAAGCTTTGTAAAGAGCCTGTTCCCTCTTGCCTTTTTTCTTTTTCTCTCTCTCTCTCTCTTTCTTCTTGGAATGGATTCGCTTTTTTATCTTCATGGGTTGTAAATAGCTGTGTGTGTTTATGCTTATTATGATTTCCCCTTCTTATAGATATTTGTGAGAAAGCTAATGGTAATTCTAATATTCTTCCATTTCCTAATTTTCTGGCAAAATTAATTTATATCATTTTAGGGAGAAGTGAACGGCTCCACGCGCTTAGATATGGGGCGCTAAATTTGGCGTAAAAGAGGACAAGCATTTTTGAAGTAGGGTGAATGGGTGATTCCTTCACGTGGATCCTAAATTGTCCATTGCTAGCCATATCTTACTTGGCATTTCCAACGGCTCGGGCTAAATTTTAATAGTGCGTTTATTTTTGTACTGACAAGATAGAATCCGAAATTGAAATTATTATTAGTGTTTATTTATTAAAATAAATGTGCATATTAGAATGAATATGGTGCGCTTCACGTTAATATAAAAATAAGAAATGAGAGTCTACTCACAAGTGCGTAGATCTGTTGGCGTGGGACTGTTATATCTTAATTAAGTTTCTTGATTCGAGGTTTGAAAATGCAGATGCACTCAAATTTAAAAGTTTCAACTTTGTCTTGACTTTAAAAATTAAAAAATTAGAAAAACAAAAAATCATCCCAAATAACAGAAACCCTAATCGATTAATTTACTAGCCCTCAAAAGCTCCAATTCCAGCAGTCGTCGATCTTATCTCACCATTATAACCGATAATTATGTTATTGTCCATCATTAGTACAAACTTCCTTCATCGGTAAGTTATTGAAATAGCCATCACAAACCCTATTGCTATTGTTGTTGTTGTTGTTGTTATAGTTGTTATTACTATGACTATTATTAATGCTATTATTATTATTGTTGTTGTCATTAATATTATTGTTATCGAAGAAAAATATTTTATTATTAACAACAACAACAACAACAGTAATCAATAATAACAATAATAAAAATAATTTTAAATAATAATAATATTGTAATAATAATAAACAAATGGCATCTTTGTAACTTAGTAATAATTCATTTTGATTACAAGATGAAGTAATAATTCATTCAATTTTTATAATTCAAGTAAACAACTTATTTTGATCCATTTTTCAATCTTATTTCAACTCATTCCAATTCCAATCCATTTCATTATAGTTCATTTCGATTATTTATTGGTAAACACACCATAGATACACTGTTACAGAGACAAAAGTCATGTAGAATAAGGATGGTAAAAAATCAGCCCTAATCGCCTAATTTACATTTATCCAATTTAATGGTGGGACAATTGAGTCTAGATTTAATTTTTTAAGATTGGATTGGGTCAGAGATTAGGCATACATTAAAAAAAAAAAAAAGCTTAAGCTAAGCCCAAGCCTCGGCAAGGTTGTTATTCTAAAAGGGCTATTTTTAGAAACCTCCCCTGAGGTTTGATATAATTTCACTTAAATGCCGAGGTTGATTGTATTCTCACTTACCTCCCATGCCGTTAGTATACATACATATATAACGTTAGTATTTGAGGGCAAAAATGTAAAAGACAAGCTGAAATTTTAAAAAAATAAAATAACAATTAAAAAAATAGTTTAAAATCTATTGGATAATTGTATTATCCGATTACACACAATATCCATTGTGTAAAAGAGTGTTTTTCTCTTTCCCCACCACAAAAAAGCAATGGAGATAAACACCATTTTCACTCACAATTTTCACTCAACTCCACTCTATTTTCACTCACAATTGTTGATCTTCACCATTTCTTTTTCTCACAATTTTCACTCCACTCCCCTACTCTCATTTGCTGGAACAAAAAGAAATAAACACCAAGAGCATATATAACCCATGAAAAAGAAAAACATGGGTGATCGGAGAAGGCCACCGACTAGTGACGATTGACGGCGGCCGGGATATGCCACTAGTATTGGAGTTTGTAAGAGGTTTGTTACTTTATCAAAGTCTAAAATTTTAAAATACCTTTGATTTTATTATTTTTGAAGATTTTATAAGTGGTTGTTGTTGGTTGTGTTTGATTTGTCTTGTTCATGGGTTGGTGCTGGAAAAATTGATTAAAAGGAGAATGGGTTCAGACATATGGGGCTATGAGTTGAAAAAAATTAATTATTAGTTATTTTATATTTGTGATTTACACCATACATAGTGTAATAAGACATATAAATCAAATAATTTGTTATTCTTATGTAAATGGGTGTGTAAAATAAAAGTAGTCTTAGCTGTAATTTTTATTTTTCTCGCCAAAGTTTGCTAAAGTTGATCTGTTTATAAATTTGCAGTGTTTGTGTGCGTCTGTCGCACAAACACAGTTCCTGCATTTTCGGGCGACAAGGCATGTCTCCTGTGCGACAAGCCCTCGTCGCGCGAACATAGTTTCTATGTTTTTGGGTGATATTGTTGTCGCACGTGCGACGAACTTATGTCGCCTAAATTCAGTTTCTGTTTTTTTAGACGACAAAATTTGTCGCACGGGCGACAACCCATGTCTCCCAAAAACATTGTTCTTATGTTTTGGGCGGCGACATACTCTTGTCGCACATACAGACATTCTATGTTTTTGGACGACAAGTGATGTCTCTCATGCGATAGTTTTTGTCGCACGGACTCAATTTCTGTTTTTTAGGCGACAGGCATATCACATAAAAAATATTAAAATGTATTACTATTATCATTGTTTATCTTTATTATTGTAACTGTTGTTGTTGTTGTTTAGTAATATCATCATCATTATTATTATTATTCGTAATTATTACTTTACTTTCACTTATTAACGTGTGCTTATTGACATATGATAGGGACAAAAGGCCAGTTGAACCGTCTGCTGTTCCACTAGAACCTGCAGCAGAAATGGACAATGTCATGTATAAAGTATAACTTAACTATCATACAACACTATTAGTGTAGTTGTTATTTTTGTTCTTTTTGTGTATATGGGCAACTGTTGGATGTATAGGCTAATGAAATTTAGTCAAATTGTGATTGTCACCAACTGTAAGCTGCGGAAATGCACATTTGACTGTTATTTTAATGATGGTGCTATTCTATTTAGTGTTATTTTCCAATTCAATTAACTCGTACTAATTTTTTTCCTCTCTCCACAAATTAAAATGTTTTGTCATTTTTTATTTGTATTGCAGGTTTAGTGACATAAAACTTGATGGTTTCGAATTTAATTATTTCTTTAAACAAGTAAAATATTGGTGATTTGTTTGGTAGAGACTAATATAGTCTATTGCTGAGAGAACTAAATTATATTTTAGTGGCTTTTTATTTCACCCTCCAGCCCTACAAGCATTCTGTAATTTGGGAGACAGGCACTTGTCACCCGGGAGACGGCATTCGTCGATCAAAATTACAGAAATAAGCATTATGTAATTTAGGGAGACAAGCACTTGTCGCCCGGGAGACATGTTCTGTCTCCCCAAATTAGTTTGGATATTTTAGTCATTTCACAAGTCAACTAACGGTCAATCCGTATGTATACTAACGGCAGGGTAGGTAAGTGAGAATACAATCAATCTCGCCATCTAAGTGAAATTATATCAAACCTCAGGGGAGGTTTCTAAAAATAGCCCTATTCTAAAATTTTTATTTTTGTAAATACAATTTTTATTCTAAAAATCTCTTATTTAACTAAAATCTTAAGATTTAATTCAAACAATAATGATAAGGATTTCAATATTTGAGTGTCAACTTGAGTCCCAATATTATATGCCACTCATCTATTAGATGATAAACGCAAAATTATTTGTTACTGTATTTTACTATCTAATTGACGAATGCCACATTAATTAAGATTCCAATGTTGGGATTCCTAGCATTACTCTAATTTAGAAGGCCACCAAAAACATTAAGCATTTAACTTTTTTCTTCTTTCCTTAACTAATAAAAGATAATAATTTTTTTTAATAAGAAATTCAAAAAAATTGAGGCACAGTAAAAGCTCAATCTAAATAGTCAATGGTCAGATTTTTATTATTATTTTGGTTTGATTCAACAACGGTTAGGTTTGGCTCAGGATCGGCCAATCCTGGCCTAGCCTAGGCCGTTTGCCATCCTATTTACAACATAAAGTTAACATAAATACAATTGGCAATAACTACCCGACAATAATTAGTAAAGTGTTGTATGTTAAAGGAAATTCAAAACAAATGTTGAAATTTTATTATGCACTGAATGTTAGGTTGTTGGGTTGAATTGGATAAGATTAGATTTATTAGAATTATTTTTAGTATACTCCATATTTTATATAATATATGATTGACTAGATCATGTTTATAGTTTTAACATTAAAAATTTATATATTTTAACAAAATGCTTAAACATCGTATTTAATTGTAGAACATAAAATATTAGTTTAATAAAATAAAATATATATGGGATTTCATAATTATATGATAATTTAATGTGAGAAGAAATCAATTACATATCCAAACCAAAATAAACAAAGACCAAACTACAAATTAAATTTCTAATACAAGATCCCTCATGTTTGAACTGAGTTTTGGTGGATTCGATTAAGACAAATAAATTTGTTTAAAAGGCAGTGAAGCTACCTCACTAAGCTTAAGGTATACTCTTGCAAGGGGAAGGAGGATGGCTAAGCGAGTTAGGATGTTAAACGACAGTGGAAACTGGACAAAAATGCAGATGAAACCCGCAAGCTCTTAAGCCATTTCAAACGTGTAAAATGGAACAAGTTGAGCTCAAAGGTAGAGCCAGTTGTGGTCTGATGCTCAGGTTATATTATGGACAATATGATGCTAGCCTCAAGATCCAAGGAACCTTGAAGCTTTGATAATGGCGTTATTCTTTTCAGTTGAAAAAGACAAGTGTATTTTTTATGGGTACGCTTATAATACAGCCGCTGTATCTCATACAGCCGCTTTTTATTATTTGTTTATTTGTGCAAACAACCGGGCCACCTAAAGTAACTGTTATACAAGGGAAATATAAAGAAATACTAAAGGTAATTATCATCTATCTACCCTTATTTCAACCAAATATCAAACTAATCAAATCAAACTAAAAAGCTACCGAAGACCCCCTCAACTTTGCATGAAAATATACTTTTCTATTTTTTTAATAACATGAAAATATGCTTAAAATATGAGACTCCTATACTACTGGGAATAAGATTTAAGTATCAGTTAATAAAATTGATTGTAACTAATTAAATTATTTTAATATTACATTATAAATTTAACTATATTTTACATAAAAAATTATCATAATATTTTATTAATTTTTTATAGTATAGTGTAGTTTGAATATCTAGATCCATAATTAATCATATTTATTTTCAAATAATTGGAACAATCAATCCTATAATACACAAAATGACTCAAATATCTACCTACCAATCTAATGATAGTTTTTATCCAACTATCGGATAATAATGAAACAATTATCTTGGTGATAGTCCATTATAATTAAATGTAAAATATTTTTTCATTATTTTTTATTAATGATAGTTGCTAATATTAATATGTTACTCTATACCCTATAACGAAATATTTGTATATTAGACAAATATAATGTTTCTAATATTCTATAAGTTTAAATAATGCTCACAAATAACCTCTTGTCCAAATTAATTCATGTGAATATATATATGAAATTAATTACTTTATTTATTCGTTTATCTTTTATAGTTATATTTATTCACTATTTTCAAGTCACAACAATTTCTATAAATACTTAAAATGGACAATTACATATGTACTGTTAATTTTTGATCTATTGCTATTAGTGGTATTGTGATTAATGATCTTATAACATTAAGCTTTATTATGTTGTTACTAGCCATAATTGTTAGCCAATTTAAATTTGATTAAACTAAACTTAGTTACGATACTTATTATCAGAATATGTATACATAAATGACATTGTTCTTATAATAATAATAATAATAATAATAATAAATAAATAAATAAAAGGAGATGTTTAGAGTCATACATGAGTTTAACTCACCCATTAGGGTTTAGTAATATTATTAGTAATAATTACAATTCATATTCCCATTGTATAGTAAATGTTAGGGAAAACGTCAACAACAAGTCATGGTTTAGCAAAATGATCATAAAAAGTCCATCTTAATCTCATAATGATCGCACACACATCTTTTTGGACAATTATGCCCTTTAATATAGTGACTAAAATATATTTCATTTGGATATAATTGTTCAAAAAAAGATCTAAATGGTAAAAAGTAATTGAGTGACATATGTATTTGTTAGAAACAAGAAAACAGTGAGATAACAAATTATATGTTAGCTAATTTAAACAATCGGAAACACTAAATGAAGAATAGAAGAGGCAGAAACTGAATTGAAATAAAAAAAAATAGAAACCCGAGGCCTGCACAAACACAGTCTCCTTAAAACAGATTTACCACCTTTACGGAGTGCTTAAGGTTTGCTAGGTATCTGTTTCCCAGGATGCAACGGGTACGATTTTCCAGTCAAGCACAGGCTGGAAATTCCGACGAACCACAACCAGCGAACTCGATCAAAGAAAAACGAAGAAGGATGAAGGGAAAACAAGTGTGCTTTGTGCTCGTTTTTTGCAAGTGAAAAAAACAGAAGTGAAGGTGCCTTTTTATACTCAAGGGAGGATGTAACATCTTTTGTATTGAATTTTCGAATTCAATACATTTTAATTATTTTGTTATAACAACCAAATCAATTTAATGAATTGATTTCACAATTGAATTCAAACAAAACGTGAATAACAGCTAAAAATAATTGTAAAAGCTGTTACCAATGCTTTGAATTCACATGAACTGTTACAATAAAAAATTCAAAAGGAATTAAAAACGTGCCTAGCTTGCATGGATGGAATTAAAAACCCACTCAAAATGTGCTCTCAAAATAGCATATTATGCTATTTTTTCAACAGTATTTAGAATACAAATTAGGTTATCAATATTGGGATCCTATCATTATTATAAAGTATTAGTATAATAATATCAAATTAGTTTAGGACCCATGGGTGTAGCTAAGTAATTTTAAATTGCTTTATTTTAATTGGCTACCTAAATTTGAATTTTCGGGAGGTAAGGGATTAAAAATAAATATAAAATTTTAAAAAAAGTCATATTTTTTTCTAATAATATAAGTGAATGAATTATTTTTCAACTAAGCGGGCAAAATTAGCGCCTAAATGAAATATTTATCAAATTTTATTCTATTTTTAATATGTATCAAATTGAATTTTTATGATTTTTCACCTAAAGTATAAATACTTCATATTCTACTATTTCTTTAGAAACCCTAGCCGCTCTCACAATATCTCAGTCCTCACACACTCAAAGCCTCACCGGCCACCAGCCGAGCTGCCATCGCTATTCCAACATGACTAAACTGCTGTCGTATTGACCATCGCAAGCATAGCTACTAGGTTGATTGGAGCCGAAAATAGAGACCGCTAGAGCAGCAGGACCCGATAATTATCAAAATGTAGAAGCAGTTATGAGTCGTCAAAAGAAAGGGCTCAAAAAGCATGCATTCATCTGTGTTCTTTTGGCCTTGGTTAATTCAATTCTATTGGGTTACGGTGAGTCTTCATTCAACACCCTTTTCCTGTTTGCTTTTAATTTTTACTCTAAATGTTAATATATAAATATTTGGCATGTAATTGTAATCGGATGGTGGCATGGTGACGTGAAATGAAGCTTTTGGGGTGTAGACATTTGAGTAATGAGTGGTGCAGTTCTTTTCACAAAAGAAGATCTTGACGAACGGTAGTCCAAGTAGAGCTTTTGACAAATTCTTGCAGTAGATTCACAGTAAATCTTCTCTCTTCGTTCCTTATTTTCACAAATACTTGCATGTTTATATAAGTTTTTAAATTTCTTTTTATCTAATTGGATAAATTTGAGATGAAATTTCAGTTAAATGTCATTGATTTTTTAAATTGAAAGTGTTTTACACAGCTGGTTTCTTTGATTGATTCCTTCGGTTACTTGTTTACACCACCAAGTTGAGCTAGTTTATATGCCTTTAGATCACAAACTAGCATACCACATGATTTGGTCTTTGATCCTAAAACCTTGGATGGGGTCTGGATTTTGTTTAATTGTCAATGTTTCTTGAATTGTGATTTCCTAGAGTCTGGCTTTTCAAACTACGAGACTGAAAAGTTATTTTAGTTCTTAAAAAATTAAAAAATAATAATAATCTAAGCCCTAATCTTTCCTTCCATATTCTTTCATTGCTTAGGGTCTGTGAGTCATCAGAATATGAGGGGAGGCTTTTCAGGGAGATCTCTGTGCCCTGACGGTCATTATTCTCATTGTAACAGACAAGTGACCTTATCTTGTTACCTACTTGTTTTACTTTTGGTTTTTGTTTTTTGATCGAGCAGCAGTGAATACTTTTTGTGTTTATTTTCTAATTTTTTTTCTTTGTATAACTCTTGGTTTTATGTTAAAATGAGTGGTGAGGGGATATTGTTGTCATTGTATTTGACTCTGTCTTTAGAAATGTTTTATTAAGATTTACTTTTGCTAATATCACTTGGGTAATTCCCTGGAAATGTTTATCAAATGTCATTACTGCTTGTTTTATGCTCATTGGCCATAGTTCTTAGTCTCTAATTAGTTTGGAATATTAGAAATCTCTTTTTATGGCATATTTGTCTTTTCTTTTCGTATATCCTTGCTCTGTATTCAGAGCTGGTTGACTTCTCCTAATGTTATTTCAAATTCTCTCAAGGTTGAAGGGAGTAATGTCAAACAACCCAAGTGCTTTGAAGCTCCATATTCTTTCTATAGAGATTATGATCTCCATTCATCATCTACTTAGTCTGATTGTAAGAACATACATTCGGATGTGAGTAGAATTTGAATTGGAATTATTTTTTAATTTTTTTTAAATGAAGAATATGTTAGTATCTATGTGTCATTCAAATAACAGAAAATAATATGATTAGTCACTGAAAGCACATTTTGATACGAATCCCACAATGAAACTTTCAATCCTACACTTAATTTGTAGTTTCAACTTCCCAAGAAAGTTCTAAACAGATTTATGGCAAACAAAAACCTTGACCCAATGCTTAAGAAAACATGAACCAAAGGTATAGAGAAGGGTATTGACGCCACACTCAAGAAAAAGATGAGAAGATGAGTGATAAGTCTAAATTTGGAACACCACAAGAATGTAAATTCTTGATAAGTTCACTAGTTCTCAAAAGAACCAAAGAAAGAATAATCTTTCAAATTCAAAATAACATTCATCTCCTTACATACCAAGGTTGCTGAATTTAAATAGGCTAAAAGGAACTCAAGATCCTAAAAATACAAATGGAAACATTGGAACAACCCTCCAAGTAAGTTTGTCAAAAGATGTTTCAAAAGTCTTCACCAACCCACCATGATCAATGCTATCTTTGACAAACTTAATGCTAGCCTACTATAATTAATGCTATCATTGACAAACTTAATATTAGCCCACCATCATTGATGGTAGACTTACCTTACACATTGACAAGCTTGAAACAAAACAAACAAATAAGTTGAAAAACAAAGGATTCGTTGAAAATCCCAAGTCTGAACAAGCTGTAAAGAATTGGTCATAACTCCTTCTAGAGAACTCCAAATCCAGCTCTGTAAAATTTATTGGAAAGCTAACTTAATTATCTTTCCAAAGGTATATATCGTGCATTTTAATTCTGGCTCAATCAATACAGTTTTTATTCCGAATTTGACCTTTCTGCATTTGATACAACTTGTGTATTTGGCTGCCCAATGACTTGAATAATGCCCACAATGCCTTGTCTTCTCTTCAAGCTCAATTCATGATGTCTTGCATCTTGAATTGCATTTTCAATCCATATTTTCTCAATTAATCCATTTAAAGCAGCTTGCATCTTTTTGGCTCTTGCTCTTGTAATTGGGCCTCCATGAATGTGCAAAAGATCACTTGAAGTTTTAATGGTCCCTTGATGGTTCTCATAATTCCCCCTCTCTTCAAAAGGATTCGTCCTCGAATCTTCACCTACATCGAAAGGAGAAAGATCAGAAACATTGAAAGTAGCACTCACATTATACTCACCAGGAAGATCCAATTTGTAGGCATTGTCATTGATCCGTGCAACCACTTGAAATGGACCATCTCCCCTTGGAAGTAACTTGGAACGCCTTTGTGCTGGGAACCTCTCCTTTCTCATATGCACCCAAACCCAATCTCCAGGCTGAAAAACCACTTGCTTACGTCCTTTGTTGGCTTGAGTAGCATATTGTTCAATTCGCTTTTCTATGTGTTGACGTGTTCTCTCATGCAATTGCTTGACAAATTCAGCTTTCTTTTTACCATCCATACTAGCACGTTCATCAATAGGTAAAGGTAATAAATCCAAAGGAGTTAATGGATTAAAACCATATACAATCTCAAATGGTGAGAATTTAGTAGCTGAATGGACAGTTCTATTGTAAGCAAATTCAACATGTGGCAAACATTCTTCCCAAGTTTTCAAGTTCTTTTGAATAATGGCACGCAACAAAGTAGACAGAGTTCTATTTACAACCTCAGTTTGTCCATCAGTTTGTGGATGACAAGTAGTAGAAAACAAAAGTTTAGTACCCAACTTACCCCACAAAGTTTTCCAAAAGTGGCTCAAGAACTTAGCATCTCGATCTGAAACTATGCTCCTTGGTACTCCATGCAACCTGACTATTTCCTTGAAAAACAAATTAGCTATGCTTGTCGCATCATCAGTTTTATGACATGGAATGAAATGCGCCATCTTTGAAAACCTATCAACAACAACAAAAACAGAATCATTTCCCCTTTTTGACCTAGGTAAACCCAAAACAAAGTCCATAGAAATATCAACCCAAGGTTCACTAGGTATGGGCAGAGGGTTATACAATCCATGGGGTAAAACTCTTGACTTAGCATGTTTACAAGTGATACACTTCTCACATATTCTTTCAACATCACGTTTCATATGTGGCCAAAAGAATTGTTCTTTTAAAACATCTAAAATCTTTGCAATGCCAAAATGTCCCATTAAACCACCCCCATGAGCTTCATGCACAAGCAATTCACGCAAAGAACTATAAGGCACACACAATTTATTTTCTCTAAATAAAAGCCCATCATGCTTATAGAATTTACCAAATGCAACTTTCTCACAAGCATTAAACACATTAGCAAAATCAGGATCGTTAGCATATAATTCTTTAATGTACTCAAATCCTAACAACTTTGCATTTAATGTAGAGATAAGTGCATACCTTCTAGATAATGCATCAGCCACCACATTCTCCTTACCTTGTTTATATTTGATCACATAAGGAAATGGCTCAATAAATTCAACCCATTTGGCATGTCTCTTATGTAACTTACCTTGCCCTTTCAAATGCTTCAAGGACTCATGATCAGTGTGTATAACAAACTCTTTAGGTAGAAGATGATGTTGCCAAGTTTCCAAAGCTCTCACCAATGCATACATCTCCTTGTCATAGGTAGGATAGTTTAGGGCTGCTCCACCCAATTTCTCACTAAAATAAGCAATTGGACGCCCTTCTTGCATCAAAACAGCTCCAATACCTATACCTGAAGCATCACACTCAATTTCAAAAGTTTTAGTAAAATCAGGTAAAGCAAGTAATGGTGCAGAAATTAATTTCTCCTTAATTAGATTAAATGCCTTTTCTTGTTCACTACCCCACTTAAATCCCACATGTTTCTTCACAATTTCAGTTAATGGTGCAGCAAGGGTGCTAAAATCTTTCACAAATCTTCTATAAAAACTAGCCAAACCATGAAAACTTCTTACCTCACTTACACTTTTAGGTGTAGGCCACTCTTTAATAGCCTTTACCTTCTCTTCATCAACCTTAATTCCTTTAGCACTTGCAACATAACCAAGAAAAACAATCTGATTTGTACAAAAGGAACACTTCTTCAAATTAGCATACAACTTTTCCTTCCTTAAAACAGTCAATACACTTTGCAAATGTTCAATGTGTTCATCTAAGCCTTTGCTATAGATCAAAATATCATCAAAATAGACAACTACGAATTTTCCAATAAAAGCACGCAAAACATGGTTCATTAACCTCATAAAAGTGCTAGGTGCATTAGATAACCCAAATGGCATCACTAACCACTCATATAAACCATATTTTGTTTTAAAGGCAGTTTTCCACTCATCTCCCTCTCTAATCCTAATTTGATGATACCCACTTTTAAGATCAATTTTACTAAACACACAAGAACCATGCAATTCATCAAGCATGTCATCAAGTCTAGGAATAGGATGTCGATACTTTACAGTGATTTTATTAATTGCACGACAGTCAACACACATCCTCCATGTTCCATCCTTTTTGGGCACTAGTAAAACTGGTACTGCACATGGACTCATGCTCTCCCTCACATATCCTTTTGCCAAGAGTTCTTCAACTTGCCTTTGAAGCTCCTTTGTCTCCTCGGGGTTACTTCTATATGCAGGTCTATTAGGAATGGTAGCTCCAGGGACGAAGTCTATTTGATGCTCAATTCCCCTAATAGGTGGCAAACCGTTAGGGACTTCATTTGGAAACACATCATCAAAGTCCTGCAAAAGAGTCACAATAGCACTAGGCAAAGAAAAGTTAAGCTCATTAGTGTGTAAACAAGCCTCTTTGCACAAAAGTACAACGATAGGCTGTTTTGAAAAAAAAGCCCTCTTAACCTCGCTCTCTTTTGCAAACAAGTTCACTTGCTGCCTCTCTTTTCTCTCAACAATATTTTTTTGTATCTTTTCACTTGCTTTTCTCTCAATCTCTCTTTCTTTTGTACTCTCATTTTCATTTTTTGTATCACTCTCTTTTTTTATTGACATTTGATCCTCATACACTTGCCTAGGTGTTAATGGTACAAGAGTGATTTGCCTTTTATTCATTACAAAAGAATATCTATTTAAGTATCCATCATGTGTCACACGCCTATCATATTGCCAAGGTCGACCCAAAAGAATGTGTCCAGCATGCATGGGTACTACATCACATAGAACCTCATCCTTGTATCTCCCAATAGAGAATGAAACCAGCACTTGTTTATTTACTTTAACTTCCCCACAATCATTCAGCCATTGTAGCTTATATGGCCTTGGATGTTTCAAAGTTTTCAAATTTAATTTTTCAACTAAACTAGTGCTAGCTACATTAGTACAACTTCCTCCATCAATTATCATACTACATACCTTATCTTTGATGTGGCATCTAGTATGAAAGATGTTATCACGTTGTACCTCCGCATCCTCTTTAACTTGCATGTTGAGAGCACGCCTAGCAACCATCAACTTACCATCAACAGGATATTCTACACCATCATTAGCATCCTCCAAAGGTGGCATAGGATCATCATCTGATTCACTCTCGGTTTCAACATCACCATTATCCCTCAAGATCATTACTCTTTTATTTGGGCATTGAGATGCAATATGACCTGTCCCCAAACATTTAAAACACTTAATATCTCTATTTCTAGAGTGTTGGGAATCAGATTTACCTTTACTTTGGTTGCCTCCCTCTTTATGATCCTTGATTGGCTCAATCTTAGGCTTTGAAACAACCTTTTCATCTTTGTTCCATTTTGACTTCCATGAGGAAGATGAACCCAAATTGGTTCTAGTGGAACCTTTCTTTTTCAATTGTCGTTCCACTTTCATGGCCATGTGAACCATGTCTTCCAACTCAACATAGTGCTGCAAGTCAACCACATTAGCAATATCTTGATTTAACCCATGTAAAAATCTTGCCATAGTGGCCTCTCGTTCTTCTTCAATGTTGGCTCGAATCATGATTATTTCCATCTCCTTGTGGTAATCTTCCACACTTCTAGAACCTTGTGTAAGACTTTGAAGCCTTTGGTGCAGCTCCCTATAATAATGACTAGGAACAAATCTCCTCCTCATAATGGCCTTCATCTCCTCCCAAGTGTTTATAGGCCTTTCACGATTTCGTCTCCTACTCAAAACAAGTTGATCCCACCAAATAATAGCATAATCAGTAAATTCAACAGCAGCTAGTTTTACCTTTTTCTCCTCAGAGTAGTTGTGGCAATCAAATACTAGCTCCACCTTTTTTTCCCACTCTAAACAAGCTTCCGGATCATGTTTACCTTGAAAAGAAGGAATTTTCAGTTTTATACTCCCCAAATCACGATCTATACGTCTTGCCCTTCTATTATCTCTTCCACGCATGTCAACAGTGGCCTGGTCATCAAAATCATCTACGTCATCGCCATCTTCTTCTCCCATGACAGCACGCCCTTGATTACCTCTTACATTAGGAGCTATTGGTTGTTGCCCCCTTTGTAGATTGGCTATGGCAGTGTCTTGCCTCTCCAATTTGTCACGGATCTCTCCAAACATCAGATTCATGTGCTCAAATTGTTGTTGCATGGCTTTGAGCATGATTGATTGGTCTATAGCTTCTTGATCTTTTGACATATTTGTGATCTGAAAAAAAAATTGTTAGCAAAAAGACCTCACAACACTCCCTCACGTATTTCACTCAATTTTGATGTCACTTAACTCTCGTGTTTAACACACAAATTGCCTTTTACCACACTTAATTCTCTCTTTCAGTTCTTTATTGAACTAAATAAACAAAATCAAGAAAAAAAAACCCAAGTGGCACACCAAATATGACAATCCAGCACACTAACAAAGAAAAGAAATTAAGAGGACACAAAGAATGAAAAGGAAATTGAAGAAAAGAAAGCAAGCAAGCAAAGCAACACAATTGATATGTGTAAACTATGAAAGTAAAAATACTTGACTCTTTTTTTGTAATCTTTTTTTTTGTACGTTTTTTTTTCTTTTTTTTTTTGATAATCAAAATAAATAAGACATTCAAACCTGATTAGAAACTAGCTCTGATACCAAATGATACGAATCCCACAATGAAACTTTCAATCCTACACTTAATTTGTAGTTTCAACTTCCCAAGAAAGTTCTAAACAGATTTATGGCAAACAAAAACCTTGACCCAATGCTTAAGAAAACATGAACCAAAGGTATAGAGAAGGGTATTGACGCCACACTCAAGAAAAGATGAGAAGATGAGTGATAAGTCTAAATTTGGAACACCA
>NW_006263303.1:13542376-13564132 GCF_000493195.1 Citrus x clementina | reverse complement strand
AAAGAATAATCTTTCAAATTTAAATAGGCTAAAAGGAACCCAAGATCCTAAAAATACAAATGGAAACATTGGAACAACCCTCCAAGTAAGTTTGTCAAAAGATGTTTCAAAAGTCTTCACCAACCCACCATGATCAATGCTATCTTTGACAAACTTAATGCTAGCCTACTATAATTAATTCTATCATTGACAAACTTAATGTTAGCCCACCATCATTGATGGTAGACTTACCTTACACATTGACAAGCTTGAAACAAAACAAACAAATAAGTTGAAAAACAAAGGATTCGTGGAAAATCCCAAGTCTGAACAAGCTGTAAAGAATTGGTCATAACTCCTTCTAGAGAACTCCAAATCCAGCTCTGTAAAATTTATTGGAAAGCTAACTTAATTATCTTTCCAAAGGTATATATCGTGCATTTTAATTCTGGCTCAATCAATACAGTTTTTATTCCGAATTTGACCTTTCTGCATTTGATACAACTTGTGTATTTGGCTGCCCAATGACTTGAATAATGCCCACAATGCCTTGTCTTCTCTTCAAGCTCAATTCATGATGTCTTGCATCTTGAATTGCATTTTCAATCCATATTTTCTCAATTAATCCATTTAAAGCAGCTTGCATCTTTTTGGCTCTTGCTCTTGTAATTGGGCCTCCATGAATGTGCAAAGGATCACTTGAAGTTTTAATGGTCCCTTGATGGTTCTCATCACATTTTATATCTTCTCTTTCTTGCTCATCATTTGCCTCGTTGTTTTTATTTATTTATAAGCTTACTGCAGCTTCAACTTTTGCCGTTGCTTTCTATGGATTGCAATTCTTAATTTAATCAAATTGCACATTTCAGATGTTAAAAGCTCCAATACTTCTAATATTGGTCCTTAATTCGATCATGCTATTGAATTCTATTTTTTTGCAAGAATTTTTATGATGCTGATTGTATTCTGATTTCATATTGAATCTTACAACTATTCCAACTTGAAAAGAAAAAGTAAACTATTGTACGAATATGCTAAGTCTTGCCTTTTTGGCTTTTCTCTCAATTCAATTAGGGATTTACTTAATTATTGATTGACTTGAATTCAATTATGATTGAATTGAGTAAAATGAAGGTGATAAGGACATTATTTGATCAATTTTTTCTGCACAAAATACTGTGGATGTTAACATTGTTTATGGGGAAGGGATTGTAAAATTGTAGATATTGAGGTTCTATAATGTTTGTTGATTTTGCAGTGAGATTGGATGTGAAGAAGAGGATAAAGGCTGATTGAATTGAACAATGACATTATACAAGGTGAGAATTCAGAGCTGGTTGACATAGTTATGTCTCTGATTGTATTAAATTTTATCATTTAGCTATGAAAAAAGAGTTTTATCTTCATGTTATATTTATTGTCTTAGAATGGAAAAATGAGAACTTGCTCAAGCTGTGAAAGCTTGGTAAGGCTTCTCAAAAACCAGAAATGTGGGGATGGCTACATGCACATATTGAGAATGACTACATGGGTAAAGGGAACTTGCATGCAAAGTGAAAGTTAAAAGTCTGTTAATAGTCTCATTGCTTCTAGAATGATAAGTTCGTAATGGTGAAATGTTTAGGTTATATTGATGGGAATAAGCCCATGAATTGATGTAGTGATAGATACTGAATTGGAAAATGGTGTTTCTGGTTCATGGAATATCTTGGAGGAAGTACAAAAAGTGATACAAGATACTCTCAATATTAAGAATCCTATAACTCTTGATTCACAACAATAACTTACAATCAGTTGCTCTCGCAAGTAAGCAATTGCTCTCGCAAGTAAGCAATGATGAAGCTAACAACATTTTTTTTCTTTTTCTTTGGTGGGCTGAATTTCTTGCTTTACTATCCTTTTATATTATACAAGAGAACTTTATCAATAAATAATGAAAGATACACCTAATAAGGGGAGACACAATGAGATTTACTTGTTAACATATTTGTTCTATACATCATTTGAGATTATTTAGACAACACATTTACCCCTCAATTGATGAATTTAAACAAATATTTTAAGATAGATGAAGAGACGACATAACTAATTATTATAAAAATTCTTTTATGGATTTCAATAAGCATAATTTTTTAATTAAATAAAAATATTTTCTAAGGGAGCAGTTTCACCACTGTAAGTTGATATATCAAGAAAACAAAATGAAATCAACACTTTGTAGAAATATAGAGGACGATGTTAGGAATTTTACCCTTCAAAACTAAAACTGTCACCCCCAAAACCAGAAGTCATGGTCACATAGAAGCTCAAAATTAATGTATGGACATTATACATATTTTTCAAATTTAATATCCTAGAAGATAGAGTGCTTCAAATGCTTGAAGTATATAGAACATAATTGTATAAATACATCAGTCATTATTATTATTTTTTATATCAAATCATTAGTTGCAAATTTTGGAAAAGAGTTGGATTAAGAAAATTGAAGTTGCCAACAAAACAATGCTTAATATTATGAATTTTATATTGTTTAATATTTTTTATATTAAATTAATTATTAATTTATACTTTCATTGGTCCCCAAAGGACTTGAAAAAAAGTATTACCTTATGCATTTAGCAAGATTATTAGTTCATTTTGCTGGCCTAAATCGGGACCTGAAGATATTATTATTTAATTAAGGTTATTTATTTATTGAATATTCATTTATCAAGGTTTTACTGCATTTTGAAACAACGTGACTCTTTTAGATGTGTTAAATATGATTAGACCCAAATTTGATAGATTTAATTCAAATGTTAATTTTTATTTAAATTAAAAGTTACGTACAATATTACCTAAAGATAATTTTAATTTTAATCAATCTATTTATTAATTGTGTCAATTCTTCTAAATTTATTTATTTTTTTATTTTTTTGTTTAATCATATTCATGTCAAATAGTTGAATCATTACCCAAATTGCTGGTCTAGTATGTAATTGACATAAATTAAATAATTTGATAAATTCAATAAGAAATCAGGTGTATAATTCAACTGTCCGCATGAAAAAAGAAGCCTGGATAATGGGCCAAGCCCCATTCACAACTATATTTTATTGTACTTGTTTTCATTGGGCCATAAACGATTCGAAATTGAAAAAAATTATTATCTTATGTGTTTAGCCAGATTCTTAATTTATTAAGTTGGTTCATGTCAGAATTGAAAGATTTAATTATTTAATTAAGATAATTAATTAATCAAATTTTTATTTATCAATGTTTTACTGTATTTTGACATGACACAATTCTTTTAGACATGTTAAACGTGATTAAAGCCAAATTTGATAAATTTAATCTGAATGTTAATTTTTATTTAAATTAAAAGCTATATGTACAATGTCACCTAAAGATCATTTTAGTTTTAACGACCATTTATTAATTGTGGTAATTTTGTAAACAATTTTTTTTTGGTTTTTAGGCTCAGTCATATTCTTGTCAAATGGTTAAATCGTTGCCCAAATTGCTATTCTGCTATGTAAATTACGTAAATTTAATAATTTGATACATTTCATAAGAAATCATGTCTATAATTCAAAGGCCCGCATATTAAAAAAAACAACAAAAACAAACAAACAAACAAAGGCTGTATAGTGGACCAAGCCCCATCCACAACTAAATTTTGTTTTACTTGTTTGTATTAGTTCGTTGATTCGTTCTAGATTAATTTCTCAGGCAAATTGCCGCTGGAAACAAGAAAAACACTCCAAATATTAGTGTGGAAAAAAATAATTGGCTGCTAACTACAGAAAGGCAGAATAATCTCATTTCGCAAACTACACATGCACATGCTCTAGTTAAATGGGATTCAATGTGGATAAGGAAACTATCCATATTTAATTATTTTATGGAATAATTGATCATGAAAGATAATTAATTAAAGTATAAAAATGTTCACAAAGTGGCTTTAATGTAAGCAAAGAAGAATGTCATTTTGCATTTTCTTATTGATTATGGATAAAAGTTGTTTGCTTTTTTGAATTATGTCTATTTTATTTTTATAATTTAAATTTTTTTTTACTTTAGATTTTGGGGCATGGATATACATAGAATTTCGAAAACCATCCATCCAAAATTGACTTTTGCTTTGGAATTAGAAAGAACGGGGGTGGAGTTAAGATAATTTAAATTAATAGGAGTGTAAGCTTATCATATGGAAATTAGGATCCCAGTGTTCACACGTGTTTTTAAGTGGTTGGTGCAATGTTTTTAATGGCCGTCAAAACTCAAATTATCGAATTGAAGTTCAAAAGTTATGCTTGATCGTTTTAAAAACTTGGGAGTTGGGACGCTATCAATTCAATTTCCCAAGTGTTTTGTGAATTTACTTATCCAAGACACACATGGGAGACTAAAGAAAAGCACCTGTAATTAATTGAAGAAAATATTATTTTGTGCATGTCTTTTCAATTCTAATACTTTATGAGTGCTTGCTTAGACAATGGCATGAGTTCGATATAACAAATAAAGCCTGAATCAGGCCCCTTAAGTTGGATGGTTGTTGCCCCCTCTTCAAAACCTCCCAACTCGGCAGGACTCTGAAGCATGTATCACTAGGGATGGTAAAATTCTCCATAGATTTAGGGTTCTATGAAACCACATTCTAAATGGAGAAAATTTTGAATAATTTTTGGGGAAGTGAGAGAAAAATAACCCCCAAATTATTAACGGAGTGAGGTTTGGTTTTACACTCCCCACCCCCACCCCAATCCATATTATATATAAATATATTTTTAATTCTTATTTAATAATTTTTATTTTATCAATTATAATATCAATTAATAATTTTTTTAATTTTTATGTAATATAAACAAGATATGAATAAAAGAAAACTCTACAATATTTTTCAACTCTAAAACATTGTTATGTTTTCTTTTCTCTTTTAAAGTGATGATCTCTTTAAATATTTTTCACTTTTAATATGATTTTAAGATATTGTTTCAAACTTTTAGAGATTTTTTAAAAAATAATTTAAATACTTTATAATATGATGATGATTTTATTTTAAGTCTCTAATTTTTAGTTTACTGAAATCATGTATCTATACATACTATAAAATAGGTAAATGAGGAATAGGGTGAGGATGAGGAAATCATTCCCTACGTGGGGATTCTTCATCCCCACCCCACTAATGGTACGTTTACTTCATGGGAATGGGAATAAGGTGAAATGGGAATGGGCTGAGAATATGAATGGACTGGAATGAGAATGAGTGATGGGAATGAGATTTCAATGTTTACTTGGCAAAAATAAATAGGAATGGGAATGTGCTGTAATGTCATTGATGTGTTTACTTGGCAAAATAAATGGGAATGAGGAATGAGAATGAGAATGAGAATCAATTTACCAAAATACCCATAGTATTAATAATTAATAAAAATAATTAATTTATCGTTATTAACAATATTATTATTATTGTTGTTGTTATTAATAATAATAATAATATTAACAATAATTAATAATAACTAAAATAATAAAGTTAATAAAATTTAAGAATAATAATAATAATAATATTATTAAATTTTATTTATTTTATTATTTTAGTTATTATTAATTATTGTTAATATTATTTTTATTAATATTATCATTATTAACATTTGTTATTATTATTATTATCAAATTTTATTAACTTTATTATTTTAGTTATTATTAATTATTGTTATTATTATTTTTATTAATATTATCATTATTAACATTTATTATTATTATTATTATTTTTATTAATATTATCATTATTAACATTTATTATTATTATTATTATTATTAATATTATCATTATTAACATTTATTATTATTATTATATTTTATTAAATTTATTATTTTAGTTATTATTAATTACTGTTAATATTATTATTATTATTATCATTTTTATAATAATATTTATACATGTATCTAGATAATGAAAATTACATTATTATTCTTATTATTATTAAATTTTATTAACTTTATTATTTTATACAGTGGATTACATTTGGTGTTAGGATATCAGGGATTGGGCCAAAATGATTTCACCATTGTTTAAACCAATTTGGAAGGCTTTGAACAGTTATCTTTGAATTAAAGAAAAATAACCATGAATGGGATTTCTTTAGGTTTTGGATAAAAAATGTGTTAAACCAAGCTTGTTGGTAATCCCAATAGGAGAAAACCAAACAGTGTGGTAAACGCATTTGGAAATTGGAGGGAAAACGTTTTTGATTATGGAGTAAGTCACCCCATTGTTTTGGGCTCAGAACTTTTAAGATGGTGGCCGTGGAATAGGCCGGTTCAGAATGAGTTTCACTGAGAAAGAAATGTTTAAACTTTACAGACTCAGTGGCTTCTAAAATACTTTGATAATAAGGCTGGAGTTTTGTTAAATCCCATGGTTTAAAAAACCAGCCTTTAAGGAAAAACTTTGAAATTGCTTGGAAAGGATCAGTGTGGTAAAAACCATCTTCCATTGTTAAAACATTTTGGAAATGGGTTTTATCATACCAATCGGAGGTTTTCTTTGAAGAGGTTGGCTAGGAAAGTACAATATGAGTAGATGAACTTTCACCAGACAAAACAACATTTTGGCTTTGGGAAAGAGTTTTTGAAATCTCTTTAGAGGTTTGTTTTTCTTCCTCAGAGATTTGAGAAAGGGCTTTAGATTTTGAAATGCCTTGTAAGGCAAGCATAAGCTCGGGGGATTTTGTAATGGATTCCATCCAATCTTTTACTTGTTGTTCAGAGGAGATGGCTTTGTATTGGGTTTCTTGTTCTTCTTCAACCATTTCAATCCAGGATTTAATGGGTATGGCTGAAGAAAGTAATTTTTCTTTAAAGGGAGTAGATTGAGGTTCTTTGGGGGTTTTTGTAGGTTCGGTATCTTTGAGAACAGTTTTACCTTTGTCTCTTTTCTTTGGCGGCATTATCTGTTTTGCAAAAATTCTCTGGTTAGAAAATCAGGAATAAAATTTGTATCACCTTTAATGAATTCAATATCAAAATTAAAAATGGCTTGCCATCGTGCAAAAATTTGTTTTGATGCAATGTTTTGAACATCTTTTTCTAAAACATGTTTTGCAGCTTTGCAATCGATTCTAAGTAGAAATTTTTGATTTAATAAATCATGTTGGAATTTTGAAATGCATAAAACAATGGAAAGAATTTCTTTTTTAATGGTTGAATAATTCTTTTGGCATTCATTCCAATGTGCAGAAACATATTGAACTATCTGTTCCTTATCATTATCTTTTTGCTTTAATATGCCTCCTTAACCTAAATCAGATGCATCGGTTTCAACAATTTTAGGTAATGCAGGATTTGCAAGAAATAAACATGGGATGCTTTTTACAGAATTCTTTATAAGTCTAACTACTTTAGTATGCTCATCGGTCCAGGCAACAAGATTCTTTTTTAACCTATCATGCAAAGGTTTGGACATCCTATTAATATTTGGACAGAAATCAAGAACATAATTTAGACTTCCTAGAAATCTTTGCAATTAAGTTTTATCAAGGATTTTATTAGGAAACTTGTCTGCAAAGGCAAGAGACGCTCAATAGGGATAATGGTTCCTTTGGAAATATGGTGACCTAGGAACCTGATCTTGGTTTGAAATAAAGAGACTTTAGACTTAGAGATTGCTAAACCAGCTTTTCTGGTAGCAAGGTAAAAAGTCTTTAAATGTTTAAAATGTTGGTCGATGGTTTGAGAGAAAATCAAAACATCATCGACATAAACAATGCAAAATTCAGAATAAGGGTTATAAATATCATTCATAATTCTTTGAAATTCTGAAGGTGCATTTTTCAAACCAAACGGCATAACAGTCCACTCATACTGTCCAAAAGGAACAGTAAAATCGATTTTATAACGGTCTTTTGGATGAATTTGAATTTGCCAAAAACCTGATTTCATGTCAAATTTCGAAAATATGAAAGCAGAATGCAGTTTTTGAAGCAAATCCTTTTTGTTAGGTATTGGGTACCTAATCCATTTCAATGCTTTATTTAGGGGTTTATAATTTATGACTAGTCTTGGTGTTCCTCTTTCAATTTCAGAATTTTTGTTTACATAGAAAGCAGCACAAGACCATGGGGATCTAGATTTTACAATGAGTCCTTTAGACTCCAAGTCTTTTATTTCAGTTCTACAATGTTGTTCCAAATCCACATTCATTTGGATTGGACGAGCTTTAGTAGGTATCTGTTTTTCATCAAAATAATTCTCATAAGGCAAATCTACCAAATGTTGTTTCCTATTCCAAAAGGCTGAAGGTAGATCGGCACAAATTTCCTTCTCAATTAGATCTTTAAAATCAGAGATTTTCTTTTGGATGAAATCATTTTGTAATTGGCTCTCAATTCTTTTTAAACTTAAATCCTTTTGTAAAAACATTAAATCACTTTGTCTTGATCTGAGAAGATTGTTGATTTGATTTTGATAGACAGAACATGCTTTAACAATATTTAAATTTCTTGTTTTTGACTTTTCAATAAACGGGAAAACAAACCTTTTGTCTTTTGCTTTAAAAGATATACTATCATAATTAACAGTATAAGGAGTGATAAGATTTATAAAAGGGGTTCCTAAAATGACAGCATGATGTATGTCATTTGTAAGAAGAAAAGAAGTTTTAAATTCAAAACCATCATTATGAATTGAAGCTTCAACTTTAGAATTAACATTAAGTTTTGAATTGTTGGCGGCAGAAAGTCTTTCTTTTGTTTTTTCATGAAATCTCTTGGGGACAATGTCTTCTCTTATGCAATTTAAATCGGCACCAGTGTCAAAGAGGGCAATGGCGTCAATTGCAAAATCATCAGAAAAAATTAAAGTGATTTTAATTAAATATTTTCTCATGGTGATTTGTTTTAAAACAAATAGAAAATCATTGGGTATAGATTCAATGTTTTCTAAGCTTTGATCATTGTTATTACCATCATCAGAATTGGATTCATTATCCGATTTATCCTGTAATTGTTTTTGTAAAAGAAGTTGGATAATTTCATAATCACCTTTTTATTTTTCTTTTAATTCTCTAATCTCATATTTGATTTCTTTGATCTCCTTTTGGAGGTCTTGAATGTTGGGGATAGTTTTCTTTGTTTTCTTCTTATCCAAAATCTCAGTAAGATCATAAGAACTCTTTTTAACAATTGGAACTTTGGAAGTCTCTGCTTTATTAAAATCTAGGGTTTTCAAAAGCTTATCAAGATATTCTTTTTGAAGATTTGGATCAGAAATATGTTTTACGAGCTCAAGAAGGGTTTCTTGGTCTCTAGTCAAAACATTGATTTTCTTTAAATAAAAATCTGTTTCAGAATCACTACTGCTAGATGCAGAGGTATCTGAGTCAATAAGCTCATCAACCTGAAGGGGATCACTATCTCCCGACATGGAAGACTCAGAGTCAGAAGACTCTATAAGAAGAGAGGCAACTTTGGAGAGGATTTCTTCATCAAGGCCAAGTTCATGAAGCTTTCGATTCATTCTGCAATACTTTGCAATATGGCCTTTTATACCACACTTATGGCATGTGGCTTCTTTGTAGTTGAAAGGGGCTTTGTGTTTAGGTTTAAATTCTTTTTTCTTAGAGAAGTTGGACTTCTTGTAAGGCCTCTAGGGTTTCTTATAAGAAGATTCTCTAAATTTCTGGAATGGCTTTCTATAGCTTTTGGATTTGTAATGTCTCTTGTGAGGTATGGAAGAACACTCACCATTACATTCTTTGGAAGTGGAAGTTTTAAAGGGCTCATAATTGAATTGTTTACAGAAACTGCCTAATTCTTGCTTAGATTTTCTAAGCTCCCATTTAAGTCGTTTCTGTAATTTCAAATCTGGACAGATCTTTAAACCTTCTTTGTTGATGAAACTGACTAGTTCACCATAGGTGAGCTCATTATAAGGAATACGATTGTCATAAAGGGCTTTAATGGAATTTCTAACCTTTTCACCTAGAAGAATAGGTAAACCTGCTAAGAACTTCTCTTTCCAGGTTATATGATTTGCATCATCTCTGAGAAAGAGTCTGGTAAAGAAGGTGGTTTTATAATCTTGGAATTCACTAAGTTTCCTACATCTCAAATTATGTAGTAACTCATCATTTTTATCTCTAAGGTGAGAAGGGTCACCTATGAAATGGAGGGATATGGTTAGGATCAGGGTGGCTACTGCATCCTGAATTGGGTTATTAAACTCGTCAAGAATAGGGGCTCCATTCTCATCAATTTGGATAGCATTTAGGATTTCTAATTGCTACTGCTTGGTGAGAAGGTGATCCCACCAACCTTTAAGTTGACCTGTAAAACCTGCAATAAGAATTTCTGCAATGGCTTTGTCAAAAGTTCCTGATTGGGTTTTATAGGCATTGGCTACCATGGTCATCTGTTGCAATAATCCTAGGATGTTTTACTCGGACATTCCATCTATATTCCACTCATAGACAGAGGATGCATTATATCGAGACTGGTTTAATGCACTAGGCCTATTGTCTATGGTCAAATCAGGTGGAGACTTGACAGTGGGAAGGGCTAATTCTCGATGGATTTTATTGGCTTTTGGGGTAGGTTCTTCTTTAAAGACTTATAGATCAGAAGAGGTTGTAGACATTTGGTCTTGTTCTAATACTCTAATCTTACTAGATTGAGGAGTATCAGGGGCTATTTGAATTTTGCTAGATGAGGAAGAAGCAGCTTCTATCCTATCTAGTTGTTCTCTAATGGCTTTAGTAAAATCTGATTTTGACTCCTGAACAAGCTTTTGACTAGTTTTCGAAACCTGAAAAGGTTTGAAAATAGGCTCCTTAAGCTTTTTGTCAGAATCCGACTTTAATAGAACAGGAGAAACAAAAGAAATGGCAATGGTTGACTTTTGCAATTGATTTTCTATCATAGTCAACTGTTTTCCTATTGCAATTAAGTTAGTATTACAGAAATTATTCTGTTGAATAATACTACTTAAATTTGCATCGAAATCATTTGGTTTTGGGATTTTGTAAGGTGAGGTTCTAATCTGGATAGGAGGTTCACCATGATCGACGGTTAAACTACGAAGAGGTGGATGCTCAGATTCTATGGTTCTATCACTATCAGAAAGTTTCCATTCAGGAATTTTCTTCCTAACAGTAATAGGGTTTGATTCTTTGAAGGGATAAGAAATGTTGTTTTCAGAAGAATATATCTCGAACCAATCAAAAAACAATATATGAACTTGATGTAGGTTCACAAATTCAACAGAGCTAATAGATGAACTTGGTATATCTGAGGTGGAAAACCTCGGTTGACTTTTTACTGACTGATAAGGGAGATTTATAACAGAAGGGATTTTTGTAAATTTCCTTTCTAATGAAGAGATGCTTGAGCACGATCTTTATCAGAAAATCTGGTTGAGTTAGACCTCTTGAAAGATAGTTTGACTCTACCATCAGAATACTGAGTCACATTTTGTAACTCTGTATTTGGCTCAAGTTGTTTTGGAATCGCTGGTGGAGCGGCTCCTTCAAGAACCCATTCTTCTGGAAGATTAATATCTTTCCATTGGATTGATTTTGGAATAACAGTATTGGCTTTAGACAAATCAGTCTGCAAGAGAAGAGTCTCATCTCTTTTTGACTGGAATTTATGTTGCGTGCTAAATGCAGAAATCATGGCTTTATAAAAAATCTTAAAAATTAGTGCAACTGGGACAAATCCCTCAATCATATTGTAATTGTGGGTCTTGATTTGAAAAATCATTCTTTTTAAAATATTTTTGTCTTTAAGGGAAATTGTTATGTTTGGATAATAATCAAAAGAAATTAGACCTTTACATAGACTGGATTCAATACTACTTAGCAAAGAATCATCAAAAGAGATGAATCGACCATCTCTAAGGACAGCGAGGATGGAAGTATCCAAGCCCTCTTTGGTTAAGGGTTTTATTCCTACCTGGATTAGTCCTATATGAACATAATTAAAATTCTTTTCTTTTAATTTCTTTAATGAATGCTCTGAAAATAATTGAATTGTTTCAAATGGCTTTGAAAGAGTTATATCACGTTCTTCAGTCTTGATAACATAGTCATTTTTGAAAAAATCAAGCTTTTTTGTTTTATAAATCTTTTCTTTAGAAACTTTTGGAAGTTCTCAACAATCAATTGCTTTATTGAAGTTCTCAATAACGAATTCTTTTGAATTCACAACATGCTTTGAATCACTAGTCTTCCCGGAAGAAGAGCTAGAAAAGGAAGATGCTCTACAGAGTAGAGGATCCATGGAAAAAGAACTTATGGTCTATCTATGTTCTTGTCGGAATGGCTACAGGTATGGTTTTACAGCCCTAAGCAGAAATCCTTATCCTAAAACGGGACTTACTACCAATAAGAAATTCACCACTCAAACAAAATTAAAATAAAATACAAGTCTTTAAACACAAAACTCTGAACTATATAACACTATCCTCCACTTGGCTCTGATACTAGAAGGAAATAGGATCGAAGGATGGATGTGCTTTCGTTGGATTTCGATTATTAAAACTCAAAATAAACAATTGCTTGAATTGGGTTAGCTTTATTCAAATTTTAGAATATATTACCAGATCTAAATTAAATAAATTTGCTTTGGATCGCGGTTGGTCAATATTTTAATAATTAAAACGGTACGTGGCGTTCGGTTCCCTGGTCAATGCTCGAATCAAAGCCGAGCCTATAAGATCCAGATCTGACTTAGAACAGATCAATAATCCGCATGTCTAGATTTTCCAGCCGATATACCATTTTAATTTTGCTTTACCGAGTAATTATTAGATTCTTTTAACGAGGTTGGTCAAATTTTTAAAGATTCTTTACCAATTATTTATTAAATTCTTTAGCAAACCTAGCAACAATCATGCATCTAAAAGGCTTGGGTGCATACACAGTACCAGATCTGGTTCCCAGAAATGGTGCTCTGAGGAAAAGGAGGGAGAAAAGAAGATTTACAACTGAGGATTGAGATATGGTCTCGTTGCCTCAGAGGAACGTAGCAGTTTTAAAGCAGATCTGATACAGATCAGTCTGCAGAGGATGCATAAAGTTAAATTGCTTTAAAGTAAATTGCTGAAATTAAAGTGCCGAAATTTAAACATGCATGCAAAGCTTTAAATAAAATTACAAATGCTTTAATGCTTTAAAATAAATTGAAAATAAATTGCTTACATTGATTGATTTTTCTTTGTAAAGAAGAAAGGGAAATTAATCGTGAAGGTAAGGAACTATTCTGTGAACAGAAAAATTTCCTTGAACCCTTTGGATTCCTGATTCCCAGAGAGAGAGAGAGAAGAGAAGAAAGAAGAGAGAGAGAAGCTCTAAACTTAGAAATAAAAAACCTAAGGAGTCTTAGTCTTCCTCTCGGTTTTTATACAAATTGAAAATTAAACTGTAGATTGTAGCGGAGCTGTAGCATACAGTAATCTTTGGAAATTATCACTGTTCACTGTAGCGAAGCTTGAGGAAATAGTAACCTTTGGATCGTATCTTTGAATAGTAGGTTCTTTGTACAATAATTGAAATACTATACGGGTGAAGAGACATGTGCGCTCTCACTTGTGTCCAAAGGACCACCCGAAGATACAAAAATAAATACAGAAAATTACTCTTTTTTTTTTAACATACATAAATGTAAGACTAATGCTTTATAGGGGAGAAAATGCCGAAGCAATCGTCTTCATTTTCATCACCAAGGGAAATAAAGGGTTCTTCATCTCCGGAGGTGCTTGAAGAGGAACTTGCAACAGACGTTTCAGACCGTGTGGCAAGAAGTTGTTGCATCACTTTAAAATACTCTTCTTCAGTTTTAGCACTGGCTAAGAGAGATTGGGCTTTGGATTTTTGGGTAAGAAATGTTTGTTGGGCTTTGGAGTGTTTAATGGTGGGTTGGAGAAAACCTTTGGCCGAGAGCCAATTTTGGACTAAGGCTTCAGTCAATTTTGACTGTTCATCAAACTTCGACCACCATTTAACTTTAAATGTTCTTTGTAGTACAAGTTGGGTTTCTTGGGTGTGATATTTGAGATTCCACATCCATACCCATGGGAGGAAGAAATTTGTACAGAAACAGAGAAAGGGGGAAAACCTTTTTTCAGATTCAGAAGGAGTATAATGGGCTTTGAACAAATTTAAACAGTGGATTGCATTTGGTGTTAGGATATCAGGGATTGGGCCAAAATGATTCCACCATTGTTTAAACAAATTTGGAAGGCTTTGAACAGTTATCTTTGACTTAAAAAAAAATAGCCTTAAGCAGAAATCCTTATCCTAAAATGGAACTTACTACCAATAAGAAATTCACCACTCAAACAAAATTAAAATAAAACACAAGTCTTTAAACACAAAACTCTGAACTATATAACACTATCCTCCACTTGGCTCTGATACCAGAAGGAAATATAGTTCAGAGTTTCCTGATAAAATCCATAATAATAATAACAACAAAATAATGATAATATTGTTAATAATCATAAATTAATTATTTTTATTAATTATTATTTTTATCATTATTTTTATTGTTAATAATGATAATATTAATAAAAATAATTAATAATAATTAAAATAATAAAGTTAACAAAATTTAATAATAATAATAATAATAATATATTATTATTAAATTTATTATTAATGACATTTAAAATAATAAAATTAATTGTGATTTGAACAAGGGTAATTTAGGAAATATGAAAAAATTAGAAGGATAGAAAAGTAAATTTATGTTTCATTCCCATTCCCACATTTTCATTCCCAACCCCTCCATGGGAATGAGATTCTCATTTCTTATTCCCAAATTGTGTAGGACCCACACATTTTATTCTCATTCCCAAATTGTATTTTGCCAAGTAAACATATGTTTCATTCTCATTCTTTTATTCACATTCCCGAAACCCACAAGTAAACACAGCATAAATTTATTGGGGAATGGAGACAAAAATTTTTGATGGGGTGGGGAATGGGGTAGGCCTCCCCACCCACACCCGACCCCATTGCCATCCCTATGTATCACCTATTCTATTTCCTAATTTTCGAGTTGCTCTAATTGAGTTAGTTCAAGCAGTGTCTCAAATCGCTTTAATTTATGATTTTGATATCGATATATTGTAATGTAATATGAAATAAAATAAAATAAAATAAAACAAACTACTTAAATAAAATTTATTTAAATGGACTGAAAACTTATAATTAAAAATAATAATTTTTTCAAAAAGAACCACTTAAATCATTACTAAAATAATGATGTCACCAATGCAGCTTTATACAGTAGTAATGACGGATTCAATAGAATTATGATTTGTTTAGTGGGCCTTCTTTTTTAGCCTATTGGACTCTACGGGTGCTCAAAATTCACTCCATTCGATTCACAAAAATTCGAAATGTAAAACTTCAATCTATAGATTGATAGATTGAATTGAAATGAAAATTTAAAAATTTATAATCGGTGGATTAAATATAGATTTATTTTTGTAAGTTCATAAATTTGCAAAAGTAATAAAAATAATATTTATATTTAATGTAAACAAAAAAATTAAAACTTGCAAGTGTAGCATTATTAGTAAATAAATATGTTAAAGTGTAGTTACACTAACATCACATTATGTCTTATTCAATAATAACATAAAATAAAAATAATTATATATTAACAAGCAAATATGGCCAACTAAATAGTAAACTTTAAATAAAAATTAACAAGCTTTCCAGTTTCAACTTTTGTATTGCTTTTGAATGTATTATTTTAGCTTTGTTTAAATAATTAATTTATTTGGATATTGTTTAATTTTGAATTTGATCAAAAGTAAAATTATTTTTATATTAAATTTTTTATTTAATTAGTTTGCATATTAGAAAAATAAAAAAAGTTAATCCGCAACTAATCCACAAAATGGTGGATTGAATTTGTATTAAATTTAATCAATTTGTGAATTGGATTGAATTAAAAATTTATAATCCCCAAAATCATGGATCAATGTTGTGCAAATTTTAATATACTCTCAATCGCATGAGTCTATTAAAGTATAGATTAGGAATAATGAATCAAACCCACAAGGGGCTGTCAAGTTTTAGGAAAGCTGAATCTAATCCAAACTAATCAAAATTCTACCCTAATTAGAAAAGAAAATATTTTTTTTGAAGAAATTAAAACTACAGATGCAATTAAAATTAAAACGAGTAAATTATCACAAGAATTCAAGAGACTGAAGCTATCAAAGTTTCAGAGCCCACCACTATTCAACTTAACAATTATCGAATTACCAATCAATTCTTAATTTTAGAGTGACAACTCGAAATCAACTTATATCTACTCATAAATATAACAATTAAGCTCAATTAAAATTTATCTTATATAGATTCTTTTTCTGCTAAATAGTATGATATCTAAGCATATACTGAATAACAAAGAGTAAAATTTTTCTTAAGCACTCTGTGTAAACAATTTAATGAAATATATAAAATCAATAATAATCATATGTAAACTTTATCGATCCAAGCATATCTTTTAGTTAAATATTAATCGTAACAATCAATATTGCATGATAGAGTTGATGAAAAGATTTGATTATATTCAACCAAATATGTGAAAATTGTAAGCATTAGAGCACACAAGTAGGGAATTAATTGAAAAACAATAATTTATTTCTTTGAATAGGGCTTCATCTTTAACCTTAGTATAAAAGATTTGTTACACATAATTGAATTAGAAATAAAAGAGCAGGGAAAACTAGTCATGGGAAATAAATCCAAGTGCCTAGCTGTTTCTCCAAATCATGGCTACTGCTCTGCTTTGATTATTCTCGGTGGCTACAATTCTCCTCTTCCTTCCCGTGCAAAAGGCAGGGTTTGGTCTTATATTCTTTAGGGGTGGGCAAATAATCCGACCTAAGCTGATTCAAAAAATTCAAGTTCAGATCAAATTCGGATGAAGAGTCTAACTCGATTGGGTTGAGTTTTGGCCAATCCGATCAACTCGGATTGTGAAAATCTAAAGAATCAAAGCACACACAAACACAAATTTCTTATTTAACCCAGATCAACTCAGATTTAGTCATGGGAAATAAATCCAAGTGCCTAGCTGTTTCTCCAATTCAAGTTTTATTTTTCTCATCTTATTTAACTTGAAATCTAATCAGGTTGATCTGAGCTCAATTCAAACTAGAATTTACTCACCTCTGCCCTTAAGCCACCGACTTTAATAATTAAAGCTTGGATTTTTGTTTGTTTTTTTTGCCCTTTTTCATCTTGACGAAGCCCATTATAATTTCTACTGAATTCACAAATGTCTAGGCCCACATTAGCAACAAACCCAATAAGCTTCATTTCTCTCTAATTTTGTTCCCTTCAAGCCGCTTGTTCCGTAAATCTTCAATTATTTTCCCATTCAATAAAATAAATAAACTGATTAAAAATATAATAAAAGATACTAACTAATATGTATTTAGAGGAGAATATGCCCATTAATTAGATATGAATTGGTGTCCAACTCACAAAATTTGATATGCCAATGCCCTTAGGTTCAACTAAACCCAACAAACCATTGTTAGAGTAATTTTGATCTAAATTTCAATGGAGCAAAAATCTCATCCATGATTTCCGTAAATTCCATGGAATTCAGGTGGCAAGTGCTAGACAAACTTTAGAAGCTTGATTAAAACACTATTTTCAACTAAATTTTTAACCGAAGAGTTATGTTCTGTATTTGGCTAAACATTATAGGAAGCTAATGAAATTTCTAGTTTGACCTAATTAATCAACTATCCAGTTGATTCATGAGAAAGGTACCACGATCTAAATCGCTTGTAAACCTTTAAACAGTAAAAGCCACTCAAGAGTATGGACTTATTTAAGTCTTAAGAACCAATTCATACTTGAAGTCAAAGGTTTGAATCTTTTTTTTTTATTATTTTATTTTGGTTGGAGTTGAGGTCAGACAGATTTATTATGCTATATTTATCAGTATTTATATAAACTCTCTAATATAATACTCCAAAAACAAAACCCAACTGCAGTTCCCCTACATTAAAGAAGGGAAAAAAACAGCAAATAACTAATGTAACAAATGCCTACCTATTGTTATAATTGTTAACAAGAAGTAAATAATACAGAATATGAGCTAATGTTTATGAAACCAGAGAGCAAATTTTAATTGATTTTCAATTGGATAAAATTAAATGGCCACTGCCATACTAGTAATTATAGCCATTGAAAATTTGCCATGCATGAGGACAGGTGATGGCTCCAAATTTGGGCTGCTCCATAGCTGTTTTGATTTGTCTTAGCAAATGAGCCAATATTAGCTAGTAAGCTGACGATGCAAGTAAGATGCATGAGATTGGCATCGGGCATTACAAGCAGTGTGCAGGAGTAACGTGAAGATCATTCCCAAATGTGGTTAGCCACACCACTTCCGTACACTTAGAGCATCTCCAAAAAACTCTTCAAATAAGATTCTACTTCTTATTTGAAGAGTCGTATCAATATTAAACACTCCAAAAGACACGTTAATTTAGATTCTTCAAATAAGATTTGTTTCTCACTCTTCAATATTGCCGAGTGAGTTTCTCCCTCTTCTATTAATATTTTATTATTATTTATTGAAAAGATAAGACTGCAATAATTATTATTTATGTTTCCTTTAAAAAATAAAATGACAATTCAATTTGATAATGGGAAATATTTGATTAAAATAATATTAATTTATTCTTATTTGGTGAGTCTTTTGGAGGGGATTATATTTTTCTATACACTTATTTGCCACATCAGTAAGCAAATTGAAATTTGAAGAGTAAAATTTAAAGATCCTTTTGGAGATGCTCTTATGACATATTTCAAGGGAGAAAAACTTTTGCCGACAATAAGCTCGAAATCGAAACATAATTTTGAAAAATAAAAGGTGGGAACTATCAATTTATCCTATAACAAGGTTACCCTTCATCCAATGGCAAATCTTTCTTTTTGAGCACAATTTTATGGAAGGATCAAGAAAATATAGTAACAGAATGAATTTTAAAGCTGGAATAAAATGAAATTATTCATTTATTTCTCTCTTTGAATGTGCTTTACCAGTACATTAGCAACAAAGCAAGCAGCTACTTCCTACTTCCTAGAAGGAGAAAAACTTTTATGGGCCGCCTGCCACGTCACCGGCTACTCTGCTTTGCTATTTGGGAGGGCAGTGGGAGTCCAAAAGCGTGAGACTCACATCTGGTCTTCTTTAGAAGTTCTCTCTCCTAAGAACGCTTTTGGCATGCACTTGCCATATCAGAAACTTCGAGCAAATGACATGCTGACAGAATTCACCCTTTCTTTAAAGTATAATCAATAAAAAAATTATTTGATCCTACGTTATCGTGCATTTACTGACTTGGAATCGAAATGGAAAATAAAAATTAGAATAACTTGTTAATTTGTGTTACAAGAATAAAAATCGGAATCAATAGAATTTTTCATTAATATGTCTATTATATTTTGTAATCAGAATAGATCATTTCAAGTCACAAAAATGCTCTTACTAAATCTTATGTATTTTTCACTCACAAAATAAATAAGTAAACATTTTAGAGGAAATATATACATATTTTATCATTATCATTATTGTTTTTATTTTATCCTAAACGATGAGTACAAACCTGATTCATATAAGTGGCTACAAGTGCAATCAAGGTCAGTTTTTATTACATAATGACGGCTAAACTGACACTAACTTTCAAACTCACTGAAAGACAGGCCGCGGAAATTCTGAAACCAGTCATCTATGCATGGAAGAGCACAAAGAAGAGCATTCATAAAACATTATAAAACCCTTGGAACCAGGTAGGTTACAATAGCTTAACGTGATCTTCACGTTCTTAGTTGGTAGTATTTCATTATGTTTAGAAGTGCAGTAGTTCATTATGTTAAGAAGTGTATTACTTATTCTCTCTTTCATTATTTACGCTAGTTGTAACGTGTATATATTGTAACACTCTATAGCAATACAAAGTAGTTCCATGCAAGTTTAATAGGTTACACAGCCAAGTCCACCGAAGTTGAAACCGTAGTTGAACCTGCAACTTACCGCATTCTATATTTGTCAATTTGAGATCGAGATCTTTAACAGCGTTTCTTGGCTCCAAATTAATCTTTACGTCTTTCATATATTCTCTAATGTCAATCTTGGCATCTTTCATTCTATCATCTTTCGTAAATGAATCATGGTCATACACGGACTGAAATCAGACAGAAGCAACAAAATTATTAATACTAATACCAGAAATTAATGTGAACTACGGACATCAACTAAGGTGAAAAGAATCAAAGGGATAAAAAAAAGAGAGCAAATTTGTTAATTTTCAATTTAAATCATTCCAGCTTTTTTTCTTTTCTTTTTCATTTTTTTAATTTTATTTTATTTTACAAAAAAAAATCATGGGAATAAATTGGATATTAATCAAGTCTTGTGTTGTAACTACTATAACAGAAAATTAGTTATTGAAATTTTCAGCTTTAAAGATGATTATATATGAAATATCATTTTTGAAGACCAAAATTGATTACAAATAGAAACCTTACTAGCATGATTGGAACATTAGGATATGTAGTTGAAAACGGAAAAACCTCGTTCCATTCCGGATTAACATTATTTCCAATAAAACGAATCTTGATATTCTGCGTAAATTACAAAACATAAACGTGATTAATAAATATTGAAAGAATAATTTTAATTTGCAATAATAAATAATTAGAAGAAGAAACGAAATGACCTCTTTGGCCATCATAACAAAAACGCAAGGATCGCTTCCAGAGTGATCGTGAATGGCGAGATTAACGCCTTGTTTGATACGAAGTCTGAGACTGAGAAGCGAAGTCCGTCTACCTTTGTCTGCCACTCCCATCTTGTTCGTTTCGGTAAATCCACCGTTGGTGATCACTATGATCTCTCATTCTCTCTCACTATATATAGACGGAGTTCGGGTAAAATTTTGATTCTTTTTATGGGTATTTATATTGTCACCATATAATTTTTGTATACCAACCCCACTTTCACGAAAATACTATACAAAATTATTATAATAGGTTCATATTATTTTCAAAACATCTATATCTATCTAAATTTATATATATATATACAGGTGGGACTACAAGAGGTGATGTAACATCACTATTTCTCATATTCTTATATTCTTTATTATTTAATATATTGGTTGAGATTAAAAAATAATTACATTACAAAATATTAAAAATAAAAAATAATTATTAGATTACAAAAGATTACATTTGTTTTCCTCTTTCTATTTAAATTTAACAATATGTAACTATTAATAATAATTAATTATAAGTTTTGAAACATTTATTTATTTTATTATGGCAACAATTAAACTTTAGTGACTTAAAATACTTCGATTAATTAATATATGAAGGAAGGTTCCTTCATCTTCCCCCAACAATGCCACTAGGACCAAATTTTAATGCCATAATCCCATATTTAATTATGCAACATTTTGTTTAGTGCCTTTTGACTTCTTCAAACTCTATAAACATTAACTATTTAAGAATTGGGGCATTATTATTTCTCATTTTTTTATATTCTCTATTATCTAATATATTGGTTGAGATTAAAAAATAATTACCTTACAAAATATTAAAAATAGAAAATAAATAGAAAATAATTATTTAGATTACAAAGATTACATGTCTCTTCCTCCTTTCTATTTAAATTTCAACAATATGTAAACCATTAATAATAATTAGGTATAAAGTCTTCAACATTTATTTAATTTTATTAAGCCCAATAA
>NW_006263303.1:13538238-13542276 GCF_000493195.1 Citrus x clementina | reverse complement strand
AAGATAGTTGGATGATAAGGGTTAAACTTTATAGGATGTGGGAGTCTATTAATACCAAGAAGAATGGAGAATTGATTAGTGTGAATATGATTTTTATTGATGAAAAGGTTGTATAAAAAATTCTTTCTCCCATTGTTTTCTCTAATTTTTTTCCCAATTGTTTTACACTTAATGTAGCATTTTTTTTTTATTAGGAAAATCTAATGCATGCAACAATCAGGACAAATTTAGTAACAAGGTTTAGGCACATGTTGAGTGAGGGTTCTTTGTATAGTGTCAAGAATTTGAAAGTTGTTTCAACTGCAGGTGAGTATAGACCACTTTCAAATCAGTATAAAATTATTTTCTTGGTTATAACTTTGCTCAAGAGGTTAGGAGAAAGAATTATTAAGATTCTGATCAATGGATTCCAATTCATATCTCCGAATTTGATTGATATACGTGTGAATGATAACACAATCCTCTCAGATATTTTTTTAATTATTAATGTTTGTTAATCTTTAAGTGTATATTAGAAATTGATCCTTATGTTTTAACATGTTACTTTTCCATAATATTACAAATGTTGTCGGAAGTTTATGTGTTGTGGGTGATATTGAGATCATTGGAGCTGGTTTAAAAAAAAAGATATAAAAGTTCTAACAGATTAGTAAGTTGAATATAATTTGGAACTTATCAACAACTACAAAAGGTATAAGGTTTGTACACTTACACTATACACATTAATATATATTTTTAAAATAAACAAAAAATAATTAACTTTCATAAATAACATTAGTTTTATAAGGATGCCTCATCTTTAAAAAAAAAAAAAACCAATCCATATTTTTTATCAGTTTCATAAAATGCAAAGTAAGAAAAAAGAATATTAATAAATTCTTTTTTAAAAGTTGCGAGAAGCACAGTTCTATTTCCTAATTTAAATAAAAAAGAAGCATTGAGAGTTAATCAATAAATCCATCTTAATTTTTGTGTGAATGAATTTTTTTATTATATTTGACGATAAATTTCTTTTTTCCTGACTTAAATGTTTTTATTACCTTCGACCATTAAGCTTGATTTAATAAAAATAATTAAAGATAAAAGTATCAAAATAACTAAAAATTTATTTTAACTTTAATAATTTTTAATACAAAATTTATTTTTCTAAATGAATTATAAATACTACTTTATTAGTATGATTATTAAAATTCAATTAAACTCATAAAATGCAATCATAACATATGAGGTATTGAAAATTATTGAATTTTATTTAAAATATTAGATTATAAAATGTAAAACTTTATGTCTAAACTATCACTTACAGTACTACATATTTTTTGGGGCTATTCGCTCATTATATTATAAGAGTAGAATAAATTGTCAAAGATCCTTAAAAGACCCAAGTTAAAAAAAAGAAACAAATTAAAATAATGATTTAATAAATTACTTGTTCAATTTAATTGTTAATTTCTAACTTTATAATAGAATATGAACTTAATGCAATTAACTTACGATGGAGGGGCTAGTTTACAAAATTGGTGAGTGGAAATTAATTTCCCATCCCTTTTTATTTGGGATAATTTCATATTACTATTCATGAAATTATAATATTCAAAATATCTCAAATTATTATAAATCTTAACTTATCCCATTTTTATGAAGAAGACAAAAGAATTTTTATTAATTTGACCTTTCTTTTTTCTTATATTTTGAACAAAATTGAGAGTAAGTTAAAATTTACAATAAATTAAAGTGTACATTGAATATTTTCATTTCACAATTAGCAAGTTCAAAATTTACATTTTCAATTTCACTTTTTTCTAAGAAGAAAAACCAACCAACGAAGTCAAAATTTTACTACCTTCTGTCTAAAATTCTTAGCAATTAAGATTTTATTGATTTTTTAAGAAAATTCTATAATGTCGTGATTAAAATCATGGCATCAATGCCATGATAAACACAATTTTTTTAAATTATACATATAACTTGTAAATAAAAGGTAAAACAAGTAAATTAATAGAAGAGCGGTAAATTAGTGTTTTAAAATTACGAACAAAATAAACACTTATAGAAATAACAAAAATTTGTGAATCAACATTAAACTTTAATAAACAAAATAGTTTATTCATTTAATTTAAATAAGTAAAGAAAAAATTCACTCATCAATTGTGAATAAAAAAAATTATATTGAAAACAATTGGGATAAGTTTTATTGAATTGTTAAAATCATAAATTGCATATTCATCCTATGATATTTATAATTTTTTTAATTTTCTATAATAGTATTTGTTTACCAAAATTGTTAATTAAGAAAAATTATTTTTCTTGATATGGATCAAGCCGAACAAAATAAAAAATATTCTTCTAACTAAACGTATATGATTTATCTATAAAACTGGATATGGTTTTAAATTTTATAGATATTTCATGTAGTTGCAAGCTTTGCTTCTTACTTATACTTAAAAGTTTATTTACGATTGCTGTCAAGATCTAGGATGATGTAAAATTACCTAAGCTTACAAACAACTTTAAAAACATGAAAAGATTAGCTTTTCAAATTTTAATTTTAAGATAAATTTTATTCTTAATAAAGTTTCACATAAATCATCACGTGTATTATATAAACCCAAACTATCATTATTCAATTTAGAAATAAAATCAATAAATATATAAGGTAATCATTATTATAATGAGTTTTTAATTTACATTTGTAAGCTTTTATTTTTTTAATAAATCTTATATTAATTTACTTGTTTTACCTTCTATTTATAAGTTAAATGTTCAATATACATAATTTATGTTTTATTTTATACTTAATGTTGATTTACAAATTTTATGTTATATTTATCAGTTTTTATTACGTTTACCAATAGTGCACTAATTTATCATTTTTATGTTAATTTACTTGTTTTACCTCTATTTACAAGTCTTATGTTCTATTTACGTAATTTATGTTTTTTTTTTACACTTAGTGTTGATCTACAATTTTTATGTTATATTTATTAGCTTTTGTTTTGTTTATCAATAACACACCAATTTACTAATCTTAAGTTAATTTACTTGTTTTACCCTCAATTTACAAATCTCATGTTTTATTTACATTTTGTTTTATTTTACACTTAATGTTGATTTGTAAGTTTTATGTTTTGTTTTGTTTATCATTAATACATCAATTTACCATTCCTATATTAATTTACTTATTTTACTTTCCATTTGCAAGGATTATGTTTCATTTACTTTTATGCTATATTTGTAAGTGTTTGATTGGTTTACCATTGATACACCAATTTGACACTTATATGTTAAATTACTTTTTTTTTACCTTCCAATTCCACCATTTATATTTTATTTTACACTTATTATTGATTTACAATTTTTATGTTAGATCTCTAAGTTCTTATTTGTTTACCAATAACACATCAATTTACCACTATTATATTGATTTACTTATTTTACCTTCCATTTACATGTCTTAAGTTTCATTTACACAAATTTTATTTTATTTTACACTTAAGTTGATTTACAAGTTTTATGTTATATTTGTAAGCTTTTATTTTATTTACAAATAATATATCAATTTAGCACTCCAATATTAATTTACTTATTTACCTCCAAATTACAACTCTTGAGTTTTATTTATATAATTTTTGTTTTATTTTATATTTAATCTTGATTTATAATTTTTTTGTTAAATTTATTTATCTTATTTTTCATTTACATAATTCGTGTTTAATTATGGTATTGATATAGTGATTTTAATTATGAAATTATAAAATGATCCTTATTTCTTAATAAACAATAATCTCAAGAAGATGCAATTTTCTTTTTGCTTTCTCAATTTCATTAAATTAGTTGCTAACACGTACTATTAATGTCCCATAGAATTATATTCTTTTCTATTGCTAAATAGACAAATCATATGCTGTGCCGGGTCTAATTAAGGATAAACTCTTATTAACTCTTTTTTTTTTTTGTTATTTGATAAACCTTTCGATAAACCTTTCGATAAAATACATACATATTATTAATTTCTTCAAAAAAATAATTTCAATATGG
>NW_006263303.1:13485224-13535662 GCF_000493195.1 Citrus x clementina | reverse complement strand
AAATCTAGTATCTAATAACTTCACTAAAAATCTTTTTATCCCACCTAAAAAGAATCTGGCTGCATTCTTGGCACCTGTTTAGTTGAGTGATAGCGACCTCAGTGTGTTATTTTTTGAGGTCGAGGGTTATATCTTCCATATATATGGTCTATCCTATATTCCTATCACATAATCCAATTTAGAATATTTTAACCATTTATTCTAAGATTCAGACTCAAGTTACTGATTAAAGAAAACTACATGAACTACTCGGCTTAATTATAAGTTAAACCTTCAAAATTGAATGAATGTATGTCATGGGATAGTAACTTAGGTGTTCTTTGCATGTGTTATAGGGTTAAGTTGGAGATGTACTCGAAGTTTAATGCTATTATTTCATTGATTCTTAAGAATACCGAAATAAAGAAATGACCAAATTCACATTGATTCGAAAGAATACGGTGAGCCTAAGAGGTTAAAACTTGTTGATTCCACATATTTCTGAGAAATAACTAAACTCAATAACTCACATAGAGCTTTAAAAACTGAGATTATTATTGAATTCAAATCTATCTTCAAACGTTACAGGAAAGGTTTTCTATACTAGTAGTAATTATCTTAAACCGTAAAGAAAAAGGAAAACAAGTTCCTAAACTAGTAAGAAAATATAAATAAACTTTAGCTAACAAACAAACTAATCCAAGTATAATAAGTATTCCTAATATGCATCATTACCCCAGGTTGGAGAGAAATCACCCTTGAATTCAAATTTTCAATAACAACATCTTCATCATGATCACCTTTGAAAGGAATAAGATGTTTGACACTGAATACATCTACTGTGCAGATATGACTAGGAAGCTTCAGTATGTAGGTATTACGATTTATCTTCTCTATAATTTCCAAAGGTTTGATTTTTCAGGCATAAAGCTTGTTGTACTCTCCAATTAAGAACTTGTCTTTGGTTAGGATAGCCCAAGCAAGATCTCTTAGCTAAAATTCTAAAACTCAATACCTTTTTATCTGCCATAATTTTATAACCTTCAGTAGTCTTCTTTAAAGACTCTTGTGTAGCTGTATGAATTTTTAAAGCTGCTCAATAAAGTCTTCTGCCTTGCTACTTTTGCAGTTAAAGCTGGAACTAGGGCTAAATTGATGGGTGCTCATGGATTATATCCATAATTCACTTTAAAAGGACTTAAATCAGTACTCTACTTAGTAAAATGATTATCAACAAACTTGATTTAGTATAACTTTTGATCACATATCTTCATGTTATCACTAACTAGACTATATAGATGGTTTTCTATGGAGCGGTTGGCAATCTTTAGTTTGACATTTGTCTGTGGGTGATAAATACTTATAAAATTTAGGCAAGTATTAGTCAACTTCTACAATGTCCTTCAAAAGTGTCTAAGAAATCGTGTATCTAGGTTAGATACAATAAAAGCCGATAAACCATGCAATTTATAGACTTCCTTCAAATATAGGTGAGCAACAGTCAAGACATCTATAGTCTTCTTGTATGCAATAAAGTGAGCTATTTTCGAGAACTAATCAATAGTGAAAAATAGTAAATCTACGCCCCTTTGAGTGCAAGGTAATCACAAAAACAAAGTTCATGCTAATGTCAGCCCAATGTTGTGTTAGAATTGGAAGCGGCATATATAATTCTGCATCTGCCACAGAACCTTTGGAAACATGGCAAAAACAACAAGTCTCGACATCATGATTGATATCTTTCCTCATATTAGGCAAAAAATAAGCATTTACTATTAGAGCCAGAGTTTTGTCATGACCCCATATGCTTTTCATTATGTAGTTCTGCAATGATCTTTAGTCTCAAACTTGTATTAGAAACATGTAATTGATTACCTTTGAAAAAGAATCTGTCATGCAAATGATAGTTTGAATAGAACCTCGCAACAATGTCTTCTAATAAGGGGGGCAAAGAAAGGGTCAGTAGCATATAACTTTCAAAATGTGTTAAATTCGAGGACTTGATTATACACTTATGTCAACAAGGAAGATCGTTGACTAACTGCATCTGCTACCTTGTTAGATTCACTAGAAGTATGGTTTGCTACGAATGTAAACTGCTGAAGGAATGTCATCTACATGGCATGCTGATAAGGGATGCTAATGTTTAGTGGTCCAAGCAAAGTCTTGATGAATCAGATAATGACGCCAATGTTTTAATGATTGGACCACAAAATGAAACTCCATATCATAAGTGTTGTGATGTGCCTTTGCTTTATTCAACTTCTCGCAGAAATAAACTGTAGGCTTACTCTGCTAGCTACGAACAACTCCAATACCTATTTTGGATGCATCGCAATGCACCTCAAAAGTAAGTGAAAATCTATTTAGGCAGGTACTATATATAAGTATATCATTGAAGCAAACAACCATAAACTTTCCAATAAAATGACGAAGAACTTGATTCACAACTCATTGAAAAATCTAGTTGGGCAGGTACTATATATAAGTCTATCATTGAAGCAAACAACCATAAACTTTCCAATAAAAAGATGAAGAACTTGATTCACAACTCATATGAAAGTACTGGGAGCATTAAATAAGTCAAACACATTGCTAGGTATTGGGAGCATTAGATAAGCCACATGGCATTACTAATCGCTCATATAACCATTCATGAGTTTTTAAAGGCCCTTTTCTATTCATCTTCAGCCCAATTCAAATTTGATTGTAGCCATTCTTTAAATTAAGTTTGGTAAAAACTATTGCCCTATCTGATCCATTAGTCATCTAATCAAGGGATTGGAAAATGATATCGAACTATAATTTTATTGATAGCTTGGTTGTCTATGCACATTCTTTAAGAACCATCTTTCTTTGGAGTTAATAAAGTAGAAACTACACAAAGACTAATACTTTCATCAATAGATCCCTTTCCCAGTAGCTCCTCCAATTGCCGCTTCAGATCCTCATGTTCCATAGGACTCATAAAATAATGAGGTCGATTTGGTAATGTAGAACCTGGTACTAAATCAATTTGGTATTGTATATCCCTAGGAGGTAGTAAACCATGTGGTGTCATAACTTTAAGTATCTTCAAATTGCTGTGGTTATTCTTTCTTAAAATATATAGACCTTATTCGTCTTTGTTACAACATCTATAAATTGCTTCTTACCTAATAAATAATTACCGAAGTCTTATTTGAGATTGATCAGAAGAACAATCTCAGTGTTGTTAAACATAAAGCTGTAGGTATTTGTTTTCCCATCATGTATTAGTTTTTGATCATACTACCAAGGTTTTCCCAGTAATAGATGATAGGCATCCATAGACACAACGTCACACTAAACTTCGTCTTTATAAATTGATCTCATAGATAAGGAAATTAAGTAATGTTTAGATATTATTACTTGATTTCTTCTCTTCAGCCATGTAGCTTTTTTCAAGTTTAATGATGTTTTGCCTTTAAGTTTAGTTTTGTTACAATTTCTTCTAAAATAATATTCTTGTAACTGCTTAAGTCTATGATTATACAACATACTTTAAACCAATTGTACAAGTAGTCTGAAAAATACTTTTATGTAACCACTTGTCTTTGTCTTGTCCTTTAGGAGTGAAGAATGCTCGATTTACTATCAATATTAGCCTACTATCACTATGTTCTTCAATAGATTTTGCGTTGTCACTAGTATCAAAAGTTGGCTCTTTAGCAGACTTTTCAATTTCTTCCTCTTGGTGTTCTTCATTTTCCTTAATGCCTACAAATAAGCCTTTAATGTACTTTCCTCCCCTTTTTACTATTTGCCATTCAATGTCTATTTTCTCTGCAATTAAAACAACATAATCTTGAGCCCTAATATTGGGTCTTGCTGCTTTGACTACTTTAATTAGATTTAGTAGTTTTATTTCGAGGATTTGGAGGAGTGAAATTACAGAATTAGAAAATCAGATTTGAAATATTATGAACAAACCTTTGAGAACCGGAAAGTTTGGGTCACTAGTACGCCAACTAAATTGCTTCTCCAACTACAAAGCTAGTTGTTGTGCTTTTGAAACAGAGTATGGATCAAATGAATTCAATTGATCTTGAAACTGTTATCATAGGCCCCCGATATAGTGGAAACCTATTGTTCTTATGTCCTTGTTAAGTCATTGCATGCTACCAACCAATGGAATTCTATGGTGTAATAATCTATTAATCGATTACCTTGCCTCAAATTTTATAATTATTGGTATAAAAGTTTGGCATAATTGTAAGGTAAAAATGTTCCACACAAGTGCTTCTTCAACTTTTCCCAAGCAAAAATCTTCTTTTTAACTTCCCTAATCTTTTTAAAATTTTCTTTGTTGCCACTCAGCTGCTGCCCTTCCATGAAACTGAGCTGCTAGTTTATTATTAAGAACTTCCTTGTATTAAAAAACTTCATGGTATTAATCAAATCTAATAATTCTTCTAGCTAGCCACTTTCTTGGAATTTAGGAATGTCAATTCTCAACCTAGATTCCCAACTTCTATCATTAGTAGATTCAGTTCTATGTCGATGCCCGGAAAATATGTTTGCAAAATTTTCACTCGATTTGTCTTCATGTTTTGGTGTACGATGGTGTTTGGCAAATAATTCTGCCATTTATGCAGCTAACATAACAATCTTGGCTGTCATGCTAGCCATGACTTCATCTCTAGGAACATCATCCTGATCGTAAGTTACTGCATGAAGGGCATAATGCCCATGGGCTTTTCTTGGAGGCATTTTTCTAATTAGGTTAAAAAAAGGATGGGCTAAACTGAAAATGAATTAAAATTTTGGGTAAAACAATAATGAAATAAAAGTTTAGGTTACCACTGATAGTGGTTGGAAATCAGGCAAGGATGGGTGGATCTGAAAGATTTAGAGTTGATAAGTATGATGCTACAGTGGCTTGTTTGAAAGGGCAGTGATTTGGTTAGAAATTGAAGATAACGGCGATGGTTTGGTGTTAGCTTCGATTCTGAAAATTGGTGCATAGATCGACGGTGGTGAGTGGTTAGGAAGGTTATGCTGGTGGTGAGAAGTTGATTAATGGTGGTATTGTTGGAAAAATCGCGGTGGAAATTGGTGATCGGTGATGGTGGAAATCACAATTGTGATGGCTATTTTTCCGGCAATTCGTGGCTACTTGGCAATGGTCCTTGCTTGGGGTTTGATGGCCGGTTCTTTATGGTATTATTAGTGGTGAAGGTAGACAGAAAGACGAAGGGAAAGTGACGTTAGTAGTTTTAGATGGCGGTCAACCTGGAGGCTAAAGCTCCTAGTTGTTTCTTTTTTTTTTAAGGTAAACAATTTTAGGAAAAAAAGATAGGTGTTGACGATAGTTAAGAAACAGGCTTTCAGCTCTAACACCAAACTAATGCAGTGAAAGTTTAATGTTCTATTATTTTGTTGATTCTTGAGAATACCGAAATAAAAGAATGACGTGAATTAATGTTAATCCGAAAAGAATACTATGAGTCTAGAGGTTAGGACTCATTGATTCCATAGAACGTCGAGAATTAACTAAACTCAAAACCTCACACAGAGCTTGAAAAACTGAGAATATTATTGAACTCAAATTTGCCTTCAAAGGCTACAAGAGAGAGTATTTATACTAGTAGTAATTATCCTAAACCTTAAAAAAAAAGAAAATAAATTCCTAAACTAGTAAGAAAATATCAATAAACTTTAGTTAATAAGGAAGCGAATCCAAATATAATAAGGATTCTTAATCTATATAAGTTGAGAAGTTGTAACTAATTGACATGGAAGGGAGATTACAGGGAAATTAACAAGTGATGGTAACAAGTTTGGGGGAGCTGCAAGTTATAATATATGTAATTTGTATTGACCTAAAAGTAATTTTTCATGAAGTTTTGTTGTTTGACAAGAAACAATTAATCAGATAGAAAATTAGTTTTAAGTTGTTATAAATTATAGATGATGTAACATGAACACCACCTTAAGTTTACGATGCTTTTTTCAACTTGGGTTGGGTGTAGTTTTCGCTTTGTGCCAGTAAGGTGTCTATATTCGTATGAAAAAGTATCGCTTTCGAACAAGTGGAACAAAAATTGAATTGGAGATAATGAGATAAAGAAGCATATAAGATATTAAGATAAAGAAGAATATAAATATGATCGGTCCCTCAAATTTCCATGTGAATTTGCTAAAAGATACATTATCTAAAAGTTTGCTTTTATGTGATCGTGGGAATTTTTTTGAAAATTGTATTCGTGGGAGTTGGACTTTGAAATTTGAATTCAACACGTGATGCACGACTATGAGAATACGAATGGAGGAAAATCAAACGAAATCAACAAGTAAAAGTTTAGTTTATGTCAATTTATAAGATGGTATGATGTGGCCAAATAAATACATACATATAGATAGATTAATCGTTTTTAGTGGTGGGATTATATGCTCTTTGAAAGCATATTAATTTATTTTCTGATTAATAAAATATTGGAGATATTTTCAATTGTATAAATATTTTGAATAAGGTCCGTTTAATCATATTATATGTATTTATGTGATCATCATATGGATTCACAAAAGACATAAATACAAGTTATCTTATGATTAAATAAATTAAGTTCGCAGTTGATAAATAGAGTTGGACGCTCTATTTATGTTTAGACTGTAGTAAATTCATTAAATGATTTGTCTTAATCATATATGAATTTACTAATGTAGTTTGACTACATTGAGCTAGATCACATATGAGATTTAATTAACTTTGAAATAACTGTCAGACTTATTGAATCTCATAGGCATTGATTTTACTGTAATTTTAATTTTGAGTTAATTATAATTTCACGATTGTAATTGTTATTCCATTTGAGTTACTAATGGGCACAACACATACTTGTAGTCAAGATTACCCGGTATCTTGGTGGGAGCAATTATGAATATTGGAGTTATAGATTGACAATATAGAATTTGTACACCACATCTCTTGATGGGTTTTCGGCACTTGATCATAGAATTCTCTGGCCAGAGTGTGTCAACATATTTAGTATGTTGAAAATGATCATTAGAGAAAATCAATAAGAATAAAGGAACAAGATGTAATTAAATTGATTGGATAGTTGAGATATCGATTTAATTAATGATGTGGTACAAAGGATTGTGCAGTAAAGAAATCAATGTGGCTTGAGACGAATTATTATTCGAATATACAATTATGGAGGTCAGTTCCAATCTTTTGGTGGAGTAGATTTGGAATTAAATAATTGGACTAGTTTAATTACAAGCCTAATTATTGTAATAACTATTGTATGTTCCCAAATGATCCTCGGGTTAGCTCATTTAATTGACTGCGCCACTACTGGATTAATAAGCAAGATAACTAGCTATTTTGGTTAAAAGCCTAAATATATTATTTAGTTGGAGGCTCCATGTAATGTACTTGTGTCTAAGGGGCCTTGTGTTATTTTACAAGGTGGGCTCCTATGACAAAAAAGAAGTAACATTACTTTTGGTTTATTATTTTTAATTTAAATCAAACTTGATTTAATAGAATAAAATAATATAAAAAATGGAGCCTAGGGTTTCCACTAGATAGAAATATAAAAAGGCTTATTTTCTCCCAAAAGAAAAAGAGCAGCCACTTTATACAGATCAGAAAAAAAAATTTCTCTCTAATTTTAAGAGAAAAATTTTCTCATGCTAGTTGCTTATAGTGGTGATAAAGACGCCTACACGTCAAGTGCAGATCAAACCTAAGTCATAACTTGGAAGATTATTTGGTGGCGGATCGTGATCTAACAGGAGTGGTGGTGACGGATCGTGATCTTACAGGAGTGGTGGTGACGGATCGTGATCTGACAGGAGTAGTGGTGACGGATCGTGATCTAACAGGAGTGGTGGTGACGAATCGTGATCTGGGAGCGTAAATCACCTTAGCGGAAAAAGCCAAATCAGATTTTTAAGATACGATTTCTAGATTACAAATTCTTATATATTGTATGAAAACGATCCTAAAAATTTTTATAAAAATTTAAAAAAATTGATTTTTCCTTAACATTTAGATGTGGCAATCAGAAAAACATGGACTATACCATTGAAATTCATACTTTATAAATAGCAAGCACCTGCACTTAGTAATATTTAATGCAGTTGTATTATCAAATCTCAAACTAAGAACCTTGGTTAAAATAAAACAGTCTCATATTAGCTGATCTACGCACTTGTTGGTTTTTACTTTTTATATATATCTAATGGTGTATTTAGTATTGGGGAAAAGGGCCGCCCCTAATTTTTGTCTTAAATATGGAATCCCACTTTAACATAAGGGGATGGATGATTTCAATGCACAATATATACATGGCGAAGGGCCAATGACCCCTTAAAATTACATTTATTTTTACATTATTTATTAGTCTTTAAATTGTAACTAATGCGTGGCCAAGATTATACCGATTTAATAACATAGGTCTTTGATAATAATTTATTTACAACATATAATTAGTAATTCTTAATTAAAATTTCTCGCTCCTACATATTTGTCTATCCTTTCATTGTTTTTATTTTATTTTTTCATTTATCTCTTACTTTGTGTTTTGTTTCATCTTCTCATTAATTCTTTCAGTTCCAACCTCTTGACAATATTCGCATGCATTTGAAGTTGAAGAACTTTTTGTTTTTCCGAAAAATAAATGCAATTATCAATCTTTAAGTGTACATATCGAAAAAAATTATTTCATCGAAACTCATTGAATTTTATTTAAGCCAATATTAACTGATCGACGGCTCCAGAGACAATTAAATTATAGATCAATAATTTCTACTTAAGCTTTCAAAATATCTATGATTTACATTTTATAAGCTCGCATATGAAATGAAGTTTTTTATCTTCTAAAGTTTCATTGTGTTTTAATTTTACAATAATAGAGATTGAAAATATATATTTTTTTAAAATGACATAAATGTACTACTGTTCTTTGAAACATTCTGTAGTTTTTCTATTGTTTTGGACAAGCGTTTGTTATACTATGAAACAATGAAGATGATGACAATGAGAGATTAGAGAAAATGAATTGACGTATGAGTAAATTGAAGAGAGAAAATCTTGACTATATTATTAATTTTTCATAAATATAGTCCTTGTAATTAATTACATCTAATCCTAACCATTGATTAATCATTTATCCATGGGTCAAAAAATGGTCTAAAAATAAGTGTAATTTTAAGAGGCCATTGATCGTCCCAATATATATATTACCGTTAAAGTTATAGTTTTTTCGGGTAAAAGAATAAAAATGATGGTCAAGCTGTTCAATAATTACCAACTATACATAATTTTTAAGTTAAAAAAATTAAAAATAGAAAAAAACTAAGTGATAAAAGATAAAATTTAGTAATTTGGGTCCAAAGTAAAATTTATTGAACATTTGGGTATATGTAAAAAATTATTTTAATATTGAGATGTAGTGGAAATTAACCCATATAAAAAGATACAGTTTTGACCTTTTATTAGTTAGTTAACAGTTATCAAATGTACAAATATGATTTATTGTTTTAGCTGTTAAATCGAACAGAGACATAGCAATATTTGGGAATTTTTTTTTCCCTAGGTCAATTAAAGATAGTCACTCTAGGTGAGAGTAATTCGAAATTTATTCATGAAAAAAAAAATGAAAATGAAGAGTTGATGAAAGCTACTTTTAAATAGGGGTGTTTCGAACCCAATCCAATCCGCTTAATCCATCCGATTTGTAAAAATTCGATATGTAAAAATCCGATCTATGGATTGGTGGATTGGATTGGACTGAAAAATTAAAAATTCGCAGTCGGTGGATTAGATATGGATTTACTTATGTAGATCCGCAAAAATCAGTGAATCCACAAAAAAATAAAAAATATTTATTTAATAAAAAATTAAACTTGTAAATATGGCATTATACTTACTAATAAATAAATAAGTTAAAAACATAGTTACATTAACTCCATATTATATCTTATATGATAATAATATAAAATAAAAAATTAAATAAAAAATATAGTTTCCTAAACAGCTAATTTTCATGTATTGATCTGAACAAATGAGATTTGTTTTTCCTTTTGTTGTGTTATATTTTTAGATTTTGAAAGTATTTTCTAGCTTTATTTAAATAATTAATTTATTTTAAATTTTATTTAATTTTGCATTTGATCGGTAGTTAAATCATTTTTATATTAATTTTTTTATTTAGTTAGTTCGTGGATAGGACATGATTAAAAAATTTTAATTTGCAAACCAATCTGCAAGATAGTGGATTGGATATGCATTAGGTCAAATCCGCATTCAATCCGTAAACGTATGGATTGGATTTGGATTGAATTTCACTAATCCGTGTATTGGATTGTATTAAAAATTTATAATCTATAAAATCATGGATCGGATATGGATTGATGTGCAATCCGTAAAATCCGATCCGTGAACACCTCTACTTTTAAAGATGGCCAATGGGCCGTGCCGTGCTGGCACAACCCATCAAACCAAGGCCAATTAGGGCCCATAGGCCGGTATAGCATGGTCCACCAAGTGAATGGGCTGTGTCATGCCGTGCCCAAATTTGTTTTAAGCCTGAGACGGCCCACGGTACGAGCCCATGCGTGCTGTGCTCGGTTGTGCGCAAAAATAGCCCGCCAACCTTTTTTTCTTCACGTGCTTACCGTGCTTTTTCAATTCCATGTGTCTGGCGTACTTTTTCAAGCCCTCTAGCCCATTCGCTTATAACAACAACAACAACAACAACAACAATAATAATAATTTTTATTAAGGAATAATTAATATTTCATTATCAATTTATCACAATTTCTCAGCTATATATTTAATTTCACAATTTCTCAACTATACAATTTCTATATCACAATTTTGTTTTACCCATTCAACCACACCAAACTAAAGCTTTTGTACACAAAGCTACTGTAAACATGGTTCTAAATATTATAAATTCAAACACACGAATTTTATAAAATATTGTTATCATAAAATAAAATTAGACAAATTACAATACTTTTAACTAACTTTTTTAGAAACATATTATTTCACTAAATTGAAGTTTATTGAAAAATTTATTACATTTGCATTACATAGCACCAATAATATTTAAAAAAAAAACTTGACAAACAACATTGCACTCAATGATAAATCCAATTCAATTCAAATTTGATTAAATCTTAAAATAACATAATATTAGTTTATATTAAAAATTTAATTAATTAGAAATAGAAAAAAATTCTTAAATTTGATATTGTACATTTTAGATTCATTTATTTAAATACTATATAGCAGTATAATTTAATTAAAAATAGGACAAGATTTAAAGCGTGATCTCTGTGGATTTTTTCACATCTCGTACTTTGTCCATTTCCAGTCGTGTCGTGCAATTGCTATCTGTGTGCCTAAATATCTAAGTGAACCCAACTCACATGTGTGACATGCCATGCCATGTGTCCTATCAAAGTGTGCTCGTGCTAGCTTATACTATATAAACGCTTGTTGCACCTGTGCTGTGTCTCGTTTTGCTAGACCCATTGGCCATTTCTACTTAGAATTGAGACTGTTTTTTTCCGATTGTTGCACTTAAATGTAATCAGATGAATTGCCAAGCTCTATTTTCCCCTTACAAAGAATAAAAACCATGACCGCTATGATTCAAGTGATGGTAAGTCAACAACCTTATAGCAACTGGCCCTACGACCTCATGGCACGGAAACTAGTCTGCGACTCAGACTACTTGTGAAGTAGTGAAGTAGCTTCACATGTAATGACTGGCAACTGCGTATAAGACTGTTGTCGTCATTATAGATTAATTTACGGTACACAATGTTAATGTTTTAAAGTAATCGACTTTTGTTGTCTTGTAAAAACCCTTTACTAGTAGTCTAACTTTATGCTATGACACAACGCTATCAAAGTTAAATGTTATATACATATATATGTTTTGAATACCCAATATTTGGCCACCAATTTGCAAATTAATGAGAAAGGCATCAAGCATTAGCCTAATGGAAATAACATCGTTGATTTTATTGATAACAAACATAGAGAGAACTAATATGTTTGAATGAGTTTATATTAAATCCATAAACATAATCTAACAATATAAAGTGACAAGTATACAATAGGGCACATTCTTAAAAGCATGGATGAATTTTTTTATTGTGATTAAGATCCAATACTTGATTGAATATATGGTATAACCATGATAAATTAATAGCCTTAATTAGTACAGGGAAAACCTAGTAATTTAGCAATAGGTTAAACCTCAATTTACCCTCCAAAGAGAATGATAATCTTTAATTTACTGCTAAAAGTATGAACACTTCAATTGTCAAATGGGGGGGGGGGGGTACATTGATGATTTTTTTTAATCTTCTAAACAATAAATGGGCCTAATTGAAGTTTTCATATTTTCGGGGGATAAATTGAAGATTGTCATTCTATTTTGGGGTAAATTAAAGTTTACTCTTAGCCACAATAGTTAATCATGGATTAATAAATTATCAATTTATTGATAAACTAATGATATAAATATATGAAGAAATGATCACATTCATAAATATATTGATAAGACTTTATGGAGGTAAGTACATTTAGCCATACTCTTTCTTTTTCTGTTAACATAGCATATATTATATACCATCGTCGTCTCATCTTAAAGGTGTAAAGAAAAATAATTGATGAAGTGGTAAGGATTTTAATATTAAATGTTTAAAGAACATTATTCAACATTGTCTTCTCTAATTGTCTTAACATAGCACATACAAAATTGTTGATTCAAGAGTTTATCCATGTTTTGTTGGATAGCCTGGATAGATATCATCACCAAGGTTGGAAAATTCAAGGCTTTTCATTAGCACCGAATTCATTTTCTTACAAGGGAAATGGTGATTATTTTGAGCTTGCAACTAGCAAAATTCGTTATTGATTATTCATGTAGTAAACTCTTGGTTTGAGTTCTATTCTTATTACTTCTTAGTATTCTGTAGAATCAACGAGTTTAATATTTTAGATTTGTGAGTATTCTTAGAATCAATGAAGATTTTTTTTTGTTATTCTGGTATTCTCAAGAATCAACAAAGTATTGAGAATATTCTAATCTATCCATCATCTATATCTTTTATCGTTTGCTGCATTATTTTATTTATTTGCTATGTCAATTTCATTGTAGAGCATTCTTTTGTAGAACTGCACTGGATCAGATACATAGTAGATCAAGTTACATATATAAATTATGCTTTATTAAGATGATCTAAAATGCAATGATTTGGCTTTGAATTGCTAGCACCTTTTCCCAAATCCATTTCTCTACTTATTGCACTAGCTAGTACAGAGGAATCAATATCAGTATACAAATAAATATTGATGTATAATTGGTTGTTTACTTAAAGGTCGCTCTTTCTATCCTTGCCGAACTTGAATTCCTTGATTTCTTTGAAAAGCTGCTACCCACCATTTTTTATACTTAGAAAAGCCAATGGGCTTGTTTGGATAAATGTTGTTCTAGAACCTAAGATAACAAGTAGATTCAGCCACATGTATTGTTACCATTACGATGCTCTGGTAACTGACATTGAAGCAACTCGACTCTTAATTTAGCATTCATTCGGACCTAAGGGATGCCAAAGGCTCTATGAGAGGGGAAAACTACTAATACTAAGATGGTTTCTCTCCTATGATAAATTACTCGGTTCAAGGCTTTGTCTTAGTAGATCATTTATTGGTAGTAATGATTGAGGGATTAGGCAAAAATCCATCAGGATGGGAACAAGCATTTATTGATAAAAAATGAATTGAAAGCGTGTCTTTCTGTCTTTGTCAAAAGAATGTATTGAATTATCAATACTGTTTTTCTCCCTGAAGTTTTCGCGTAGGTCAAATGGCTTCTGCAGCTCAATCTAATAGTAAGAGTTAGTAATCAATATAGATAGAATAAATCCTAGTGAGTAATAGTGGCTGACCATTTATTACCCCTTTTATTTTAATTCTGCCTGACTGTATGAAAAGACCAGACTTTGATTCCCACTTGAAACTGAAGCTGCCTTTGATGGTAACTGGGCTTAGCCTTGCTACAAAAAAATTTAAAGGGCTCGAATGAGAGTAATTAATTGTATGCCGTTCCTGTTAGTGTGAGTCTCTAGCATAGATAAACTTTTTCCTCGTAAGAAAAAGAATCAATTGCCTCCTTCACAATTTAGCTAGTCTTGTCTCAGCTACCTACTTGCACTTCCTGATAACCTTGCTTGTCGCACTTGACAGTCCCAATCTATCATTCTTTAGCTTAAAAGATAGATCCCAAACCTACAAATATGAAGTAAAACAAGCTAACTTTTTCTTTTTCGATAAGGAACTGCTTTGCTTTACTTTATAATTTTAATAGTTGATCTGAGAAACAGTCAAGGGATAGGCTTGACACAAGATCTAATTTGAGGTTTGACTTTGTATAAGAAGAAGTAAATAGTTTGACTAGCTATTATCTCTTTCATTCTTCTAATCCCTTAACTGTTAGAATTAGATAGAGAACTAATAGGAGTAAGAGCATCTGTTAACAAAGATGGATATTGGCTTCGATTGACCTTCAACTTATGAAAATGCTTGATAAAGCTCTTATTCTAATATAATCTTGACCATTCACAAAGGTTGCTGGAAAAAAAGATATAATTAATCAAAGCTAAGGTTAACTACAATTGAACTTTTTTCCTTGGCAAGAAAGGATTGTCTCACATTTGGCAATCTATGAGAAGGGTTAATAGGTGTCCTTGGTTAATTAAAGTAAAGAACTAGGTGTAAATTGGTCCCTCCATGAAAAGGAACTTAATGTCTTTGTTGCAATGACAAGGGTCATCCCATTTGTTTTTGAAAATGGAACTTATTCTTCTCTTCATTCTTACTTAGGAACTTTTCTATTGAAAAAGATCAATCTTGAGAAGTTTGAACCTCTTTTCTGTGAGTTTTAGGTAAAGTATAAAATGAAAAAAAAAAAAGAGTTAGAAAAGCTAGTTATGCAGAGACGAATAAGAAAAGGAGTACTAGTAGAAATCCACACTAAAGGCTTCTAAACTAGTTAAAAGAGAGGTTGAGGCCTGTAAAAACGATGTAACTTTAGTTCAAAGACAAGGATAGGTTGTTATAAGCAAGCGATTTAAAGAATTATTGAACTTGGTTCTCAAAATCACTAATTGAGACCTTGAAATAAGAAATACTAAGAGGTAAAGGGAAAGAAATGTTCTTAAAGATATGCTTAAGTAAAGTTCGTATGAATGGGTATTTTGGCATAGCTTCGTTACTACTAAACCAAGAAGACAGATGAAATGCTTCTCAATTTGCAACTGTAGGCTGAGGATAAAGCAGCGCTTTTAGTTCATCAACCTTTTTCACTAACTACTCAACTTAGACATAACCGATAGGGCGCCCTTGAAGCCAATGAGTTCAATATTCATGGCTCATGTGCAAAGTACTGAGAGTCAATGTAACCGTAACTAGGGTTTAATCGATATGGTTCACCATTGTTGATTTACAGTAAAGCAGATTCATTCACACTTTGTTTAGATAGTCAATGCCCTTAAGCATAAATTTCATTTAGACACCTTTGTTTGGTCCCTTTTTCAATATCAAGGACCCAAAATGCCATTTTTACTTTATCAAAACAACCATTATATAAGCATTGGATTGAGTGAATGGAAAGAAATCTCCATTCAAATCCCATTTTTTATTCCCTAGGTAAGGTGCTATAGGATTGCTACCTACAAATCTAGATTCTTCTATGAGTTTATCCAATCATATTATTTCAATTGATATTATCTATGCAAATAGGTCGTGTAATAAGTTTTGGGATCTGTTCAAAGGTAAGGCAATTCAATTAGTATAAACAGGGTTTCCATGTAATGTTTAGGGCTAGAAGACTTACATAGCATAAAACTACTCAAGGAATGATCGAAAGTGCATTAAAAGCCATAATTTTGGCATTTTCTTAGTATAAAGGATTTGGGTTAAAGTACTGATGATGATAAAGTGGGATTAGTGAATAATGATATAGTTTATGTGTATTTGAGCAAATCTAAATTAGATATGAGTGTTGTCTCGATCTAAAGCCAGGCACCAAGGTAAAGAGACTTGCTCTTGAAGCAGCAATGTTAGCTTTGGAGACATTTTTATCCTATCAATGATTAATAAGATTTCATTAGTTGACTAACCCGAATGGGTAACAATCCGAATCGAGACCACAAAGCTATGGTGGAGGTTGTGATGGCATGCCAGAATCCACTATAACTGAAATGAAAAGTTTCCTTTCATATGATCTTGACGATTGAGCTTTACTAAATTTAAATAGGTCACGGGCCTTAACACTAAAAGAAGAAAATGGAAAGTGGTGTTAGAAGAGAGGATTGCTTCTAAGTTAATCAAAGGGTAAGCCATCAAAGCTAATGCAACATTGAGTCATCTCGATCTATGCATACAACCATACAATTTCTTAGCCAGTCTCTTTTTCTTCGCTGAATAAACAGCTACTGAATTCGTTGTTTATCATAGAACTTTATTATCAACCAATAAGTTTAGTAAGTTATATTGTCCTATTAGTAATTAATGTAAATAGAATACAAAGAATAGATTGAATCCCCTACTTTCTATATCACAGTTGGGGGATGGAATAGTCAGTCAACGAATAACTAGTTACTAGAAAAGCTTAACATTGAGACCAAGACACTGCTAGTTGAAGGAATGGTAAGGGCGAGGGTGCTGAGTCTAAGTGAAGATGATGATGACTAGTACACACAACATTTACTGGATGATCTATTAAGGCATTGGTACCTTTAGATTAGTTAAAAGAGGATTTTTCACTTTCATCATCACAAGTAGAATCTCCTACTTCCAAATCATCATTGACTACTAGCTCAAGAACAACATTTACAGCTTAAACTCTCAAATCTCTAGTTCAATAGACTGCATTAATGGCCTAGCTAATAAAGACTATGTTGTAGTTTGGGCATAGGCTTAAGAAAGGGATATTGGGCTCAGAAAACTATCGTGTTGGCTAGGAGAAAAGAAGTTTAGAAGGAACAATTAATCTCGTGGGAACCAATTCATTAGGGGTAGGCCTGGACTAACAGGCAAAGGACTAACGCTTCCAACTTTTATTGCTGACTAGTGTTTAATACTTATATATATGGAGTATCGATAAATGACTGCGTTCTTTTTTTTTTTTTTTTTTATAAAAACTCCTCAACTTATTGGTTGGTGTTCAATTCATTTTATTAATACTATGCTTTATTCTTTGTATCTCTAGTCACAGTGCTCTAACTCAACTTAACTTTGAAAAAAAGTACCTAGATATAACTTCTTATTGAATAGTCATAGGAATATTAGGACTTCATTTAGTTAGTAGCTACTACCTTCTCCCCGTCTTGAGGTGCTGAGAGATGCTCGACCAAAGAAGCAATAGAAGGTGATGGCAAAAGAATCAAAATTGCGACAATATATGTGTTGGAGAAACTAACTGTTTGAAGGAAAAAGAAAAGGTTTGTTAATACCTTTTGGTTGTGATTCTCATGTTGGCGAATTGTTATTATGGATCGAGTGGGGAATCTTTCTGGGCCATACTCTTTAAAGGACCTAGGAATCTTGCTTTTAGAATCCTCAAGAGAGAGTTGGCAAGAGTAATTTACCAGTAGCAGAGTGGAATGAAGAGCGTAACATTTGAAGGCTAGTATGTAACTTTTAGTTTTTTTCATTATTTATTTTATAATTATTATGTTGATTTCTGTTTCTTCTCATCTGATTGAGCCAACCAGGTCAATATGCTGATTACAGCGGAGTGCCATCTTTTCTTGATTATGTGTATCGTCATATTCAAGAGAGGATATGAAAATATTATGTCCGTGTGTCAAATGTAGTAATAGGTATAGGAGGGTTCGAAGTGAATTACACAAACATCTTTTAGAGGAAGGGATAATGCGTAATTATACTACTTGGTATTGCCATGGGGATGCTGGTGATAGAAATGAAAATTATGAGAATATTCAGCAAAATGAGATGTATAACTTGATCCAAGAAGGTTTTTCTCAAGATCATAATGAGAAGGCACAAAAGTACTTTAATTTGGTAAAAAAGGTTGAACAACCTTTATATCCAAATTGTGAGAAGTACTCCAACTTATCATTTGTGGTCAAATTGATGCACATAAAATGCATCAATGGTTGGAGCAATAAATCTTTCAACATGTTGTTGGAGCTATTGAAAGATGTGTTTCCAATGTGTAAAACGATGCCTACTTCCAACTATAAGGCAAAGAAAATTGTAAATGACCTTGGCCTTCATTATGAGAAAATTGATGCATGTTAAAATGATTGTTTCATTTATTACAAGGAAAATGCACAACTATCTCAATGTCCGGTTTGTGGAGTTTCTAGATGGAAGCCTAAAGGAAAGGGTGGTAAAGGATCTACCAAAAGGGTTCCATGGAAAATCTTGCGCTACTTTCCTATAAAGCCAAGACTTCAAAGGTTATTCATGCCATCCAAAATTGTTGCAGACATGAGATGGCACTTTGAAAATCGTGTGAAAGATGGGTTGTTAAGGCATCCAGCAAATTATGAGGCTTGAAAGGCTTTGCATATGATCCGCAAAATGTAAGGTCAGGGTTGGCTACTGCTGGGTTTAATCCTTTTAGAAACATGAACATTGGGCACATAACTTGTCCGATTCTTTTATTTTCTTACATTCTTCCTCCTTGGATGTGTATGAAAGAACCATATATATTTATGTCATTACTTATCTCAGGACCGAAAGGCCCGGGAAATGATATTGATGTATATTTGAGGCCTTTAATTGATGAGTTGAAAATATTATGGGAAAGTGGTGTAGATACATATGATGTCTCAAAAAGCCAAAATTTCCAAATGAAAGCAGCAGTTATGTGGACTGTTAATGACTTTCCTGCATATGCTAATCTGTCCGGTTAGAGTACAAAAGAAAATTTAACGTGTCCATGTTACACTAAAGAGACCTCATATCGTAGGTTAAAAACTGGTTCCAAATTATGCTATATGGGTCATAGACGATTTTTACTTGAAGATCAGTTGTGGTGGGATCAAAAGATGCAATTTGATCGAAAAATAAATGAAAGAGCTACACCAAAACGTCAAGAAGGTGATGAAGTTTTAAATGAACTTGATGGTTTGAGACTTATAACATTTGGAAAGGCTGGAAAAAAACAAGTAATTGCTGGTTTTGGGAAGAAACATAACATCTTTTTCGAATTGCCATATTGAAAAAGATTGTTGTTGCGTCATTGTTTAAATGCTATGCATATTGAGAAAAACGTGTGTGACAATGTGCTTGGCACTATTATGAACATTGAAGGAAAAACCAAAGACTCTTTAAATGCTCAGTTAGATTTCAAAGAAATGAGGATAAGGCAGGAATTTCAGCAAATTGAGGTGGATGGAGAAAATTTATTACCCCCTACTTGTTATACTTTGACAACTGATGAGAAGAAAAGTCTCTTGCAGTGGTTGTCTGATATAAAAGTCCCGAATGGCTATTGTGCTAATTTGTCACGATGTGTTAATGTAAAAGATGGCAAAATTTCCAGTGTGAAGACACATGATTGTCATGTATTTTTAGAAAGGCTGTTACCACTAATAGGTTGTGATATTTTGCCTAAACATGTATCAGATGCATTAATTGAACTAAGTAATTTTTTTAGAGAGTTGTGTGCTAAAGTATTGAAAGAAGATGCGTTAGATTGACTTGAAAGTCAAATTGCTGTAACTCTTTGCAAGTTAAAAAGGATTTTCCCTCCAGCCTTTTTTGATATAATGATACATTTACCGATCCACTTGGCTTGGGAAGCAAAGGTTGCTGGTCCAATGCAATATAAGTGGATGCACCCAATAGAAAGGTAATGTCCAATTTATGTTTTTACTGATTTTATATTAATAAAATAAGGTTACAATATAATTTAAACATTTCTAGGTTTTTACATAAGCTTAGAGGATATGTTCGCAACAAAACTTGTCCTCAAGGTTCCATTGCAGAAGGTTACTTGGCTGATGAGTGCTTAACCTTTTACTCTCACTACCTTCACGGTGTGGAAACTAAATTTAATAGACAAGAGAGAAATTACGATGGAGGTCAGCTCTCCACATATACATTACCCATTTTTTCTACACCAGGGTGATCATATGGGAACTTACATGTGAGGGAATTGAGTCATGCTCTTCACAATGCTGCGACAATTTATGTGATTCAAAATTATGGTGGATGTCTTTCGTTTATTGAGTAAGATTTAATATTAATGTCATTATAAAACTTTTTCAACTTTACAAAAAAGTTTATTTATTTACAGGGAACACAAAAATATATTATTGAATTCAGGTGTTAGAAATGTATAAGAGGTTCATAGACAAGAATTTATTAGTTGGTTTAAGGAGAAGGTAAAGACTATGTTTTACATAATAATTGAAAGACTTGTGACTTTCAGCATAACTTGTAATTGTGACATTTTATTATGTCATTCTATTTGTAGATCTTAAAGCTTTATAATGAAGGGCAAGCTAATAGACACATGTTTTCTTTAGCTCAAGGTCCTTGAAAAAGAGCAACATTTTGTTCGGGCTACAATACAAATGGATTTAGGTTTCACACAATACAACGTGATAAAACAAGAAAAACTCAAAACTATAGAGTTGTAGTGAGAAGTTGTTGTGCCAAATATCAGTAAAGAACCGAAAAATGGCTCCCCAAGATCCACTCAAGAAGGGTTCTTGTAACTAAAGCTAATGTGAACAGAACTCGGCTTAAAGAACACTTTAACAAGCCAAGAATCAAAGCTAGTTTAACGAAGAATTTAAGAGCAGAAAAGACAACACAAGAAAGCTATAGTGGTTCGGCTATGGAAGCCTACGTCCACTGTGAAAGGGTGAATCCAAACTTTATTGAACGAGTGTCTTACAGAGTGCAAGCTTTATTTAGAGAAGCTAAGCATATATGAACTTCATCATTAACCCCAGAATACCCAGCTATATATAGGCGATGCTTGATCAAGAAGGACTCTCAAATCACCAGCAAGCTTCCCCTGTTTCCCGTGAAGAAGAATAGTAGCTTCCCGCGCTGATTAACGACTTAACAGACTTCTGAATAAGCTTTTATTACACGTGTCTTCATCTTGGTTATTCCAAGTAACAAAACGACAGTTCAAGCAGCCGTTTGGTTTAAGTAAAACACGTGAACACCACATGCTTTCTTTGCGTACATAAACGACACGATAATCTTGTCATATAGCTCTCTCTGGACTGTCAATCGACATGTCATGCTGATGACAAATCTTCAACCGACTTGTCATACTTGACTATAAAACCGATTTGTAGTTCATATTCAACATTCTCCACCTTGAGCTCAAATCATCCATTCCCTCAAGTTCACCCTTCCACTTATTTCCTGCAGTCTATACCCTGCAAATGCCAGCTGAGTTTAAGCAGAACTCAAACTTAGCTCCTGGTACAGCTTTGGTAAGCATGTCAGCAATGTTGCTATCAATGTGTATTTTAGCCAGCTTAATCACACCCTTTGATATTTCCAATCTGACAAAGTGAAGCTTGATATCAATATGCTTGGTCTTGTCGTGGTGAATCTGGTTCTTGCTCAGACATATGGCACTTTGGCTGTCACAATGAACTGTGATTTGTTTTTGTTTAAACCCCAGTTCTGTCACCATCCCTCTGAGCCAGATAGATTCTTTGATTGCCTTTGCAGCTTCTGTGTATTCTGCCTCAGTTGTTGACAGAGCAACAACACTCTGCAGTGAATCCTTCCAGTTTATGGTGCAGCCATTAAGCATAAAAAGAAAACCTGTTAAAGACCTTCTTTTATCCAGATCTCCAGCATAATCTGCATCTACATAACCCTCCACACTAACCTCTGCATATTTCTCAGCTCCATAGATCAAACCATATCCAGTTGTACCAGCAAGGTATCTTAAGATCCATATAACAGCCCTCTAATGATCCTTCCCAGGGTTTGCCATATACCTGCTTACCATACTCACTGCATGTGAGAGATCAGGCCTAGTAAGGACCATTGCATACATTAAACATCCAACAGCACTTGAGTATGGAAATCTATTCATTTCAGCCTTCTCAGCATCAGAGTTTGGACACTGTTGACAGGACAGTCTGAAATGTGAGGGTAGTGGTGTCTGTACTGGTTTACATTTATCCATATTAAATTTCTCAAGTACTTTCCTGATGTATTTGTGCTGTGTTAGGCTTAGGATACCATTCTTCCTGTCTCTCTTTAGCTGAACTCCAAGGATCTTCTTTGCAGCACCCAGATCCTTCATCTCAAATGTATTGCTCAGCTGCTGTTTCAGTTCATTGATGAATTCCATCTCTTTACAAGCTATTAGCATGTCATCTACATAGAGTAGCAGGTAGATTTTGTCACCACCTTCTATAGTTTTAAAGTAAACACAGCAGTCAAAACTGCTCCTTTTAAAACCATGATCTGACATAAACCTGTCAAACCTTAGATAACACAGTCTTGGAGACTGTTTTAATCCATATAGTGACTTCTTTAGATGACATACATGGTCAGCCTTTTTTGAATCCTTATACCCTTCAGGTTGTGACATTACTATCATCTCATCTCTTTCACCATGCAGGAAGGCAGTCTTCACATCCATCTGTTCAAGATGCATGTCTTGTACAGCCACCAGAGATAACAAGATTCTCAGGGAGGCATGTCTCACCACTGGGAAGAAAACTTCTGTAAAGTCAACCCCCTCTTTCTGAGTAAAGCCTTTTGCAACCAGCCTAGCTTTGTATCTTTGTGGCTCAACATTTGGTATTCCCTCATTGATTCTGTATATCCATTTGCATCCTACTACCCTCTTGTTTGCTGGTCTTTCAATGAGATTCCAGGTGTGATTCTTTTTTAAATACATAATTTCCTCATCCATAGCCTTGATCCATTCTACTGCTTTATCACTGTTAATAGCTTCTGAGTATGTTCTGGGTTCATCTGTTGCTATATCATCTGCTGCTGTTAATGCAAATGCTATTAGATCTGCATATGCATATCTACTAGGAGGTCTTATTACTCTATTTACTCTATCCCTCACTAACTGATAATCTTCACTTCTTGCCTGATCACTTGCTGCTTCATTCTCAGTGTCATGTATTTCCATGTCTGTTTTGTCTCCACCCTCTGATCTTGATTTCTGTTTCTGGTTTGAGTTTAACAGCTCCACCTCAAGATAAGATCTCTCATCTTTCTCTTTTATTTCAGCATTTGTAGTCTTTAGAGATACTGAGTGTTGGAGCATCTCAGCTTCATTAAATACTACATCTCTGCTTATGATTGCTTTTGGTGGCTTCATATCTGTGCACCACAGTTTGTACCCTTTTACCCCTTCAGGATAACCAAGAAATATACACTTCAATGCCCTGGGCTCTAATTTTCCTTGTTTGATGTGAGCATATGCTGGACAGCCAAAGATCTTCAAACTGGAGTAATCTGTTGGATTACCATACCAAAGTTCATATGGTGTCTTGAAGTTAATTTCAGTTGAAGGACTTCTGTTCACAATGTGACAAGCTGTTGACAGAGCCTCAGCCCTAAAGGACATAGGTAGCTTAAAGTGAATGAGCATACACCTCACTTTGTCAACTAAGGTTCTATTCATCCTCTCAGCTAATCCATTTTGCTGAGGTGTATATCTTACTGTTCTGTGCCTCATGATCCCATGCTTGCTGCAAAACTCTTCAAACCTCTTGTTGCAGAATTCTAATCCATTATCAGTTCTGAGCTTCTTAACCTTCCTATTGGTCTGAATTTCAATCAGTGTTTTCCAGTTCTTGAAATGTTCAAACACTTCATCTTTGTTCTTCAGCACATACACCCAAACCATTCTGGAATGGTCATCAATTAGAGATAGAAAATACCTTGCCCCTCCTGTCTGTGCAGGTCCCCACAGATCAGCATGTATGTATTCTAGAGTTCCTCTTGAAACATGTGCACCTTTGCTGAATTTGACTCTTGATGATTTGCCTAGGACACACTCCTTACAAAATTCCAAGGGCTCTATTTTATCTTCACCCAAGACTCCTTGTTTTGATAGTTCTCTCAAGCCTCTCTCACTCATATGGCCTAATCTAAAGTGCCACAATAAGGTTTTGTTTAGATTCTGGTTTGAAACTCCAACATCTCCTGTGACTACAGACCCCTGGAGTACATACAGGCCATTGTCTAAGTTTCCTTTCATCAACACCATAGACCCTTTCAACACCTTCAGAGTGCCTGACTCAAGCTTGATAACACACCTTATTTTGTCAAGCATGCCAAGGGAAATCAAATTTCTCTTTAAATCAGGAACATGTCTGACATTTGCTAATTCTTTTATTGTGCCATCAAGCATTTTCAGTTTAATGGTGCCCCTGCCAATTACTCTACAACTAGCATCATTCCCCATTACAACTATCCCTCCATCATAGGTTTCATAGTTCTTAAAGAAAGTTTTATTAGGGCACATATGGAATAAACAGCCAGAATCTAAAACCCAGTTACCTTTAGATGCACCATCAGAGACTATGAGAACTCCAGCAGAGTCATAACCATCAGATTCTTGTCCTTCTGATGCAACAGCAGCATCTCCAGTCTTCTCTTTTGCTTCATTGTTTTTATATTTCCTCTCTGGACAGTCTTTTTTGAAGTGGCCTTCCTTGTGGCAGTGAAAGCACTTCATGTTCTTTGGTCTAGACTTCGATCTTTTCTTCTTCCCTTTACCACCTTCTCTCTTTTCTGATCTCCCTCTAACTGTTAATCCTTCCCCATGACTTGCTTCTTTCTTGCTTGCAGCCTTGGAGCTCAATGTCTCTTTTACATCCACCATCGAGAGGGACTGTCTTCCATACATGAGAGTGTCAACTAGATGCTCATAAGAGCTTGGTAGAGAGCACAACAGAATCATGGCTTTATCTTCATCATCGATCTTTACATTAATGTCTTCAAGATCCAAGATGATCTTATTAAAGGCATCAATGTGATCAAAGATTGATGACCCCTCTTCCATCTGCAATGTTTAAAGCTTCTTTTTGGTGGCTAACCTTTTGGCCATGGACTTTTTGGTGTACAAGTCCTCAAGCTTCTTCCACAATCCAACAGCTGTTGTCTCTCCTCCCACTTCTCTGAGTACACCATCTCCAAGACTTAAGATAATTGCACTGTGAGCCCTATCAAGTACATCTGGGAGGTCATCATCTGATATCTTCCTTGGTTTCTTGGGTGATGTGACTTCGGCAAGGGCTTCATCCAGGCCTTGATGTACTAGCAGTGCTTTCATCTTGAGTCTCCATAGGTGAAAGTCATTTTCACCAGTAAACTTTTCTACTTCAAGTTTAGGGCCAGTCATCTTTAGATCAAGAACTTTAGAGGGAGGCTCTGATACCAATTTGTTGTGCCAAATATCAGTAAATAACCGAAAAATGGCTCCCCAAGATCCACTCAAGAAGGGTTCTTGTAACTAAAGCTAATGTGAACAGAACTCGGCTTAAAGAACACTTTAACAAGCCAAGAATCAAAGCTAGTTTAACGAAGAATTTAAGAGCAGAAAAGACAACACAAGAAAGCTATAGTGGTTCGGCTATGGAAGCCTACGTCCACTGTGAAAGGGTGAATCCAAACTTTATTGAACGAGTGTCTTACAGAGTGCAAGCTTTATTTAGAGAAGCTAAGCATATATGAACTTCATCATTAACCCCAGAATACCCAGCTATATATAGACGATGCTTGATCAAGAAGGACTCTCAAATCACCAGCAAGCTTCCCCTGTTTCCCGTGAAGAAGAACAGTAGCTTCCCGCGCTGATTAACGGCTTAACAGACTTCTGAATAAGCCTTTATTACACGTGTCTTCATCTTGGTTATTCCAAGTAACAAAACGACAGTTCAAGCAGCCGTTTAGTTTAAGTAAAACACGTGAACACCACATGCTTTCTTTGCGTACATAAACGACACGATAATCTTGTCATATAGCTCTCTCTGAACTGTCAACCGACATGTCATGCTGATGACAAATCTTCAACCGACTTGTCATACTTGACTATAAAACCGATTTTTAGTTCATATTCAACAGAAGTGATGATCAAAGTCTTGCAGTGCCTTGAAAGAAATTGTTGAACTTTATTATAATGAAGGGGATAAAGTTGTATTATTTAACTGTGACTGGTTTGATACAGTTCGACAAGGAATTTGATTTAAGAGAGATCATCATGGTAAAATTATTCTTAACATGTCAAGAAAGCTCAACACTCAAGAGCCATTGGTGTTAGCATCCCAAGCACAACAAGCTTACTATGTGAGAGGGATAAAAGATCCTACATGGAGTACTATAATTGAGACAAAGCTCAGCACTCAAGAGCCATTTGTGTTAGCATGTCAAGAAAGCTCAGCACTCAAAAGCCATTTGTGTTAGCATCCCAAGCACAACAAACTTACTATGTGAGAGGGATAAAAGATCCTACTTGGAGTACTGTAATTGAGACAAAGCCTCGTAACCTTTATGAGATGCCTAATAATGAAGGAGAACCATATCAAGAAGAATATATTCAAATGGCTACGGAATGATTTTTTTTTTTGTCCATTATAGATAAGTAAGTTAAAAAACATTCAGATATTGGTTGCTGTTCATTATAATTATTATTCTTGATTGCTTTATTTCTTTTGTTGGAGCTAGTTATTAGTCACTTTTTTTTTTTTTCATGTGAATGTTATTGTCTATTATTGTTCTTGTTGGTAATTACTTATATTTTGAAAATGCAGATACTTGGCAATTATGGGCAAGAAAAGTAATGGATTAATGACTGTCGGCAGCACTTTAGATCAGTATATGATCAACTATAACAATAATGATGATGCAAGAACTTCTCGGGCTGACAATATTGCATTAGATATTTTGCTTCCCGTGCAACATAAAAACAGTGAGGCGCAACAGCAAAATGGTGAAACTTGTGTTTCTAGCATGGAATCTTCAAAAATGGCTGCAGATAATTATTTAAATGAATTGAAAAAGATTGTCATATAATGAAAATAAGTTATTTGACTATTTCTAAACAACTAGAATTTTTATTTTGTATTATTTTCAGTTAGAAATAAAAGGAAAGGTCGTGGGAAAGCTAAAGGTATACCTAAAGGCAAAAATATAGAAGTGGAAATTTATGCTGGCAGGTTATTATACATGAAATATACATTTACATGTTCATATGGTGTTATTAGATTTATAAGCAAACTTTAATATATTTTTATGTATAGTTAACGAGTAAGTATAATGGTTTAATGTGTTAGGATCATAACTACGGAAGCCGTTCGAGAAATTTCTGTTATTTGAGTGTATCTCGGGACCTTGGATAACATTTTCTGAATATCCACAAGAAGCATTTGATATATTGTTTGGAAATTTTAAGAATGTGGGATTTGCTTATGCATGTACTGAGGAATAACTTAAAGAAGCTGTCCGCAAATGTGTAAAATCTTGCTATCCAGATCGGATGTCCGAGTTGAGAAATGGTATGTTTGAGAAGCATAAATCACTTGGAGAGTGCTACGCTCATGATCCAGATTGTGTACCACCTACTGTATGGAGACAAATGGTTGATAAGTGGATGAATAAGAATTGAAAGGTAATATGTGGAAGTTTTTATCTTTTTAGTTTTAACTAACATACAAGATATATCCTAATGGTTTCGTTATTGAATAACATGCAGAAAAAAAATATGTTAAACAAGGGTAATCGATCATTGAAGTGCACTTCTCTTACAACAAGTTCAATTCCTATGGCTAAGTGTAGAAAAGATCTAGTAAAGTTTTTATGAGTTTTTAATATTTAAAGCCTATAAAAATGCATACATATGTGTGTATGAGCTGGTGTCTATTTTATACCCTAATTTTTTATTTAATTTCAGTTAGATGAATCAGGAGTTGAACCTGATCCAATTGATTGCTTTAGAAAGTTTCATGTCAAAAGAAATGGTGATTGGGCAAGTGACCATGGAAAGGAATTGCATGTACATACTTTGTTCACTTGTGATTTATTTTTGTCTTTTTTTAATTTTATCTATAAAAAATGCATTATTATCTGAAAACTTGCAGGAGAACATGGCATCTTTGTATCAAAGTGAAGGTGCTGAAAAGTCCAGCTTGGCTATTTATCGTCAAGTAATGGGACCACCTAAGAAATGTCGAGTTATGGGCTGCGGAGGTATTATTATAATTGTAATTGAGTCTTTTATTACAAAAAAAAAAAAATGTAACTTCAGGTTAGTAATATTAGGTTAGTACTTAATTTGTTTGGACTCCATTTGTACATTTTTGTTTTGACACCAAATTCTGTTTTCAACTAGGTGTAGGTATGAAACCAAATGATGTTTGTCATTCTTTAGATGAAGGAAATGAAACCAAATGATGTTTGTCGTTCTTTAGATGAAGGAAGTCATAAGGACATTCATGTGATACCAAGGAGAGAACTGGAGCTAAAAGTAGAGAAAATGGAAGAACAATTAAGTGAGCTTAGAAATGTGAAAGAACAAATGAAAAAAATGGAAGAGAAAATGAATTTTATTATGTCTCAATCAAGATTCTAGCAAGAGTTTAACAAGGTTTGATATTCTTTTTACCCCCTCTCTCTTGCTCAAGAATAACACTTATTATTATGAAAATTTATTGTAGATGGATAAACATCTTAATAAGTGTTGTTGTCATGAATCTATTCTAGTATTGTTGCTTTACTTTCAAGGACCCTTGATAATAATTGCCGGACTATGGTATTCTATTTGATAATGATATTTTCATAATGTTATTAAAGATTGATGGTTGAAAAAGGTGGGAAACACATATTTGAGGGAATATATGTGGCTTGATTTATTTTTAACATATGTGCATGGTAAATGGAAGTTTGCAAATACACTAAGTGCACAATGGTTGATAAAAAAAATTATATATAAATGGTTGGGTTTTGGAGAGTTCTCCAACCTTAGTTTCCGGCAGGGGAAGGGGAGAACAAAAAGCTACATGAAAGAAAGAGAGAAATTAATTTTCTATTTGTTCCAATTTTATCCTTCTTCTCTTCTCTAACACATGACAGCTAATGTTAAGGTTCCATGTATTTCACAAAAATGTTGCTTAAGTCTCAAAGCTAAGCCAAAGCTATGGGCTTGATATTTTTGTTATTTAACAACATAAAAGCATATGTGATTTCTTTTTTGTGCTTTTGGCTTCTCGACTGTGTTTATTTTGATTATTTGTCAACAACAAAAGGAAAAGATTGTGTTTTTGGATCGGTTTGGTCTAGTTTATAATAGAAGTATCAAGAATAGCTAATGGAGAAGAAAAAAGTGGTGAATTTTATGAAGTGTTGGCATTGAATAAGGAATGCACTGCAACAGAGCTCAGGAATGCTTATAAGAAACTTGCACCGATTCGAGTTAATAGTCCCCTCTTTCGCTTTCACCCTTTCAATCAACTGGGTGGTCTTGTTGCAATTTGGTTTTTGTTTTCAGTTTGTCCATTTGATCTGGATTCAATACATGTGTGGCCTTGTTTATGAAGTTAAACAATGCAATGAGGTTTCAAATCCCAAATTAAATAGACGCCTCAGATTACTTTTAAATCCTAAATTTAAAAAGGCTATAATTGAATCATGTTAATTTCTTTTTCTTTCTTTAATTATTGTAGAGTAACAAAATATGGTTTAAAATTATGTAGGATAATATTGGAGAAAATGAAGATGAAGAACAAACTGCAAGTGATGATTTAAATACTTGATGGAATGTTGAAGAAGTAAGAGTATGCAATGTGTTAATACTATTATGATTTCCATCAAAGTTAGGTATATTCTTATGCAATTTAAGTATGAATGGCTTAATGAATGACAAAGGAAATAAATAATCTAGTTTTAAAAATCATTTAATATTTAATCAATATCATGAAATTACATTTCCGAGGGAAAACAATAATTTCCAAGGGATTAATGTATATCTCCAATCACTTAATGTTGAGGGCGATCAATCAACAAAATTCGTTGGTATTTAGGTTCGACGAGAATGTATTTTCATCGATGTCAAAATTCCCGTGGAAATATTTTGTTACCGAGAGAAAAAATTTCTAGCTAACAATTGCATCTGCGGATTTAGTCTTATTACCGAGGGAAACCTTCCCTCGTTAGTACATATATAACCTACGGTTTTTGTTCTCATTACCAAGAAATTAGAACTTGTAGGTATACTATTTTACGATGGACTAATAGGGTCACCCACAAAATTTTTTGTCGGCAATAAACTATTACCAATAAAATCTTGCCTAGGAAATATTTTTATCTCATCATCCTAAAAATTATACCGACGAATCTTTTTCATATTGTCGAGGGACATTTCCCTTGGAAAAAAATAATTTTCCCCAGGGCTTGTGGGATTTGTGCCTTCAACGACAAGCATTTTCACGGCGGACGCCGACATAAAATTTCCCTAGGAAATAGTAACTACTGAGGGAAATAATGTATTGCCTAGGGATTTCTTCCCTCAGTAAAAGGTATTTTTCTTGTAGTGCAAGCTTGAGGATTTCACAATCTAAGTCTTTCAAATCTTCAAATGCTTACAATTGACTTCCAAGGTATCAATGGACCTTTACAACAAGAGATTATCCCTAATCTCTTCACTAAAGTGTTTCCCACACTTACACACTCACAAATTTTACAATGAATTCAAGAGTTACAACAAATACTCTATTTTAGAGTAAATATATAAATAATAGCTCAATGAAGATTTAATTTATGATGATTTGCAAATTGGAAGCTCAAAATATATTGTTTACACTTGTTTATGCTTGCAAAAGTCTCTAAAAATGAATTGGATTTGAGTATATATAGTTTTGCCACAAAAACTAGTTGTTATGGACAAAACCAGCAAGCAAGCGGCTACCCTCTTAATTAGCCGACTTACCGTTTAGTATAGTGGAAGTTACCGTTGCAATTTGAATTTTGCAATAGTAACACTATTTTCTAAAATTATATTTTTACCCAAAACTTTTTGTTATTTGACTACGGCCCAAAACGTTCTATAATTTGACTACAATCCAATTCGTCATTAAAACTTTACGAACAGATCCAATTTCAAAATTTTTAAATAATGCTCGTTATTCCATAAAACTTTATGAAATTATGCTATGACCTAAAACTTTATAATACTTTTCAAAGAAGTTCTTTTCATAATGCTTAGTGATTTTAAAACTTTTTAAATTTAATCCAAATTTTGAAAAACACTCAAATCCACAAAGTACTTGTCTTATAAATATAAAACTTTTCGGTTTATGAAAAGTAATAATTTATTAAACAAAATTTTGATCTTCTAAAATGTTAAACCATACATATATTAAATCATACCGGCTTTACAAGAATATGTCGCGATAATGACTCCGTTGAGCTAAACTTTGTTCTTGATCAAGCCGTTGTCTATTGAGTATCTTGAGCTTGATTTCACTTGATTCACTTCCATAAATATTTTCCTCAAGAACTAGTAAAAAAATGAAATGCAATATTTATCATATCACTTAAAACACATGTTTGTTATCATTAAAATTACGATATGTGTAGTCCTTTAGGCTAATAATCTCCCCATTTTTTATTAGGACAAACATCTCATGTATTTTGACATTTACACCCCCTTAGCATATGACATACATGATTCAACGTATAAATCAACTATGAACGCCTCCTGAATACATGATCTTTAATAAATATAAGCTCCCCCTAAATCTTTCAAAAACATGCATCAATACTACAAGATCAAAATACATGTTACCTGTCTCTGGGAATTCAAAATACATGACTTCTCCCTCATTATCATCAAAATTACTATAAATCCATGCTTAGATAAAAAATAACATCTCAATGGTTAATCAAGAAACATATAAAAATCAAGCATGCAAGTAACCAAAGAGTTATCCAAGAATCCAGAAAGCATCTTCCAAATATAAAGCATACAAATGCCAAACAAAAATTATCCTTAATTCATATTAAAACAATAATGCATATGAAAATGTAATGCAGAATAAAACAGAGTACTAAAGTCAAAATGAAGAAGAACATAACACTATGGAGATGGTGGATATGATGAGGAAGATGGTGGTGGAAACTCAAGAGCAGTGAAAAGTTGTTGCTGGCCATAAAGAAGTTGTTATTGTTGAGCAAAGAGGCATTGTTGTTGATCAAATAAACGTTGCTGCTTCTTAAAAAAGTGTTATTGCTCCAAAATAGACTAAATTTGAAAGGCCTTAAACTATGACTGAAGTTGGCTCTGCTGCTTGGAAAGAGAATGCATTTCAATCAACAGTAGCTGCATCGAATCCTTAAGGGTTGTTGAAGTAGAATGAGAAAGACCTTCGGAAGGCGAATGAGGTGAGCGCTGTGGAGCAATGACATTAGGGAGTTGGTTGAAGAACATCGTTAAAGAAATAATGATCTGAAGGAGCTAGTGTAGTACCCTTGTTTTTGTATCTCTGGTCTTTACATTAATTACCTTATACCCATATAAACCCCAAATTGGCTATAGCTTTATTTCCTAATTCCTTAGAACTCAAAAAGGTTGGTTCGATTATGGGTACTCAGAAATGTTTAAGAATACGGGTGATAATGATTCCATAAGAAAGGGATCGTTTTGCTATACATGGAGTGATAAGCATAAGATGAAGAATGATATAACCGACACTTAGCACCTTACCCTTTAGAATGCTATCTAATAAGGCCACATCCAAATGGGTAACTTCATCCCTATGTCCAGACTGAGGACTAATGACACGTTGAAGAACATAATGAAGGATCCTAAGTTGAAGGGGTAAGGCTTAAGATTTCAAGGTAGATTGACAAAACTTAAAGGACAAATCGAAACGTCTACAAATTTTTCGAACAACATCCTCAACTGAATACCACAAATAATCTATTTTGCTTCTAGTAGTATAAAGTTTCAACCTTTCATTTGGAGTTCTAAGAATTTGATTTAAATCCGCAGCATCAAACTCAATATAAATTCCTCCAACAATTGTAACATTCTATTTGTAGTTTGCGAAGAAATAACCATATACGAATTAAAAAACTTTGACTAAATTTTTATAATATTGTTCCTTACAAACTAAAACATTTTTCTAGCCCATATCAATAAGAAAATCACTAAGAGATTTATCACAAATTGCTAAATTTTCCAAATTACAAAGATTGACAAAATAGGGGGCGAAAACCGACCTTGACATAAATTTGTCGTGAAAATGTTTCCGAAGAGGTGGATGTAGAAAATGGGTTGATATGAGCTCCAGATTATCTCCATGATCTTCCTTGTGCATTTTGGCCACATGTTTTCCCTTGGATTTTTCACCACCAGCCATTATTGAAAACAAAAACAAGCTTAAATACCTAAATTCAGATTTTCAAGATTTTGTGTGAAATGGAAGTGTTTAAGCCAATAAAATTGATCCTAGAGTTGATTTAAGGCTATGTATGGTGTTGATTGGATAAAAAATGGGTTAAAAAGAGCTTAAATTGGAAGAGAGAGAAATGGGTAAGTTAGGTTTTTGATTTTGGGGTTTTGAAAAATAAGTCATGATTTGATTATTTGAAAGAGTTTAATGGAAGTTAAACAGATGGGAAATGATTTGAATGGTTGATTTTGGCTAGAAAATGAGTGAAAAATGAAGAAATTTTAAAAGGAAATAAAGTAGGGAAGTTTGGCATAGAGAGAGAATGAAGAGAGGTTGAAGAATGAAGGAGAAAGGAAGAGAAAAAACACAAAACCCGAGCCCATACGGCTAGCCACTTTGGGCAGGCGGCTAACTGCTTGCTCTCAGGTCCCCAAGCGATAGCGGTTTCCTTACTATTTTTCTGCAAATATTTTGTTGTCCGACTGAGTTTTGATTGATTCCAAGACCATTTCATGATCTTGAACGCTTTCAAAAGCCATTTTAATGCATGAATCATAATTATAAACATTCAAATATTATAAATTCAAATATATAACACATTTATCATGCATATACATCACACAATCGTGAGACATGTAAGCATTCAAAGATTAATAATTCAAATACATCACTCATTTATCATGCATAGACATTACATAGTCATCAATAATCATCAATCAATCAATTTTAACAGTCTCAATAACATGATTACAGATGTTTATGCAAAAATTTCATCATCCTAAGTTCATGCCAAATTTTTAAAAATTGTTCTTCGCAAAGAGGTTTTGTAAAAATATCGGCAAATTATTTTTTTGTAGAGATAAATTCTAATGCAATATCTCCCTTTTGAATATGATCCCTCAAGAAATGATATCTAATCTTTCTATGCTTGGTTCTAGAGTGCTAAATGAGATTCTTTAAAAGATTTATAGCACTAGTGTTATCACACATGATAGAAATTTGTTCAAGATTAATGCCATAATCTCTAAGTGTTTGTTTCATCAAAAGAGCTTGTGTACAACAACTACCTGCAACAATATATTATGCCTCGGTGATTGAGAGTGCAATCGAATTTTGTTTTCTTACTAAACTATGAAACAAGTGAATGACCTAAGAAATGACAAGTTCCACTAGTGTTCTTCCTATCAATTTTATAACTGGCAAAATCGGCATCTGAAAAATAAGTTAAATCTATATGAGTTCCTATAGGATACCAAAGGGCAAGATCTATGGTTCCACTCAAATAGCGAAAAATTATTTTGACAACAAGCAAATAAGATTCCTTGGGACATGATTGAAATCTTGCACACAAACATACACTAAACATTATCTCGGGTCTACTAGCAGTTAAGTAAAGTAAAGAGCTGATCATACCTCGATATATTTTGACATCAACCTCTTTACCTTTTTCATATTTGTCAAGCTTGATTGTTTTGCTCATTGGAGTGCTCTTGGTCTTTGAGTCATCAATCCCAAATCTTGAGTAGATCTTTGACATATTTAGCTTGGTTGATGGAGATTCCCTCATTGTTTTGTTTGATTTGAAGTTCAAGGAAATACTTCAATTCTCCCTTCATGCTCATTTCAAATTCCTTACTCGTACAAGATGAAAATTCCTTGCACATAGACTCATTAGTAGAACCAAAGATAATATTATCAACATAAATTTGAACAACAAGTATATCTTGGTTCTTATTCTTAACAAAGAGAGTAGTATCTGCTTTTCCCATTGAAAAATCATTATCTAACAAGAAATTTTTAAGCCTATCATACTATGCTCTAGGTGCTTGTTTTAATCCGTACAATACTTTAGATAACTTATAAACATAATTCGGAAATTTTTCATTTTCAAAACTAGAAGGTTGTTTCACATACACTTCTTCCATAACATAACCATTTAAGAAAGCACTTTTGACAGCCATTTGAAATAAGATGAAGTCTTTATGACATGCAAATGCTAACAACATCCTAATGGATTCTAATCTAGCTACGAGTACAAATGTTTCATCAAAATCAATTCATTCTTATTGGTTGTATCGTTGAGCTACTAATCTATCTTTATTTCTTACAATCACACCATATTCATCCATTTTATTCCTAAATACCCATTTAGTGCCTATAATGGATTGATGTTCCAGTTTAGGAACTAATTTCTACACATTATTTCTCTCAAATTGATTTAACTCCTCTTATATTGTCATGATTCAAGATTCATCATTTTCCGCATCCACAAAGGATTTTGGTTCAATTTAAGATATAAATGCAGCATGCTCACAAATATTTCTAAATGATGATCTAGTGGTAACACTTATTGAAGGATCACCTAAAATTAAATCCTTACGATGAGAGGAAACATACCTCCACTCCTTGGGGAGGGTTTCAGAAGTACCTTGTTGTTGCTCCATATTTGTTTGTTCTTCTTGTCTATCCTCTTGATTTTTATGTGGTGTATCTTTTTGTTTATCTTTTGATAATTTACTCCGTAGAGAAAGGGTTAGACTCATCGAATGTAACATGCATAGATTCTTCCACAACTATGAAATACTAGTTATGCAACCCAAGAGAGGGATGAATTGGATTTTTAAAATTTAAGCTAATCAAACCACACAACAATTTAATGTAATACCTTAATGAAATAAAAAACAATAAATTTAACAATATTAAAAAATAAAAGAGTAAGGGAAGAGAGAGTAAACACAAAGAATTTTATGTGGTTCGGCAATCCCCACCTATGTTTACACCTCCAAGCAAACCAAGTTTGGGGATTTCACTATCCAAGCCTCCCAAGACTTTAAATGCTTACAATTGACTTCCAAGGTGTCAATGGACCTTTACAATAAGAGATCTCCAATCTCTTCACTCAAGTGTTTCCATAATGACATACTCACAAATTATAAAATGAATTCAAGAATTACAACAAATACTCTCTTTTAGAGTAGATATACAAATAATAGCTCAATGAAGATTTAATCTATGATTATTTGCAAATTGGAAGCTCAAGATATGTTGTTTACACTTGTTTAAGTTTGCAAAAGTCTTTAAAAATGAATTGGATTTAACTTTATATAGTTTTGACACAAAAACTAGTCGTTATGGATAAAAACAACAAGTAGTCGTTGCAAATTTTGGCTTTAAAAATTTGAAAATTTGCCTCAGGTGGCTAGCTGCTAACCGTTGCCGGCTAGCCTCTAACTCTCTATCTTCCCACCATATTTTTCATATTTACGTTTTGGCCCAAACTTTTAAAAATTAAAATATAGTCCAAAACTTTTAAAAATTACACTATAGCCCAATGTTTTTATGTTTTATCAAGTAGGTCTAAATCCAGAATTTTTAAATGATGCTCGTTGTTCCTAAAACTTTCTGAAATTATGTTATGGCCCAAGGCTTTATAATACTTTTGAAAGAGGTTCTTTTCATAATTTTAACATAATGCTTATTAATTTGAAAGTTCTCAAAACTTTTTTTTTAATTTAATCCAAAATTTGAAAAACACTCTAATCTACAAAATACTTTATAAATATAAAACGTTTTGGTTTATGAAAAGTAATGATTAATTAAATAAAATCTTGAGCTTATCAAATGCTAAACCATGCATATATTAAATTATACCGATTTTACAAGAATTTGTCGCAATAATGACTTCGTTGAGCTAAACTTTGTTCTTGATCAAGCCGTTGTCCGTTGAGTGCTTTGAGCTTGATTTCATTTAATTCACTTGCATAAATATCATCCTTCAAGAACTAGTGAAAATGTGAAATACAATATTTATCATATCACTTAAGACACATGTTTGTTATCATCAAAATTACAATATGTGTAGCCCTTTAGGCTAACAAACTAAAGTTCTTTTATTATACACTCTATAAGCTTTGCTTGTGTTTGAATAACTAAGAAAAATACCAACATCATATTTTGGATCAAATTTACTAAGATTATCTTTCGTGTTCAATATAAAACATTTGCATCCAAAAACTTTGAAATAACCAATGTTTGGTTTTCTATCTTTCCAAAGCCATTAGGGAGTCTTATTGAGATAAGGTCTAATCAATACATGATTTAAAACATAGCAAACGATGTTGACAGTTTCGGCCTAAAAATATTTAGGCAAAGTATTTTCATTCAACCTGGTCCTAGCCATTTCTTCAATAGATATATTATTTCTCTCAACAACTCCATTTTGTTGTGGGGTCTTAGGTGATGAAAATTGATACTCAATGCCAAAATCATTACAAAAATTTTTAAATGAATGATTTTTAAATTTTCCACCATGATTAATTATAATACAAGAAATATTATATCCCTTTTCATTTTGAACATTTTTACAGAAAACTCTAAATGCATCAAAGGCATCATCCTTATTAGCTAAGAATAATACCCATGTGTATCAAGAATAATCATCCACAATCACAAATGCATAATATTTACCACTTAAATGAGCATATCTAGAAGGTCCAAACAAATCAATGTGAAGTAATTGAAGTTGAGACATGGTTCTTGTTTTTTAAAGAAGTTTTGATTTGTTTTCAAAATTGGTAGGCTTCACAAATTCTATCTTTTTGAAAATCAATTTTTGGAATACCTTTAACCAAATCATTTTTTGAAATTTTTGAAATCAAATTTGTTCTTGAATGACCTAGTCTTTTATGCCATAACCAACCATCATCATGCAATGCGGAGAAACATTTATCATTAGTAGATGCACAATCTTTGTCAATGGTATAAACATTAACCCATCTATTTCCTACAAACAAAAACTTGCCATCACATGCATTCTTCATAACACATTTCAATTTATTAAAGATAACTTTATAGCCTTTATCACATAATTGGCTAATGCTAAGCAAGTTGTGTTTCAAGTTTTCAACCAAACACATATTTTCAATAAGAGTATGATACAAACCCCGTCAAGAACTAACACGACCCTAATCAATTTAGTTCCCAAGATCGAATCTAAACCAAGAATGGAATGGAACCTCGACCCAATATTTATTGAAAGTATGAACCTTGGTATGTGAAGACGCCACAATCAACTATGGATGGTCTGATTGATAAGTCAAGAATTTGAACGCCACAGAAATCCGATAAGTTCAAAGAGTTTGTAAAGAACCAAAGAGAATTAACTCTCACTAATTGCATTAAAAACTTCTTTTTTATTTATTGAATATAAGTACTTTATATAGGGTTGGTTACGAGAATTTTTGGAAATAAATCCTAACCTAAAAATCAAATCTGAATCTAAATCTTCCCTAATAGGAAAGAATCTAAATCAAATCAGAATCCTAATCTAAGTAAATAGGAAAAAATTGAAACTAAATCAAGATCCTAATTGTCTTAAATGCCTTGCATCAATTAAGTGGAAACTAGGAGATTAAAATAGAAATAACTGATTTGATTCCCTAATAGCCTCCTCAAGAAATGGGAAAGTATCTAAAAAAAGGAAAATAATATATTTTCCCGCCATAATGTTTAAGCCAACTCCCTATTTCATGGAAGTGAGTATTTGGAAACTTTAAGAGCCTGAATCATGCATTTATCATGTGCAATTCCTTCAATGGACCTCCACAAATTTGATTGAGCTCAAGTTGCTTGAATCAATCCATTAAGTGCTTCTCTGAATTTCTTTGCTCGAGCTTTTGTAACGGGTCTGACGGGAACTTGAATAGGATCTGAATATGCCTCATCCTATGTGCTTGTGATAGTTTTATCCTTAATCTCATCATTCCCCTCCTCTTGAAGAGGATTTGTCCTCAAATCATCACCTACATCAAAAGGACTCAAATAAGAAACATTAAAAGTAGTACTTACATTGTACGCACCAGGCAAATCCAGTTTGTATGCATTGTCATTGATAAGTTCTAAAACTTGGAATGGGCCATCCCCTCGAGGTAATAACTTAGATTTCCTTCGTTCCGTAAATCATTCCTTACGCATGGTTCAAAGACTAGCTTATGTCGCCCTTTATTGGCTTGTTTAGCATATTGCTCAGTTCTCCGCTCAATGTTGAACTTCGCCTTCTCTTGTATATGTTTAACAATTTAAGCCTTTTTCTTGCCATCTAAGTTAACATGCTCAGACACGGGTAATGGAGTTAAATCCAATGTGGTTAGAGGATTAAAACCATAAACAATTTCAAATGATGAATACTTAGTAGCAGAATGAACGGAACGATTATAAGCAAACTCAACAAGTGGTAAACAACCTTCCCAAGTTTTGATGTTCTTTTTAATGATAGCTCGCAACAAAGTAAATAAAGTTCTATTTACAACTTCTGTTTGACCATCAGTTTGAGGGTGACAAATAGTTGAAAACAACAACTTAGTTCCTAACTTAGCCCATACAATTTTCCAAAAGTAACTTAAAAACTTAACATCCCTATCAGAAACAATTGTCCTGGGCATACAATGCAACCTCACAATCTCTCTAAAGAATAGGTCAGCAACATTAGAAGCATCATCCGTTTTGTGACATGGAATAAAATGTGCCATATTTGAAAATCTATCTATAACCACAAAAATTGAGTTTTTTCCTTATCTAGACCTCGGTAAACCTAGTACAAAATCCATCGAAATATCAGTCCAAGGTACACTAGGTATTGGCAAAGGGGTGTATAAGCCATAAGGTTGCACTTTCGATTTGGCTTGCCTACAAGTGACACATCTACAATAAAGTCTTTCAACATCTCATTTCATATGTGGCTAATAGATGTGTTCCTGTAAAGCTGCTAGAGTCTTTACAACTCCAAAATTCCCCATTAACCCTCCTTCATGGGATTCTCTCACTAACAAATCTCTCAAAGAACAGTTAAGCACACACAGTTTATTCTCTCGAAATAAATAGCCATCATGCTTAAAGTATTTACCGACTACGGTCTTTTCACAAGCTTGGTATTCAATACTAAAATCATGGTCATCAGCATACAATTCCTTAATATGTTCAAAACCAAGTAGTTTCGCATTAAGTGTTGAAATTAAGACATACCCGCGGGAAAGCGCATCTACAACAATGTTTTCCTTACCTTACTTGTAACGAATGACATATGAAAATGTCTCAATGAATTTTACCCATCGAACATGCCTCTTGTTCAGCTTGTGTTGGCCTTTAAGGTGTTTCAAGGATTCATGATCGGTGTGAATCACGAACTCCTTAGGCCATAGGTAGTGCTGCCACGTTTCTAACGCTCGAACCAACGCATACAACTCCTTATCGTAAGTAGGGTGGTTTAAGGCTGCCCCACTCAACTTTTCAGTAAAGTAAGCAATTGGTCGTCTTTCCTGCATTAGGACTGCGCCAATACCAATACCTGAGGCATCACATTCAATTTCAAATGTTTTATTAAAGTTAGGCAAAGACAATAAAGGAGCATTGCTCAGCTTTTGCTTGATTATTTGAAATGCCTTCTTTTGCGCTTCTCTCCACTTGAATCCAACATCTTTTTTTATTACATTAGTAAGCGGTGCGGCTAATGTGCTAAAGTCTTTCACAAATCGTCGATAGAAACTAGCAAGCCCATGAAAGCTTCTCACATTACTTACACTTGTGGGACTCGGACACTCTTGGATTGCACGTACCTTTTCCTCATCAACTTGTATACCCGGTGCACTCACAACAAATCCTAGAAACACAAGTTTGTCGGTGCAAAAAATACACTTCTTCAGGTTAGCAAACAACTTTTCTTTTCTAAGTACATCTAAAACATATTTCAAATGTACTACATGATTGTTTATGTTTTTGCTATAAATGATGATATCATCAAAATAAACAACAACAAACTTGTCAATAAAAGCTCGCAAGACATGATTCATAAGTCTCATAAAAGTGCTCAGGGCATTAGTTAGACCAAAAGGCATGACTAGCCATTCATACAAACTATATTTTGTTTCAAAAGCAGTTTTCCATTCATCTCCTTCTTTCATTCTAATATGATGATATCCACTTTCCAAATCAATTTTGGAAAATACACAAGACCTATGTAATTCATCAAGCATGTCATCTAGCCTAGGAATGGGATGTCGATACTTTACCGTTATGTTGTTAATGGCTCGACAGTCAACACACATCCTCTACGTCCCATCCTTCTTAGGAACTAATAAAATAGGAACTGCACATGGACTTATGCTTTCTCTCACGTACCCTTTTTCCATTAATTCCTGAACCTGCCTTTGAAGTTCCTTGGTCTCCTCCGGATTGTTCTTATAGACTGGTTTACTTGGAATGGCTGCACCGGGCACAAAATCAATCTGATGCTCAATCCCTCGGATTGGAGGTAAACCATGTGGTGTCTCCTCAGGAAAGACATCCTCATACTCCTGCAAAAGAGAAGTAATAGAACTAGGCAAAGTAGGGTCAAATTCGTTAGTGTTTAAAAATGCCTTTTTGTACAAAAGCACAATCATCGACTGATGTAAAAACAACGCTTTTTTTTATCTCACTCGCTCTCGCGTAGAAATTCTTTTGTTTTCCATCTAATTTTCACTCAATGGCCGTATTTTTCTTTAGTTTTTCTCTCACATTTTCCTCGGCCTCTTTTTGAATTTCACTCTCTTTTTCTCTCCCTTTCTTTTCCTCACTCTCTCTCTGTAGGCTCACTTGGTCTCCATAAACCTGCTTTGGTGTCAATGGAATAAGAGTGATGTTGCGTTGATTAAATACAAATGAATATTTGTAGGTGAAACCATCATATTTCACACATTTGTCGAATTGCCAAGGCCGCCCAAGTAACAAGTGTCCAACCTGCATTGGCACTACATCACAAAGCATCTTATCTTCATACTTGCCAATCCGAAAAATCACTAGTACCTGCTTGTTCTCTTTCACCTCTCTACTGTCATTTAACCACTGTAGTTTGTATGGCCGTGGGTGTTTAAGTGTCGGAAGCCCTAACTTCTCTACCATGATAGTACTAGCAACATTAGTACAACTTCCTCCATCAATAATCATACTACATACTTTATCTTGAACATAGCACCTAGTATGGAAAATGTTTTCCCATTGCGTTGCTTTGTCTTCCTTTACTTACTCGCTACTAAAGTCAATTCCCTAGGGGCTATATACTCTTCATCTTCAACATCCTCTAATGGTGGTATCTCATTCTCTTCTGTCTTATCTTCAGTTACAATCTCACCATTGTCCCGCAATACCATAACTATTTGATTCACACATTCACTTGCAATATGCCCCCTGCCTTGACATTTAAAACACTTAATGTCACGAATCCTAATAGTAGGAGTAACGGTGTTACCTTGTGTATTGTGCTTGGAGGGCTTGAATCTTAGCTTAGGTGTAGAAGATGCTTGTGGCCTCTCGTTTGGTTTCACATAGCTCGGCTTCCAAGGAGTAGAACCCGAGTTTGGGACTGGACGAGTGTTACCCCTCCTCTTGAGTTGTTGCTCAATCTTGATGGCTTTGTGGACTATTTCCTCAATCTCCACATAATGTTACAACTCAACCTTATCTGCAATCTTCCAATTAAGTCCATTTAAGAATTGTGCCATGGTAGCTTCTCTATCCTCCTCCACATTTGCTCTAATCATGGCAATCTCTATTTCTTTATAATAATCCTCAACGCTTCGGCTACCCTGTGTAAGACGTTGTAATTTTTGGTACAAGTCTCGATAATAGTGGTTAGGTACAAAATGCTTTCTCATCAATGATTTCATTTCATCCCATGTCTCAATTAGACGTTCCCTATTTTGCCTCCTGCTTATAACAAGCCGATCCCACCAAGTAATAGCATAGTTAGAAAACTCAATCACAGTCAATTTTACTTTTTTTGCCTCTGAATAATTGTAGTAGTAAAATATGAACTCCATTTTCTTCTCCCATTCAAGGTATGCTTCTGGGTCGGATTTTCCTTGAAAAGATGGAATCTTCATCTTTATGCCACTGAATCCATCATCTCTATTCCTAGCTCTCCTACCTTGTCCATCTCTCCTATAGCTACCCACTGAGTCCTCTCCTTTATCATACTCATCCCTATAATAGTCATCAATCTCTCCTCTAACTCGAGCTCTTTCTCTCCTACGTGCTTGGGGAACGGGTTGTGGCTGCCTTGCACGTGTGTTCTCCACCCGATCCAAACACTCGTGGATGAGCTCTAATTTAGCCCTCATCATCCTTCTCATCTCTCTCATCAATGCTTAAATTTGTAAATTCTAAGTAGTTGCGGATTGATCCTCTTCATTTGTGTTTTATTCTAAGTTGTGAGACATAGCTATTATCTGCAAAAGAATATTGGAAATAATGTGGAAGGACCTCACCTCACTCCCTTACGTGTTTCACTCAAGAAAAATGACTCACTCAATTCCACTCGTGTTTCACTTAAATTATTGGCTTTTACCCTCTAATAAACTCACACTCTCTTGCATTTTTCCACTATTAGTAATCCTCACTCGGTTCTTATCAAACTAATCAAACAAATATCAAGATTTCAGAAGCAATTCACAAAGATGACAACTAAGGAGAGTTTAATTTCAATAGTAAGAAGGCAATGTGTACGAAAGTCGAGTTTTGATTTTGGGCAAAATTTTCACCGATGGGGTAAAACTTGTTTTAGACTTCCAAGACACAAATAATGATAAAAAAATGAAAGATTTTAAGAGGAGGTTGGAGTTTTTTTTTTTAAGGAAAAGGAATAGGTAAAACTTGTGGATTTAAGGAGAATTAAACCACAAAGATGCAAAAAATTGATTTTAAAAGGAAACCTTAAAAATACTGTTCACGCGGTACTGTTCAAGAGATATTGTTTACGCGGCACTGTTCACGAAGATACCGTTCACGAATTTTTTTTCTTTTTTCTTTTTAGATACTAGAAGAAGATGAAAAATTCAAACAAGAATGAAAAACAACAAAGATAGATGGATATGACCTTGGAGCCTAGGCTCTAATACCAAATGATACGAGCCCCGTCAAGAACTGACGCGACCCTAATCAATTTAGTTCCCAAGATCGAATCTAAACCAGGAATGGAATGGAACCTCAACCCAATGCTTATTGAAAGCACAAACCTTGGTATGTGAAGACGCCATAATCAACTATGGATGGTCTGATTGATAAGTCAAGAATTTGAACGCCACGGAAATCCGATAAGTTCAAAGAGTTCGTAAAGAACCAAAGACAATGAACTCTCTCACCAATTGCATCAAAAACTTCTTTTTTTATTTATTGAATATGAGTACTTTATATAGGGTTGGTTACAAGAATTTTTGGAAATAAATCCTAACCCAAAAATCAAATCTAAATCTAAATCTCCCCTAAAAGGAAAGAATATAAATCAAATCAGAATCTTAATCTAAGCAAATAGGAAAGAATTTAAAATAAATCAGGATCCTAATTGTCTTAAATGCCTTACATCAATTAAATGGAAATTAGGCGGTTAAAATAAAAATAACTAGTTTGATTCCCTAATAGCCTCCTCAAGAAATGAGAAAGTATCTGAAAAAAGGAAAATAATATATTTTCCCGCCATAATGGTTAAGCCAACTCCCTATTTCATGAAAGTGAGTATTTGGAAACTTTAAGAGCCTGAATCATGCATTTATCATGTGCGATTCCTTCAATGGACCTCCATGAATTTGATTGAGCTCAAGTTGCTTGAATCAATCCATTAAGCGCTTCTTTGAATTTCTTTGTTCGAGCTATTGTAACGGGTCCGACGGGAACTTGAATAGGATCTGAATATGCCTCATCCCATGTGCTTGTAATTGTTTTATCCTTAATCTCATCAGAGTAGAGGATACATTACCGACATATCTAATACCAATGATCTTTCTTTTCGAATTATCTCCAAAGGATACATCTCCACCATTTTTTTTTCTTGGTAAAGCTGAAAACCAAGAATAATTGCCTGTGATGTGCCTTGAACAACCATTGTCCAGGTACTATTTATTCTTCTTCTTCTTGAAACCTTGCGAAGGAAATTTCAAGTCTTAGGTACCTAAATCTTTTTGCGTCCTTGAGTGTTAGCAATGGTTCCTTTTGGAACTCAAACACATTTGACTACATGATATGCATTTCTTTTCATTGGACATCTATATTTCATATGACAATTTTGATTGCAATAATGACAAATAATTTTATGATCACTAAGAGAGGTAACTTTAACAAAGTAATTCTTATAATACTTTTGCTTTAGGTTAGGCTTATATCCAAGTCCTCCTTTATCAAATACACATTTTTTAGAGTTCAGCAATTTTTCTAAGTTCTTTTGACTACTTGTGAATTTTAACACAATTTTGTTGAGTTCATTACTCTTTTTCTTAAGCAGTTCATTTTCTTTTATCAATTCATCAACATGTTATTTTTCATGCTCATATGAAGTACATTATTTACCTTTAAATGATGCAATCCTATCATGCAAGATTTCATTATCTAATTCCAATCCCTTGATCTTTTCATTCAATGAATCATTGCATTTTTGTAGGGCATCCTTTTCATTTAAAAGTTCTAGCATTTTCTTTTTAAGGCATGCATTCTTTTTATCAGTTTTTATCCAATCATCATGCAATTCCTTAAAAGCATCATATAATTCATCATATGTAGGATCACTTACTTCATCAAGTTCGTCAAATAATTCATCTCCAGTTGCCATGAGAGCTAGATCTAACATCTCTTGTTGTCTTAATCACCACTTGTTTCCTCATCTTTGTCATCCCATGTGGCTGCCATTACCTTCTTCTTAAGCTCGTTGAGAAGAGGACATTCTGATTGTATGTCTTTAGACTTGTTGCACTCATAACAAGTAATTGACTCTTTTTTCTCCTTTTGATTCTTGTAGTTTCTAAATCTTTTCCGCTCACTGACTTTCTTGAAGAATTTTTTGAACCTCCTGGCCATCATAGCCATGTCTTTATCATCAAGCTCGCTTTCCTCATTGCTCTCAGGTTTTGATGCTTTGAATACAATGTTTTTCTTCTTCTTTTCCTCATTGCCTTTTTCTGCTACCAAATCTTTCTCATATGAAATAAGGGAACCAATTAAATCATTAATAAGTAAAGTGTTTAAATATTTAACTTCCTCTATGGCGGTTTTCTTAGGCCTCTTTTCCATTGGTAAAGACCTAATAATTTTCTTAACTTTTTTGCTATTCAAAAATGTTTTTCCTAGTGCTCTTAATGTGTTCACAATATCCATAACCTAGTATGCATAGAATACACACTCTCATTTTGTTCCATTTCAAACAATTCATATTGATAGACAACTTCAAGTTGGTTCTATATTTCCTGAGCACTCTCACAACTAGACACTCTATAAAATTCTTTCTTAACAAGAGCACAAAATAAAGCATTCATTAATTTGGAGTTTAAAGATATCTTTTTCTTTTCTAACTCACTCCATTGACTTGAGGTTTTGGAATATCATCTCCTACTTCATTTTTAGTCATAGGCATGAATAGACCATCACAAACAACTTCCTAAATTTCATAATCTAAATCTTGAAAATAAATTCTCATCCTAGTTTTCCAATATTAGTAGTCATTACCATCGAATAATAGTGGTCTAGTTGTGGATTGTCTTCCCTAAAGGTTGAGTCATTTTGCGTTGCCATAGATCTTTTACTCTAGACGGTTAAGTCCAAATAAGAGAATCAATCTTTGATACCAAATGAAATACTAGTTATGCAACCCAATAAGGGGAGTGAATTGGGTTTCTAAAATTTAAGTTAATCAAACCACACAACAATTTAATCTAATGCCTTAATGAAATAAAAAATAATAAATTTAAAAATACTAAAAATAAAAAGAGTAATGGAAGAGAGAGCAAACACAAATATTTTTACGTGGTTCGGCAATCCAGGCCTACGTCCACGCCTTCAAGCAAACCAAGCTTGAGGATTTCACTATCCAAGTCTCCCAAGGCTTCAAATGCTTACAATTGACTTCTAAGATGTCAATGGACCTTTATAATGAGAGATTATCCCCAATCTCTTTACTCAAGTGTTTCCCACATTTACACACTCACAAATTTTACAATGAATTCAAGAATTATAACAAATACTCTCTTTTAGAGTAGATATACAAATAATAGATCAATAAAGATTTAATTTATGATGATTTACAAATTGAAAGCTGAAAATATGTTGTTTACATTTGTTTATGCTTGCAAAAGTCTCTAAAAATGAATTGGATTTGAGTTTATATAGTTTTGACACAAAAACTTGCCGTTATAGACAAAACCAACAAGCAAGCAACTACCCTCTTAATTAACTGGCTCACCGTTTAGTACAGTGCAAGTTACCGTTGCAATTTGAATTTTGCTACAATAACACTATTTTCTAAAATTATATTTTACCCCAAAAATGTTTTGTAATTTGACTACAGCCCACAATTTTTTGTATTTTGATTACGGCCTAATTCGTCATAAAACTTTATGAACAAATCTAATTTTAGAATTCCTAAATAATGCTTGTTATTCCACAGAGCTTTCTAAAATTATGTTATTGCCCAAAACTTTATAATACTTTTAAAATAAGTTCTTTTCATAATACTTATTGATTTTAAAACTTTTTTAATTTAATCCAAATTTTGAAAAACACTCAAATCCACAAAATACTTGTCTTATAAATATAAAACTTTTTTGTTTATGAAAAGCAATAATTTATAAAACAAAATTTTGAGCTTCTAAAATGCTAAACCATGCATATATTAAATTATACCGGCTTTACAAGAATTTATCGGGATAATGATTCCGTTGAGCTAAAATTTGTTTTTGACCAAGCTGTTTTTCGTTGAGTGTCTTGAGCTGGATTTTACTATTTGCTTGCATAAATATTTCCTTCAAGAACTTATGAAAAAGTGAAATTAATATTTATCATGTCACTTAAGACACATGTTTGTTATACTACGAAGTACTCTAAACTAAAAAGGTAAAAGTTAAGAACTAAAGGAAAGGGAACACACATCATCCAATAGGTCCTTGAGCCTACAAATGTTCCTAACCGCATTAACATGAAAAAATTATTAAGCATAAGCTCTTTCCTCGAAGTATAAAGCTCTAAACCCTCTTTCTTAGTTCCTAAAATCGAGTTTAAATCCTTCACATCAAATACTATAAGAACATCACCCACATTTGTAATTATCTTATCTAGTTAAGTAGTGGAAAATTCCATGTTAGAATAGAACACCTTAACAAGGTTTTGATACACATTTTCCTCAATGCTTAATGTATTCTCCCATCCTACGCGTTTTAACAACTCCTTGGCACTTCAACCATACACCAAGAGTTGCTCAAAATCATCTAAATCAATATAGTAAGAAGAGATTACTGACCATCCTATTAAGCGTGAATGAAAGTGTCTAGCCATAGAAATAGTGGGAAAATGAGTTCTATCAAACTCCAAGACATTTTTAAGAGGTTTTGGCTCCTCTTTGCCATTTGTTTTTGCCTCTTACCTGGTTTAAAAGTTTCACCATCAGTCATGGATACAATAACAGTGATTTTAAAAATATAGATGAATTAAGAGAATTTGAACTTATTAAAAAGAAAAGAAAAGCTTTATGGAGCAATGTGGGTTCTCAATTTGTGAGGTACAATTTTTTCACTTAAATATAATATAATTTATTTTAAGCTAACAAGCCCCCTTAAGTATTAAAATAATAATGATAATAATAGTAATAATATAAAATATTTAATTCTAAGTAAAGATGACATAAGCAATGATATAAGTAATGATGACATAAGCAATGACATAAGTGATGATGGAAGAGAAGTTTGTAGAGGGAATTAAGAATTCTAGAATTTAGTAAGGTATTTATAAAGGATAATCTCAATCATTGATCAAGAGTTATGCTGGCAAAATCGTAGTTATCCATTAGCTTTAAAAATCCTATAAATACCCCCTAACCCCTTTCATTTTAAATGCACCTAGAAATTTTATCATCTTTTATTCTAAGTCATAACATCAAGAGTAGAGAAATCCTCAATTTTGAAAGTCTAGAGAAGTCAAGATCAAGAGGTAAGTAACACTTCAACTGCAATGTAGGGACAAAATTCTTTTTATACTTAACTTCAGTTTTAACAATTTCTTTATCTTGTGATGACTATTATAATGTGATTAGTTATAATCTAAATTTTTATATAATCGGCTATGCCGCCTATATTATGATATTTTCTTATTTACTCTTTATATGATTGACTATGCCGCCTAATCTATGATAATTTTTCTCAATTATACTATGGTCGGCTCTGCCGCTATATTATAGTCCCATTTTGTTTAATCTCTATATGGACGGCACTGCCGCCTGCATTAAAGAATGTTGTCCTTAAATAACATTGTATGTTAATTCTGTTGTTCTTTTAGGAACTTCACATGTTACGATATAAGTTACATTGAACGCATGCATTTCATGGACTACTTTATAAGAAGATGTTTTAGAAAATGAATTTCTGAAAAATGAGTTGTTGTACTATATGGTGGTAAAGTTCCCAAAGAGGGCAAGCCCATCAAGCTTAGTAAAAGGTAATCTTTTAGGGACAGCGATACGTAATGCCCAAAAGATCAACTAATCAGGCCCAAGGGCATATTGTTTAAAAAGTAAAAGTGTTAGCCTTGTAGTGAAACATACCTAGGGTCCTAATAAAATTGTTTTGTATTTTATAAGTTTCTTTTAAAAAACTTAATATGGTCATCTATATGCATAATAATTTATACATGTATCAAAGTGTTATCTTACTGGGCATTAGCTCATAAAGTCTTTACATCACAGGTAACGATGAGTAGAGCAAGCTGGCGTTAAGTCCTAACTAAGGCGAAGTGCATATGGGCATAACAAACCTAGCGTTTTATGATGGGCTCTCCTTTATTTCAATAAAAAATAAATATCTTAGCTTTAGTAATAATAAAGTTTTTGAGAAATATACTAAGCAATCTCTGTATGTCTCTTACCTTTTGTAAGGAAGCTTTGTTTGCTATGTAATTTTCTTAGAATTTGTATTTATATTAAAATGTACAGTGTTTTAATATTTTTTAAAATAAATATTTAAGTGGAG
>NW_006263303.1:13475011-13485124 GCF_000493195.1 Citrus x clementina | reverse complement strand
AGACATATAGAGATTCCTTAGTATATATCTCCAAAACTTTATTATTACATAAAGCTAAGATATTTATTTTTGATTGAAACAAAGCTGAGCCTATAAAAAAACCAAAGGTTTGTTATGCCCATATGCTCTTTGCCTCGGTTAGGACTTGGCACTAGCTTGCCTTACTCATCGTTACCTGTAATGTAAAGACTTTATGAGCTAATATCCAGTAAGATAACACTTTGATGCATGTATAAATTATTATGCATATAGATGACCATATTAAGTTTTTAAAAGAACTTAGAAAATACAAACAACTTTATTAGGGCCCTAAGTATGTTACACTACAAGGTTAGCACTTTTATTCTTTAAAGAATTATGGCCTTGGGCCTAATTAGTTGATCTTTCGGGTGTTACGTATCGTCGTCCCTAAAAGATCAACTTTTACTATGCTTGTATTATTATTATTATTATTATCATCATTATTTTAATACTTAAAGGGTCTTGTCAGCTTAAAGTAAATTCTATTACATTTAAGTGAGAAACATTATACCTCACAAACGGTAAGCCACTATCCCCAATCGATTAACTGTTTATTAGTATATTTCATTTCCTAAATTTCTGTTTTTAAACGACTATCCGTTTATTTTAACCATAATTTCACACATCTATTTTGATCTTTGGCCAGTAATTGTTCTATTCTAAGGTCATTTCATGAACTTGAAATGTTTCAAATACCATTTTTAATACATGTAAAATAAATGCATAGTACACCATACAAAATTCAAAATCAAATAAATTAATCAACAATAAAATACATACACACCAATAACCATATAATAGATAGTCTAATAGTCACGATATCATTCAAGAATATGTTAATATGAAAATTTCATCATCATAAGTTCACGTCAAATTTCGACAAATTAATCCTCGCTAAAGGGTTTTCTAAATATGCCGGCAAGTTATTTTTTGATTGAAACAAATTCTAGCACAATATCCCTTTTTGAACATGACCTCTCAAGAAATGGTGTCTAATCTCTATATGCTTGGTCTTAGAATGTTGAATAGGATTCTTTGACAAATTTATAACATTTGTATTGTCATACATGATAAATATATGATCAAGGTTAATCCCGTAGTCGTTAAGAGTTTGTTTTGTCCAAATAGCTTGTGTAAAACAACTAACGGTAGAAATATATTCATCCTCAGTGGATGAAAGTGCAACTTAATTTTGCTTTTTACTAAACCAAGAGACAAGTGAGTGGCCTAGAAAGTAACAAGTTCCACTAGTACTCTTCCTATCGACTTTGTAACTAGCAAAGTCAGCATCTGAGTAACATGTTAAATCTATATGAGTCCATTTTGGATACCAAAGATCAAGATTAGTTGTTCCACTTAAATAATAAAAAATTCTTTTGATAGCAAGTAAATGAGACTTCTTAGGATATGTGTGATATCTTGCGTATAAACATACACTAAATATGATATAGAGTCTACTAATGGTTAAGTAAAGTAGAGATCCAGTCATACCTCAATACGTTTTGACATCAACTTCTTTACCTTTTTTATCTTTGTCAAGCTTGATTATTGAGCTCATTAGAGTACTTTTAGCTTTTCCATCTTCGAAGTCGAACCTTTTGAGTAGATCTTTCAAATACTTGGCCTGATTGATGAAGATTTCCTCATTGTTTTGTTTATTTTGAAGTTTAAGGAAAATAATTCAACTCTCGTATCATGGTTATTTCAAATTCTTTGCTCATGAAAGATGAAAAGTAGAATTAAAGACAACATCATCTACATAAATTTAAACAATGAACAAAGAGTGTAGTATCTGCTCTATCATTTTTTAAAAGAAATCTACTAAGCCTTTCATACCATGCTCTGGGGACTTGCTTTAAACCATATAAAGCTTTTAACAACTTGCAAACATGATTCAAAAATTTTACATTTTCAAAATCAGGGGGTTGTTTCACATAAACTTCATCTGTAATATTACCATTTAAAAAAGCACTTTTAACATTGATTTGATGAAAAATGAAATCCTTATGATGTACAAATGCTAAGAGCATCCTAATGGATTATAATCTGGCTACAGGAGCAAAGGTTTCACCAAAATCAATTCGTTCTTCCTTGTTATATCCTTGAGCCATTAGTCTAGCCTTATTCCTTACAACTACACCAGATTCATCCATTTTATTCTTAAATACCCATTTAGTGCATATTACAGATTGGTATTCTAGTTTAGAAACAAATTTCCACACACTGTTTCTCTCAAATTGATTTAACTCTTCTTACATTGCCATAATTCAAGATTTATTTTTTTCCACATCTGAAAATGATTTTAGTTCAATTTGAGATATGAATGCAGTATGTTCACATGTATTTCTAAGTGATGATCTAGTAATTACATCTCATGAAGGATCTCCTAAGATTAAGTCTTTTAGGTAAGAAGAAATATACCTCCACTCCTTGGGGAATGATTGAGAATTACCTTCATTTTGCTCCATATTAGTTTGTTCCTCTTGTCACTCCTCTTGATTCTCACATGGTGCATTATCTTGTTTGTTATTCAAAGAGTTTTCTTTTTGTATCTCTTCATCTGCATCATCATTAACAACATTCTCCAAAGAACAATGGTTAGACTCATCAAATGTGATATGAATAGACTCTTTAATAACCAAGGTTATTTTATTATACAATCTATAAGCTTTGCTTGTATCAGAATATCCAAGAAAGATACCACCATCAGGTTTTAGATCAAATTACCAAGCTTGTCTTTAGTATTCAATATAAATCATTTGCATTTAAAAACTTTGAAATAACTAATTTTGGGTATTCTATTTTTCTAATGTTTATAAGGAGTTTTATTGAGGCAATGTCTAATCAACACGCAGTTTAAAATATAACAAGCGGTGTTGACAACTTCGGCCCAAAAATATTTTGGTAAAGCATTTTCATTCAATGTAGTCCTAGCCATTTTTTTAATAGACCTATTCTTTCTTTCAATGACTCCATTTTGTTGTTGATTCCTTGGTGATGAAAATTGATGTTCAATGCTAAAATTATAGCAAATATTTTCAAAATCAGGATTTTCAAATTCTCCACCATGATCACCCTAATGCAAGAAATAACATAACCTTTTTCATTTTGAACCTTTTTGCTAATTATTTTAAGAACATCAAAGGCGTCATCCTTATTAGCTAAGAATAATAACCAAGTATATCAAGAATTTGAAATGTATAGTATTTATCACTTAGATGTTCATTGACAATCACAAATGCATAGTATTTATCACTTAGACTTGCATATCTAGAAGATCCAAATAAATCCATGTGAATAAATTGAAGTAGTTTTGAAGTGGAAACATGATTCTTGTTTTTAAAAAACTTTTTGATTTGTTTTCCAAATTGACAAGCTTCACATATTCTATCTTTTTTAAAACCAATCTTTGGAAGACCCTTAACTAAATCATTTTTTGAAAATTTTGAAATCAAATCTATGCCTACATGACCTAGTCTTCTATGCCACAACCATCTATCATCATGTCATGCAGAAAAATATTTATCATGAGGCAATACACAATCTATATTAATGGTATACACATTTATGGACCTTTTTCCAATAAAGAGAACTTTACCATCACATGCCTTCTCAATGACACATTTTGATTTATCAAAAATAACTCTAATCTCTATTGCATAATTGACTGATTCTAAGCAAGTTATGTTTCAAGTTTTCAACCAAGCATACAATTTCAATAATGGTAGAGGAATTTATATCAACGTTTCCTACTCCAAGAATTTTTCCTTTTAATTGTCTCCAGAAGATACCTATCCACTATTTTCAATTTTGGTGAAACTCGAAAGCTAAGAATGGTAATTATTCATGCATCTTAAGCATCCGTTATCCAAATGCCATCTATTTCTTTTCTTTTTTAATCTATATAGAAAAAATCTCGAATTGATTTTTTAGGTACCTAAACTTTTTTGGGTCCTTAAATGTTAGTAATGGTTCTTTTTAATACTTAAATAAGTATTTCTCTTAATTGGACATGCATAGCTCAAATGACTATTTCTATTACAATAGTTGCAAACAATTTTATGATCATTAATGAAGGTAGCCTTAACGAAGTTATTCTTATAAAATCTTTATTTCACGTTTGGCTTGTAATTAACGCCTCCTTTGTCAAAAACACATTTTTTAGACCTGAGAAGTTTTTTTTTTAAAATTCTTTTGACCATTTGCAAACTCTAAAACAATATCATTTGGCCCATTACTCTTTTTCCTAAACATTTCATTTTCCTTTTTCAAATCATTAACAATAAACTCTTATGTCTGGATGAAACATTTTCTTTTTCTTCAAAACACATAACTGCTCCATGCAATCTTTTAATTTTTACTTCTAGAAATTTAATCTTCTCATTCAAAAAATCATTCTCATTTGAGAGTTCTACATTAATCATTTTTCATTCCAATCTTCTTTAAATCATCATGCAATTCAATAAATGTTTTAAACAATTCATCATAGGAAAGAAGATCACTTATCTCATCAAATTCATCTCCTATTGTTATAAGTGCCAAATTTGACATTTCATGAGTTTGCTCCTCATCTGTATTCTCCTTATTGTTGTCATTCCAACCATAGCTTTCTTTTTCGCTTTATTGAGGAGAGGGCATTTTGATTTAATGTGTTCATGCTTCTTGCATTCAAAGTAATAATCGCCTCTTTCTTTTCCTTTTGATTTTTTAAATTCCTGAACTTTCTTCTCTCATTGGATTTCTTGAAGACCTTTTTGAATTTTTGGGTAATCATTGATATCTCTTCATCTTCAAACTCGCTCCCTTCATCATTTTCAAATTCTTCATCACTTTCAAGTTCTGATGCTTTTAGGGCAATAGTCATCTTCTTTTTGTCTTCAGCACATTTTTCGATAGCTAAATCTTCTTCATGAGAAATAAGTGAGGCAATTAAATTACATGAAAATCTAGAAATTTTACTAAAATCTTTAACGAAACATCTATAAAAGCCAGCATGCTCAAACAAGGATCTTACTTCTTTCACTGTTTTAGGTAAAGGAAGATTGGAAATGAGATCTACCTTAACTTTGTCAACTTCAATGCCTTCATTTGAAATGATGTGATTGAGGAAAATACCATGTTTTACTATAAAATGACATTTCTCCCAATTTAAGAACAAATTCTTCTCTACACACCTATGTAGAACTAACGTTAGATAATACAAACACTAATTAAATGAATCACAAAGAATAAAAAAGTCATCCATAAAAATTCAAGGAAACGTTCCACCATATTAGAAAATATACTTAGCATGCATCGTTGAAATGTGTCAGGTGCATTGCATAATCCAAATGGCATTCTTCTATATGCAAAAATGCTAAAAAGGTAAGTAAAAGTAGTTTTCTTTTGGTATTTTGGTGCTACAAGAATATGATTATATCCTGAGTATCCATCTGAAAAGCAATAAAATTCATGACTATTAATCTATCAAGTATTTGATCGATAAATGGTAAAGGAAAATAGTTTTTTTGTGTGACAGAATTCAACTTTCTATAATCAATACATAAGCACCATCTTGTAGTTATTCTAGCTGGTACTAGTTCATTGTCGGTGTTGGTAACTACTATGACTCTTAACGTTTCAAGGACAACATGTAAAAGACAAACCCATAAACTATCATAGATAGGGCAATGATACGTGCATCCAATAGTTTAAAGACTTCATCTCTAACTACTTATTTCATATTAAGGTTTAACCGATATTGCATTTCCCTAGTAGGTTTAGCATTTTCATGAAGATAAATACAGTGCATGCAATCTACTGGGTTTATACATTTTATGTCAGCTATGGTCCATCCTAATGTCTTTTTGTGCACTTTTAAAACATCAACAACTTACTCTTTTGCCTATCATTAAAAAAGGATGAAATAATTACAGGAAAACTGTTTTCTTTTCCTAATAAAAACATACTAAAAAATATCGAGTAGCGGTTGAGCTTGAGCTTTGATGGTGATTTTGATGATGGCCTAAGTTTCTTCTCCAATGGTGCCAGTTGTTCTATTCTTGACTTCCATTTCCATGGATGCTGATGAATCGAGAAAGACATTTACCTCATCAATTGATCTGTCAATATCAAAATCCAAATCAAAGTAAGTTAAACATATTTGTATAAGATCATCATTAAAGTTAGATGAAAAAGTATAATCAATTAATGCTTCGATTAAATCAACATCAACAATTCCATCGTCTCTATTTTGAGGTTATTTGGCAATGTTAAAAATATTCAGCTCTATATTTATATTACCAAAGGGCAACTATATATTTCTAGTCATACATTGAATGTGAGTATCAGTAGTTGCCAAGAAAAGTTGGCCAAGAATAATGGGAATATGCTTTTTCGAATCCTGAACTAGTTGATTGTCAATCACAATAAAATCAACAGGAAAATAAAACAAGTCTACCTAGATAAGCACATCCTCAATAATACCGCAAGGTATTTTAATGGATCCATCTACAAGTTATAATATAACTAGAATTGGATGTATATCTTCCAATCCCAGTCTTACAAATACTGAGTAAGGCAAGAGATTTACACTAACTCCCAGGTCCAACAAAGTATTCTTAATTATGTGGTTATCTTTATATTTTAGAAGAGTTTTCTGTTGGAGTAATAAAATAATGTTTTATGTCAAAAAGTCTTCTTTTAAATATGAATATTTCTTTTTTTTAGTACAAAGGTTTTTAAGAAACTTGGCATAAGAGGGCACTTATTTTATAGTATCAATAAAAGGGATGTTGACACATACATATCTCTATAATCTCACCTGTGGAATTTCTTTTCTTTGCTTTAGCTAACCTTTGAGGGAATGGGACTTTAAGGACGTATTTTCATGAGATGCTTTCTTCTTTCTCCTTTGGTGATGAGTCCTAAAAGTCTAAAGGTGTAACTTGAGTTTTCATTCTAACTGGCATTTTGTTGTCGACTTCTTTTTCTTTTCGCAAGGTCATGACGGCTTTGACCTTTTTATACTAGTGGGCGAAATGGTACTAACTTCATGTACTTCCTTAGGATTGGGCACTGGCTGGTTTGAAAATTTTCCTTTTTCAATAGTCATTGCCTAGGTTTAAAATGAAGAGACTAGTTGACCCACTATCTTTGGGAGGTTTAAGATCAGTTGGGCTTGTGAATTGATGCTAGCTCTCATCTCACTTCGAAGCTTATAAATGGTACAATTTTGTTGTTCCATGGCAGAATACGTCAAACTTTTCAAATTCTGGAATAACTCTTCGTATGGTCTAGGTTGTGAGTAGTTTTTATTCTGATTGTACTATCTAAAGGGTAGCTGAAGAGATTGAGGAGCTTAATAAAATGGTTGTATTGGTGGAGTTGGTGCTATTGTTCTATTCTGCTGGAATCCTTGAGACTAAAAAACGTTGGGATGGTCTTTCCATCTAGGATTGTAAGTAATAGAGTAAGGATTATAGTTCGACTGCTTTCTCATCATATTTATAGTACTGGCTTGATTTGGCATGAATCATGGTCAAATTGGTTGTAGGCTTGTGTCTTCATTGATTTAACAATCGTTAATGATACTATTTGGTGGGGAGGTTTTTCAACTATTTTTTTGACTCCCTTGATGTCTAACCATGTTTCGCCAATGTAGATCTCATTTACTCCCTTGACCTTTTTTGCATTCTTAAGTGATCGACTTCGCTGTTGGGACTTATTCGCTTATCATTGGAAGGAATCATAAATTTCTAATGCACTTTTAGACATTAGCTCACCTCCACTTGTCGCTATTAGTCATTCTTACACATGTGACAATAGTTTCTCCAAGAAGTATTGACATTGGTGCTACTTTTCATACCTATGATGTGGACACTTTAAGATTGGCCCATTGAATCACTTCATACTTCGAAAAATTACTTGTCTTCTCTTTGATTAAACTCTAAAATTTTTCTGCAAATAGCATTGGTTTTATGGACTGAAAAATATTTATTTAAAAACTTAGTTATCATTTGCTCCCATGATGTGAGACAATTATCAGGTAATGTATTGAACCAAAAACGAGCTCTATCCTTTAGTGAAAATAGAAGCTATCTAAGCTTAACATCTAAAATTTTCATATTTTAGAAGTTTGGCAAATAGCATGAAAATCATTCAAATGATTGTCTTTGTTATCCAGGTAGTAGAATGATGGGAGATAATTTAGAACACTAAGTTTTAACTCAAAACTCCTAATAGCTACATGTAGCGATCTTAAGCATGAAGTGCTCAAATTATCGAATGGACTAAACTAGTCTTTAAATGGCCTCTCTTATGATACTTGTGGTTGGTGTTGTTATAATTTTATTTCAATTTCATTCATAATTTTACCTTGCGATGCAATGTGCCTGCGTGTACAAAGTATTTTTTCCAATTCAAAGTCTATAGGTTCTAGATCAAGTGATTGCGACCTTCAATCGTGCATGCAAAAAAAAATTTTTTAAAAACAGGACTAATGAAAATAAACAGAAAGGAGAAGTTACTATATTGACTATATCACGCTATTACACATTTACTATAGAAACACACTCAAAACCTGCACAAAACATTATTTACACAATATGTACAAAGAATATTAACTCTAAAAATTAAAATGAATTACCTCCCCGGCAATAGTGCCAAAAACTAATTTTGTAAATTTTATTGTACTCACAAGTGCACAAATTTATTGCAGTATAGTTTTATGGGGACGAGTGTCGATCTCAAGAAGAAATAGATTTAAACATGTGTAAGGTTAAATTTTCCATGTTCGTTTGTGTATTAGTTGGATGTGATTTTTGAACGGTACTAAAAAAAATGATGGGAATAAATTAAAGATGAAACAATGCAAATGAAATATTTGAGTCTTTGGATTCACACTCAACATTTCACCATGGGCTTAATATTCTTTTTTAGTTTCAACTAATTTATGCGGGAGAATTTCTACTCCTCATAAGTCTCATTTTGGTAAATATGGCATCAAGCACTTATTGTGCCATGGAGAAATAATCATCCGCTAAATGCGGTGTCACATTGTGTCTTGTGATAATGATCTTTTTGGCGACAATGTGGGAAGACCATCCACTAAATAACTTAGATACACTCTCTATCACCACTGAATCAAGATGAACCACGAGTATTAGAGGAGAGTTTTCTCTAATAAATATAGTATAAAGTGCTCATCATGCTAAATAGTAATGATCTTGCACTAGGAAGCCGGTATGCCATGCAAAATCTAGACAAGATTTATTGTCTATCAATGAGGGGTCAAAACAATCCACATAAATCATACAAAGAGAGAGAGTGAATAAACTTACTAAATTAAGCTAATGGACCATGTTAAAGATTCACCTTTAACCCAAGTTTGAAATTAAATTAGCTATTCATATTGAACTAGGGAAGGGGGAATCCTCTGTTTATAGATACAACGAGTAAATCATGACCATCGAATGAAATAATTCGGACGTATAGGATTGCGCCACGTGGCAAACTCTGATTGGATGAAAGCACGTCATCAAGCTATCATTCTGTGTATGTGCACATATCGTACATGCGTTTTCAAATCAAATAATATGCTGCCACATCATCAATCAACATAAAAGTCAACAAGCTTTGTTTCATTTTATTACATGTAACATGCGTGCATTTTTCATTCCAATAATATCCTACAATATCATCAGTCAACAAAAAAGTTAGCAGGCATTATTTCAGTATTTGTAGGTCTACAATAAGTGCATATACAGGTTGAATAGAATGTTGTCATGTTATCAATTAATGCCACATCAGTTGGGCTTCATTCAAAACAATAATTTTTCCGTTTATGACCTTCCTAAGGTTTTTTTAGCTATTTTAAGCTCAAAAATGATATCTGATAACTCTATGAAATGAGAGTTATCATGACACTTTTAGACTTAAATCAGTAATACTTAGAGAGTAAATGACATGTTTTTATTACATTTCAGTTATAGTTTGCATGAATATCCCAATTCTAGTTTATTTTTAACAAATTGAATTGTTTTAGATAATTTGTGCTTAAATTGTGTGCATAATTTGTAGCTGATCGGAAAGCGGCAGGGTTTTTAAAAGAAG
>NW_006263303.1:13408716-13469296 GCF_000493195.1 Citrus x clementina | reverse complement strand
TATGAGGTAAAAATGGAAGAGAAGGAAGTGGATTCCCACTCCACCTTAAAATTGGTAAGTAAACATTAGAGTGTGAGGAATCTAGACTCCTCACTCCCACTTCAGAAAATAAACACTAAATTAGTGGATGTTCGACTTATATAAGCATGTTACTCTATGTTTGCTATAGTATTTTGTCTTAATTGTATTTATTTTAATTCTCTATTTTGGCTGACCACCGATTTAGAGATACTAGCTAAGAAAGAGCCTTAAAAAGGTCTGACTTAATAGATCACATTAAGACAATACTTGGTTTTAGATTGGGTTTCCCAAGTTGAGTAAATCTCAATTTGAATAGGGTCATACTTGATCTAAAATTAATGATGAACTAGACATAGGGATTCATCTTGTAGAGTAAATGAAATCTAGAGCGATTGATGTTATATTTAATGTTGGCATAACAATTGGTCACTGTTAGGTTGCATTATATATAAGATATCCAATAAGCAACAGATGAGGATGCATGAGGGATTCTGCCTAGTGCTATAGTAGATGTTGTAGTAACGGCACTATAATTGAAAAATAATCAATGCCATTAAGTGAATTTATTCACTCAACTACTCCATTCCTATTGGTTTTATCCTTGTGTTTAATGTAAAACTTTTCTTTATTTCATTTTATTTATTGAATTTTTACTTTAATTCGTTTGCTAGTTCCATTAGTTGTTTTATTTTCATTTAAAACAAAACTGCATTGTTAAGTTGCTGTAGCAAATCTGATAACATCAATCCCTGTGGAGACGATCTGAATATTCATCAATATATTACTTGTTGTGTACACTTGCACATTGACACTCATAGCATTAGAGATTGCACACACCACTATTTGTTATGATGTCCAATATTTTGTTAACCATAAAATGACCAAAATATCCTTGAATACATAAAATGCTCAAATTATAACAAAATACACACAATCAAAGTTCAAGAAATTTAAATATATAAAAGTTGAGATGTTAGTGAAATTTAGAATGTAAAATGATAAATATATATTTTCCAACTCTTGATAGGGATGAACGATAATAGATCTTGACTTTTAGTTGGAATCATTAGCTACATACATCATAATAAAAAAAGAAGGGGGTGATTATAAAGCAACTTTACTTGGGTGTGGCATAAAGAAAGAAGTAGCGGTTAAAAACTTCAAAAAAGTGAAAGGACTTCAGTATAGGATTCGAAAGAACGAATATTGTGGGGAAAGGAGGTCATGTACGACCGATAGAATCAATGTCAAAGAGAATCATGCGAATAGGTGCAGGAAAAAGTTCTTTGATTGCTTTTTTTTTTCGATTTTAGTTCTTTGATTGCTTAGAAAATTGATAAATAGGTATATGCTAAATTGCTTATATAAAGAGAGAGAAATGGATCTAAACTTATAAATAAGATAGGATCTTTTGGGTTCTACTAGCAGCTATAGTAAAAAAAATTTAGTGATAACTTATGAAGTCTCATAATAGAATACAGCATACAAAAGTATTCGATTCGAGGCTCTCTTTTTTTCGGAGTTATAACATTTGAACTTCTCCTACCACTATAGCAAAAATAACAGTTTATGCCCTCAAAATGGAGAAATAACTCTCTTGAGATATTTTCCATTCATGAAAATTTTGCATTGGTGAAATTGCTTTGTTCTTTTTTTCCTTTTCTTTTTTTTTTTTTACTTCTCTTGGCGGGTATGCCGAGGACCCCGTTCCACAAAAGTTGTGACATCAAGTCCTTTGGTACAAAAAGAGGGTCATAGGCATAGTAAAGTTGTATAAACTACTTTCCCACAAAAAAGAGAAATAAAAGTACAAAATAAGTTCTTTTATTATGTTCATTATTCTATTAATTTTAATGGAATGGCGCAGAGCTTATCTTGAAATCATTCTGGCTTAGTCCAAAAGTTAAAGGAAAATAATAGGAAAAATAATGCTCCAAAGGTGATAGCCAGAGTTTGCAGAGTCAATAGTTCCACTCATTATTTGCGTTTGAGATTGATTGTCCTCAGAAGTAGAGAAAGTAATCGATAAGTAGGCAATACTTCCACCTAAAAAATGTGCAACCAACCTTTCCTCTCTTACGCGGGCTTGGAGTTCTAATCAAATATATATCTATATCTATATATATTTATCTATCTCATGAATTTCATTTTGCACTGGAAATTATTCTACGAGAAGTTCAAATCTGTTTTGTTTAGGTATTGATCAACCTTGGTTTGACAAGGTTTACGCATTACTACTTCCTAAAAGAGTTAATATCTTCATTTCCTACCTTTTCTATTTTGTTAGTACACAATCAATAGACGCCCCCCGACATATGATGCGATGTTTTCAATAGCATCCTCTTACTTCGTCTTTCCTTTACAAAAATATCAATTTTGGTGCTTTTTAATCCTTAGTTGCTATAGGGAACAAAGGACGAATAACAATCGATTCCTATATTTTAGCGGTTCCCACTTTTCCTTTTTCATATTCATAACTTCTCCTCGAGTAGTTCTCAATATTTGGCACTTTCCATACTTCGCGGGTGCAACATCAACAAATTCGCTCATAATCAAATTACAACCCAACATCTATGACTATATTATGTTCACTGTTCATATTTCGTTCATTCTATCGGTATGCTCTTAGGTTCCTGTATGTGTGATATGTTTTCCAGAACAAAGGGTCTTTATGTGGAAATCTCTGCAAACAATAGTCATTTTTTTATTTTGCATTTCACAGCTGCTCTTTTCACACTATATAATATATGGAGCCAAATCATCTTCCTTTTCCTTATTTATTTGATAATAGAGTAGGCTATCTCTGTGGCATCAATTGTACAAGTTCTTCACAAAGGTTGGATAAGTGGAAATGAGGGAGAGCAGCTCGATCGACAAAAAAGAAAAGTAGCCCTTTAGAACGTGGTAAATTAGTTATCAATGATTTCTTGGGAAATTCTTAATCAACACATGCAATTCATTCTTGTGAAGATTACAACATAGAGAATACTCCTTATTTTATGAGTAGGATAAATGATACTTACGGCAAGCGTTGGTGAAGATCAACGTAAGCAACACTGGCATTATTATATTTTAAAAGGAGAAATGAGATGTAAGAAGGCCAACCACATAAAGAGAACAAACCAAAAAGCTCAGCTTTGAAGAGCTGGCCAATCTTCTGTGCCATCCCCTCACTCTCTCTCCATGAAAAAGAAAAAAAAAACCTACAAGAAGCACAAAGAGTAAAGCCACTAACATTATGGCGAAGGTTATACCTCAGAAGGTCAGTGAAGTTAAGGTTTCCTATGTGTTATACCCTTTGGATTGGTGACAACTTTTAAAGAAGGCCTTCATTCCCCTTTGAAAAAAAGTGAAAAAAAGAAAAAGAAAAAATAGTGCTTCTAAATCTCATGGAATAAGTCAAAATTTAAATTAGTGCTTTCCATCTAATATAATATAACTTGGTGAGTCCAAAATTAAATTATACGAAATTTAAAATTTTTAACAGTCAATTATCCAGAAAAGAAATTAATAAGGAACTGTTCAAATTAAAAAGTGCTAAAAGTTATGGGATCTACTCTTATGGTGCGTTTACTTCTCATATTGGGGAACCAAAATCTGTGTTAAGAATCATTAACGATGTTTACTTCGCAAAATAGAGGTAGGAACCGAAATCGGAATCATGGGGCTCACCGAAATTTGCAATTGGGGAATGGGAGATTGGTTTCTAGGGGATGGTGGGAATCAATCTCCCATTCCTAACACATGCGACCACTCCCCCCCCCCCCCGAAAAAAAATAAAAAATGCTCATTTTTGTCCTCAATTAAAAAATTATAATAATAATTAAATAGTATATTATAATTAATTAATTAAGACATTATTATAATTAATTCATAATATTTTGAATGGTCGTAATTATAATTATTAGGGAAATTATCATTCGTAATACCCTTTTTTAACTTTGTTTTCAAAATATACAACACTTTGAGGTGTGGTCAATCGTATACCTTAAGTTGACAAAATGTATCTACCGTTTATTAAATCGTTAATTGTCGTTTAAATATGATGACGTCAGAGGGGTAATATGGTCTTTTATATGATACAAGTGATAATTTAAGGGTATACAAGTGATAATAAGAGAATTTAAGGGTATATAAGTGATAATTTTTCTTTACTTTAATTGAAGTTTCAAGGGTAAAATCGTCAATTTGCTATAATTCTGTTAACTTTCATATGGCAGCTAACAGTTTACTGGTCGACAGATAGCTTTTATTAATTTAGGGTGGACAATTGATACACCCTCAAAGTGTTGTAGTATTTTTGATAGCATAGCAAAAATAGGGTATACGAATGATAATTTTCCTAATTATTATTATTAATGATAAAAAAAATTTACAATTAATTAATATGTTAATATTTATCAACAATAATTAAGAATAATTATAATTTTTGAATAAATATCGCAATAATTAATATACAAAATAATAATTATGACAATAGTTCATTAAGTACTTTTTAGTAATTTGTTACAATCTAACTCATTCCGATCCTTATTCCTACAATTTAAGTAAATAACTTATCACATTCTCATTCTAGCCCATTCTCATTCCTACCCATTCTGATTTCAACTTATTTTAATTCTAGTTTAGTAAATGCACCATTAGTATTGAAAACATGGTCATAATACTCTTCTATATTTATATTTTACATTTCTTTTATCAATTTGAGTATTATGTGACTTAGTGCTTAGCTAACCACTCTATGGATAAATATAGGGATTAAGTACATGATTGCTACAACTGTATCGGGGTGTTCCCATTATTGTAATTGTATATTGACATTATGTCTAAACATTTATATAGATCTTAAGGAGAATCAAATTTACAATTTAATTTTGAGTGAAAAAATGGCAGAAAATACAAATTATAAAGATGTAACTAAAAATAACAAGCTTAAAATTCCCAAAGTTACCCATCTTATGTCCCACCACTAAGAAAAACTCTTGAAGATACATTGCAATCATTCATCAAAAAACAAGAGCCCATCAATAACCAAACCATGCAAACCTTGACCAATTTGGCAGACACGGTTTCTAAACTTATGTCAACCCTTCGGTGAGTTTCCTTCTCAATAAGAACCAAATCTTAAGATTCAACAATATTCTCAAATAGGTGGTATTAAAAACCAAAACATGAGTCAAGTCAAACCAGTTATAACCCTTCACAGTGGTAAAGTGTCAAAAAACGCATTCTTGATCCTCGTGAAATTAGTAAGGTGTCAATTTCAGAGAGCAAGGACGAGTTTGACAAACCTTTAACCTATGAAAAAATAACCAACTCTCTTTCTATACCCTTATTTCCTCATGCACTAATCAAGCCAGAGAAACTAACCCACGATCCTGAGATTTATGAAGTTTTGAAATAGATGAAGGTCAACATTTCTTTATTAGATGTAATTAAATATCCATCTTATGCTAATTTTTTAAAAGATCTGTGCACTGTGAAAAGAAAACATAAGGTGTAAAAGAAAGCATTTATAGCGGAACAAGTAAGTTCCATTTTTTCAACTAATAATGTTTTGAAGTACAAGGATCCTAGTTGTCCAATTATTTCTTATGTTATTGGGGATCACAAAATTGAATATGCTTTACTTGATCTTGGTTCTAGTGTCAATTTACTTCCTTACTCAGTGTATGAATAACTTAACCTTGGTGAATTGAAATCGACCTCAACTAGTCTTTTACTTGTCAATAGGCTGATTAAGGTACCGAAAGGGATAATTAATTATGTATTAGTCTGGGTCGATAAATTCATATATTTTGTGAATTTTATTATTTTAAAAACTGAACCAATTGCTAATGAAATGTGGTGTGCAATTTTGTAATGCTATGGGTGTCAATGTGCAAGTGTACACAACAAGTAATATACTAATGAGTATTCAGATCGTCTCCACAAGGATTGATTTTATCATATTTGCTACAACAACCTTAATAGTGTCGTTTTGTTCTAAATTAAAATAAGAGAATTTATGACAATAATAAACTAATAAAAATGCAAACAATAAAATTCTCACGTCAAACACAAGGATGTAACCAATGGAAATAGAGTAGTTGAGGGAATAAACTCACTTAATAGCATTGACTATTTTTCAATTACAGTACCGTTGCTACAACATCTACTACAACACTGGGCAAAATCCCTCATGCATTCTCAGCTGTCACATGTTGAATATCTTATATCTAATGCAACCTAACAGTGACCAATTGTTATGCCAACATAAAATATAGTATTAAACATTCTAGGTGAATCCCTATATCTAGTTCATCACTAATTTTATATCAAGCATGACCCTATTCAAATTGAGATTTACTCAACTTGAGAAACCTAATCTAAAACCAAGTATTATTTTAGTTTGATCCGCTAAGTCAGACCTTTTTTCGGCTCTTTCTAATTAGTATCCACTAAATCGATGGTCGGCCGAAATAGGGAATTAAAATAAAAACAATTAAGATAAATTGTTATAGCAAATACAAAGCAACACACATATGTAAGTCAAACATCCATTAAGATGGTTTATCACTTAACCACAATAGAATTTAGTCAATAATTTGTGACAAAAAAACAATTAAAATTGTTTCAGCCATGAAATACATTCTCATGAATAAATAGGAAAAAAGAAAACAAGATAAAGAGTTTAAGTCCGCTTAATCTTGCGATCTCTCCTTCTTGTTCACTGTGATTCCTTTGTTGCTGCCCTCAAATCCTTCTTATTTTCTATTTTTCTTTTGTTTTTCTCTGTGATTTTTCCTTGAGTGATGGTTCTCCTCTTTTCTTTTCACCCGTGCTCCTTTTATAACTTAGAATTAGGGCAATCGAAAATGTGTGGCCCGTATCCTTTATTTTTGGAAACTTTAAATAGCAATCTTTTAGTTGTTGCGTGCAAAATCCGGTCTGTCATTGCTCTATAATTGCTACAGTATTGGCTACAACATCTTTATTGTTCCAAATTTGTTTCAATTCTTCTGTAGCCAAGTTCTTTCATTATCTCTGCAAGTTTGTTGCAGCAACATTCCTTCCTTAAAACTTGAGCTTTCGGCCACCTACAATTATGCATATAATCTAAGCACAAATTATTCGAAAACAACGCAATTTATTAAAAATAAAGTAAAATGGATATTCATGCAAAATATAATTAAAATACAATAAAAGAACATCATTTACTCTCTAAGTATCCTTAATTTTAATATAAAAAGTGTCATGATAACTCTCATTTCATAGAGTTATCAAAAAAAGAAAATTCATGTCATATTAGGACAATCACTTTTAACCAGTGCTAATGCTTTGATTAATTGCAAGAACAAAGTGGTGAATTTATCTTTCGATAACATGATGCTAGAACTCAATGTTTTCAAAATGTGTAAATGACATCATTACAAAGAAGATAAAGATAGTTAAAATGAGAAAGTTGAACTAATTGAACCAATTATTGAGGAGCACATTCAGAATGAGAAATTTACAAACTCTATGGAAATTTGTTTTACTAGTTCATTTGAATCAAATAAGGAATTAAAATAAAACATGGCTAATATATGCTCTATATTTGATTCTACACAGGCACCTAAAGATGACAGTGGCCAGTTTAACTTTAAATAATTATACAACTTGAAAGGACAAAAGAAGAGGAAGCACTAAAGTTTGAATTGAAGCCCTTGCCAGAAGAATTAAAGTATGTGTACTTAAGAAACCAGTAAACTTCTCCAGTGGTAATTTCTTCCCGACTCATAAGCCACCAAGAAGGTAAGCTTCTGATTGTTCTAAAAAGACATAAAACTCCAATTGATTGACTTTGAAAGATTTGAAAGGCATTAATAAAGGAAAATGACAAAATAACTCATCAACTACAAAAAAGACTAAATCATTAAATGAAAGAAGTGGTAAATTAAACCAATGTAGAAATTATCTATCCTATCTCTAATAATAAAAGGGTAAGTCCAACACAAGTAGTACTAAAGAAATCTTGGAATAACTACGGTAAAAAATGAAAAGGGTGAACCAATCCCAACACAAATCCTATCTAGTTACTGCATGTGCATTGAATTGAATGATGAGTAGAAAAAACCATTTTCTCCTTCCATTTATAGACCAAATTCTCGAGAGACTAGCAGTACATCCCTACTATTACTTTATTGATAGCTACTAAGGTTATTATTAAAATGCTATAACCTTAGAAGTCCAAGAAAACACCACATTCACATGCTCATTAAGAACATATGAATTTAAGAGAATGTCATTTAGACTTTGTAATACTCCTACAACATTTCAGTTATGCATGCTAAGCATTTTTGGCAACATGGTTGAAAATTGTTTGGAAGTTTTATGGATTATTTAACAATGTTTGGAAATTCTGTTGATAAATGTCTTCATAATTTAAAAAGTGTTTAGAAAGGTGCAATGAAAAAAAGACTTATTTAAAATTAGGAAAAAAGTCATTTCATGACCATTCCTAGGATTATCTTAGGCCATGCGGTGTCTTCTAATGGAATTGAAGTTGATAAAACCAAAGTCAATGTCATCTCAAAATTACCTTTACTAAAGATAGTGAAGAAAGTTTCATTCCTTTTTAGGTCATGTCAGGTTTTATAGGAGGTTTAGAAAAGACTTAAAAGACACACCATTTAGGTAGACTGAAGTTTGTTAGCAAGCCTCTGGAAAGATAATTAGTCTTTTAACATCAACCCCCATGATGCAACCCCCTTGTTGGACTTTACATTTTGAACTACTGTGTGGTGCTAGCGGTTATGTTGTTGGAGTCATTTTGGGACAAAGAAAGAAAGGTAAACCTTTTGTTATTTATTACACAAGTAAAACTCTGAATAGTATCCAAAATGAATTACAGTACAACTGAAAAAGAACTACTTGGTATAATATTTGCATTGAAATAGATTCCGATCATATTTAATTGGTTCATCTACTATTATTTATTCTGATCATGCTGCTATTAGATATTTAATATCTAAACAATATGCCAAACCAATATTAATACAATGGTTTTTTTGCTCCAAGAATTTAACCTCATAAATAAGGACAAAAATGGTGTCGAAAATGTTGTTGCAGGTCATCTATCAAGACTTACAAGTAAGTCTTCAATTGAAACGATGCCCATCCATAATTCTTTCCCTAATGAATTTTTATTTTCTATATACAATATGCCTAGGTATGCTAACATTGTTAACTATCTTGCAGCAGGCAAAATGCCATCTGATTGGAACTCCTAGTACAAGAAGAAATTCTGAATAGAGCTGAAAGTTTTTACCGGGACAATTTAAACCTGTTAAAATATTGTTCTGATCAAATTTTTCCAAGATGCATACCGAACGATGAGGTAAGTAGTGTCATTCAATTTTGAAAGAAAACGGCTGTAAAAATATTAAAGTGTGGATTTTATTAGCCTACAATATTTACTAACTCGCTTGTATTTTGTAAAATGTGTAATAATTGTCAAATGTTAGGGTCCATCTCAATGTAAAATATGATATCTTTAAACCTCATCCTTGTCAATAAAATATTTGATTGTTGGGGAATTGATTTTATGGGCCCCTTCCCATTATCATTTGGATTTGTTACATTTTGGTTGTTGTTGGTTATGCTTTAAAATGAATTGAAAAGATTCCTTGTCGGCACAACAATCACCAAACTATAAGCTATTTATTAAAAGAAAATCTTTTAAATAGATTTGGAATCCATTGAGCCAATATTAGTGATAGAGGTAAGCATTTTTGTAACAAGCCATTTAAGCCTTTTAATGAAGAAATATGAAATTACACAAAGTTATTATCCCTTATCATCCTCAAACAAGTGGTCAAGTTGAATTAGGAAATAGAGAGATAAAACAAACCTTGGAAAAGATGGTTAACCTTGTTAACATTTATGTATCCATAATGTTGATTTTGATGATAACAAATAAAATTAAGAATGATTAATCTTTTTAAAAGCTCAAGTTATTTTTCATGCTTTTTAAAGAAATCATTATCTTCATATTATAAAGGTTTTATGTTTAATGAAAAATGATTTTATAAAATTAGTTGTTTTTCAAGTTTATGGTCTAATTGAAAGTATTACTTGAAATTACGAAAATGGACTTGTTTGAAAAGTTTCATAAAGTTTTGGGCCATAGTTTTATTATTGAAAGTTTTGGGGTAAAACTATAATTTTATAAACTAATTCACTGTAGCAGTCACTGTGGAAAACGGTGATCCGACATATCGATAACGGCGATCCGACATCGAACAGAATTGAAGAGTTGCCTCTGGACACTAACGGCAATCCGACATCTTGAAAACGGCGATCCGGCAATTTGAAATTCTGTCCGACGGTAACTCGGACCAGTCAAAATGGCAATCCAACTTTGAGTTAACGGCGATCCGACTTCGAACAGAAAGTCAATAACGGCTGGTTTTCAGCTCCAACTATAAATAAGCTCAATCAAATTCATGAAATGGTGGATCACAACATTATCATTGAGCTTGTAATCGATAATACAACATTCATTAAGCTTTAAATTCGTTCTTGATTCATTTATTCACACATTGAGTATAGATTTGTAATCATATATTTTGTGTGAGGGAAAAACACATTTGTAATATTTGTTTTGAGTGATTGTAAGTGTTGGGATACACTTAGGTTAAAAGATTGTGGATAATCTCTTGGTGTAAAGGTTGATTGACACCTAATCTCTTGGTGTAAAGGTTGATTGACACATTGAAAGTCAATTGTAAGCATTTAAAGCCTTGGGAGGCTTGGATAGTGAAATCCTCAAGCCGGGTGAACTTGGAGGCGTGGACCTAGGCGGGAATTGCCGAACCACATAAAAATCATTGTGTTTGTTTTCTCTTCCCTTACTCTCTTATTATTGTGTTTTATTGAATTTATTGTTTTTTATTCCATTAAGACATTAGATTAAATTGTTATGTGGTTTGCTTAGCTTAATTTTTAAAATCCCAATTCACCCCCCTCTTGGGTTGCATAGTTAGTATTTCAAACCTATACTGTAAAGATCCGTCTCTTCGTCTTACAAATGCACTATGGGCTTACCATATTGCATTTAAAACATCTTAAGAATGTCACCATATCAGCTGGTTTATAGTGAAACTTGCCACTTACCGATTGAACTTAAGCATAAATCATTTTAGGCTATTAAATCTTTTAATTGAAATCTTGATGATGCCGGTAATGTGTATGAATTAAAATTGAATGAAGTTGACAAGAAGTACAATGATACATATGAAATGATAAGAATTACAAGTAGAGGATGAAAATCCTTCACGACAAGCATATCAAGAAAAAGATCTTTTACACTAGGATAGAAAGAGATTTTATTCAATTGTTGTTAAACATATGTGCTCTCAAAACCAATTTGGATTTATAATATTTATGGGTACTTATTTATTTGTTATATGTGATATGTAAAATAAGATTATTTTTGGTAACATTGTAGAAAAAATCATGCTAGTGGTTATTAGACACTAGGCTGGGAGTAATGATTTTTCAGTATCTTATGAACCTAACATTTGTTCTAGAAAAATTTTATGTTAATATTAAAATACAAATTTTTTCTACAATTTTTTGTGCTGCCATATGATAAAATGATCTGCTCCATCATTGAGGCACTGACCTTAAGCAAACACGTGGATGTAATGTAATAAGTACATACACTGAACTAGGTCCACTTAGAACACCCAAATAAAATAATCGATGTCAGAAGTAAAGGGCAGTTCAGCTTCAATTTATTAATTGTCCTTAGATCTAAGAGATATATGTATCTTTGCGTACTACTGTCTATATGACTTTGATTTTGTCAACTAGTGATGTTAATCATGTTTATTGGCAAAGTATATAAATGCTCAACAAGGGATCTGTCATTCTCAATTATAAGAAAGTATATTCAAGTAATTTTCATAAATGAATTGGACTCAAAAGGCTAGCCAACAATGTTTTGTAAAATTATTTATTGATAATAAAAGTATATATTTAATATTTTCAAAAATTCTTTTAATGAGTCCAATTAAGAAATGAAAATTAAGAATGAAAGATTACATGAACAATTCAGCAATGAGTTTTATATATGAACTTAGAAGTTCATGTGGAATATAGTATGGTGGAGGGACTGATTAAAATAATTGTATTGATAAAGGGTCTCACTTGAAATTCTCTATATTTTGCAATATGTCGACGGACATGACTGCAATTAAGTGGAAATTTATTACATTGTTGAATAAGATAAATAAGAAGAAAATATTTTAAATTCAAATATTTTAAATTTTACAGTTCAAGGATAAGAGTTATAACCAGGTATTAAATAAAATAGTTGGATAAGAGCTATATCTAGTTATTAAAATAAAAGAGTTTTATTTTAATCTCACTACTGAAGATCGAGAACCCTAAGGATCCCATGTAATGTTCACCATTAGAGTTTTTAGTCTTATATAAATATAAGACTATTCTCTACAAGTAATTGGTCGTCAGAATTATTGTAGAGCTCCTGGAAAAGTTTTAGATAGGAAAAACCTTTTACAATATAGAGTGAATAGCGTGAGTTGCTTTGGAGGCTTGACATTTAGATTACTAAGTGAGGTCTGTTTATTTTATTGCTCAAAGCCATGTTGTATGAAATAATCTTGGCTGTGTTAATAGACACTTTTCATCGGCTGCATCTCTTCTCAGGTAATTTATGCTCCCGATGGTCTGACCCTTTTTATTGTTCTCATAATTTTTCAAATGGGGTATTAAAATTGAGAATTCAAAGAAGGGTTAAGTTTAAAGTTAATGGGCAAATATTAAAACCATATCTGGAATACTAACCACATAGAGTTCAACAAAATAAATTTGGTTGATCCACCAAATCTTGATTAAGTCTTTTTCGTATTTAATGAGTAACTTAATTTTGTCATTTATTTTTACTATAACATTGCTATTTGAAATTGTTTAATTGTTTCTTTCTGTCTCGAATGATCTAACACAAATCTTTTGAGCATGGTTTCTCACTTAAGTATGTTGTTTGATAATTATATTCATTTCATTATTTTAATACATGTCATGAGGACCTCAATAAGACATGCCCTCTTCAACCAATTTGGTGAATTTTTACGTATGAAATTTCACCCAAAAGGCCTGATATAAATTTGTAAATCACATCTTATTTAGGATTCACGACCACCAGTATTAGTATCTGATATTGAGGATTTAGAAAGAAAGATCAGGGAAATAGAAGGTGATGTACATGACATCCAATTGGAATTTAAAGTTAATTCAACTAAAGGATGATGATGAATTAAGAGTTTAATTATATCTAATTTCTTTTATTGTGTATTTTCATTTTCTTGTTTTGTTCGATTTCACATTTAACTTGATTTTACAGAATTAATTCTTTGGCGTGCTGAAGTTTATGACCCTATTAAGTGGTGGATAGCAATACTTTGTCACTATTAAAGTTGATCTATTTAATTTCCAACAATAACTGACAGTCTCAAGCCAAGGTATGGATAGGAAAGTTATTCCTGCAAAGCTTCACAAGCGATTTCCCTCTTTTCCTCAAAATTACACTCCTTACAATTTATAAAGCTCAATCCTAATGCCTGTAACTGTTTATGAGGAATAACATCCTCATTAACATCCATTAGTTAATCGAAACAAAAGTATTATTAGTAGGAGAGTTGCCTCCCAAATTTGCTGCCTACATAACTGGGTACGAGAAAAGAACCTATTCAATAAAATGAAGGGTTAAATAGCTTTAAGTTTCTTATTACAATTGTGCCCAAACAAACTACGCAGACATCCTTGTACTTCTTGAGGAATGGTGTTAGACAACAAAGAAGAAAGATTCAATTCATCAAGGATGACTTGAATAAAAAGTCATTAGGTGATGTCATTCCATCCTTGAAATGCATCCTAGTGGATATGTACATATAAAAAGTCATTTTATGTTTTGTGGTGTGAATTCTTCTATAAAATCCATAAAAACCTTACCTTTAAGTGACAGTCGTGGTCAGTATTCAATATTATTTGCTAAGTTCACTTGACCATCTAACCAAGTGACCAACCAAGTTGGGTTTATAGAAATTTACCAAAGAGGGGCATTAGTTAGAATCACAATCATATGTGCTTGGAAATAAGGTCGGACCTTTCATATTACTACTATTAATGCAAGTGCAATCTTTTTTATTGAAGGACGGCTTATCTTAGGATCGACAAATGCTTTGCTGAAATAACTTACTAGTCTCTGAATATTATCATGTTAGCTGATTCGGAGGGCATTAACCACTACTTAAAGATAGATAGATACAAAAGTTAAGGTTCTCTAGGCACTAGTTTCGCCAACGTCGGCGAAAGTTTTTGACAATTGTCGTTCCAACCAAAGTCGACCTTTCTTTATAATGTCAAAGAATGGTTGGCATTTGTCAATGGATCAAGAGATAAACCTATTCAATGCAATCCTTCCCTGCGAAGCTTTGTACTTCTTTGATTGTTCAAAAAGACTTCAGACAAAGCACAGTCTAGACCTTGTGAGATTGGCTTCAATACCTCTCTAACTCACCACAAATGCTAGGATTTTGCCTGAACAGATTGTAAAGGTGCATTTCTCAGGGTTTTAACGCATTTGAAATTGCAGAAGGATATGAAAAGTAACACGTAAATCACTGACATGCAACTTGGACTTTATGGACTTGGTGATCATATCACCTACATACATCTCTATCGTTTTTCCTATCAAAGGCTTAAACATATGGTTGACTAGCCTTTGATATGTTGCACCAGTGGTTTTTAGGCTAAAAGGCATGACCTTATAACAATACAAGCCTTGATTAGTGATGGACGTAGTATGTTCTTGATCATGTTCCACTACTCATATTTGATTATATCTAGAGAAAGCATCCATGAAGTCTAACAACGCATGTCCTACTATTGCATCCACAAGCTAATTGATTTTAGGGAATGGATAGCTATCCTAGGATAGGCACGGTTTAAGTCAGTAAAATCAACACACAAATGCCATTTAGCATTGGCATTCTTTACAAGGATGTTTTTTTAATCCATTCAGGATAATAGACTTCCCAGATAACGTTGGCAGCTAACAATTTGTTGACTTCCTCCTAAATATCGATCTCAAATAAACGAGTGACATTGTTGTACTATGGGACTGAAGTTTGGGTAAATAGATAATTTATGACAAATAAAATATGGGTTCCTACCAGGCATATCAGTATGGCTCCAGGCGAAGTTATCTATGCACTCGATCAGTAACTTCATTAATTGTTCAACGAGACTGGGATTTAGTAAAGCCCCAATTTTAGGTTTCTTATATTGTGTTTACTTGCTGGAGTGGGAGTGGGGAATGTGGATTCCTCCTACTCAACTGCTACTTACTCATTTAAGGAAGGGGTTAGGATTCATACTCCCACGGGGGAGGTGGAAGTGAGAATCGATTTCCACCTCTTCCTTTTTGACCTTTCCCTTATTGAATATAATTATATTTATTAAATAATATAATTATATTTTTTAATAAAATGACATTTATTAAAAATATTAATATAAAACTTATTTAAATATAATGCTATTATATTTAGTTAAAATAATAATTGACATTGATTCTAAGTTAAAATTATTTAAAAATAATAATATTATATTTATTTAATATTAATAGTTAATAATAATAAATAGTTTATTCTAGAAATATTAATTTTGTTCTAAATTATTGATAATAATGTTTTATGTGTATTGCTCTTATCAATAATTTTTAATTTACATAATTAAAATTAAATTAATAAAAATTGTGATTCACGTAATTAAGAATATTAATAATAGAATAAATAGTTAATTTTACAAATTTATTTTTATTCACTTTTGTAATTAAAAACTGTAATTTTTTAAATGAGGGGTAAAATTATAATTTAAAATAATTCACTCTCAATCCAAGATAAAGTAAACATATAAATGATATTTTGATTCCTATTCCACACTTCTATTCTAGTGTAAGTAAACAATCTACTCACACTCCCACTCAACACTCTCAATCCTAAAATTCTCACTCTTCAAGATTTCCACTCCAATTCAACAAGCAAACGTTACCTTAGTTAAGTCATGCTCAATCAGATTGATATAATAAAACATCCACAACAAGTTTTGTGCATTTGAGCTTGTCTGTGGGTTGCAGATCAACAGAGCAGAGGGATGGTAAAAATATTCGGATCCGGCCCGAATTTGCAAAGATCTGAAAGATCTAGATCTGGAAAAATCCAAATCCACATGTTAAAAAATGCGGATCTAGATCCGAAGATTTAGAATTCGTGTGGATCCGAATCCAGATCCAAATGCACATGCATCCATAAATCTAGATATTTGGATTTGCATTATTTTTTAATTAAATTATTTATTAAATAAAAATTAAATGAAAAATATATATAAGTTAAATGAAAAAGATAATAAGATTAATTAAAAAATATAGAAGTTAAATTAAATTAAGAAATATATCGGAATTCGTATTATTTTATATGCATTTGTGTTGTTTTTGTAATTTTATTTGTAGATTTGTGGCGGTGCTAGAATTGGATTTATATTATTCTTGATGTTAGATTTATATTGTGGTATTTTTATTTATGACTTTATGATGTTGTATGTTATTCTAGGCATTGAATTGTTGATTGTTGAATTATGATTGGATTTTACTTGATATTATTAGGTAACTTATAAAATTTTAAATTATATTTCAAATTATTAAATTTAAATTAATGCTGATCCGAATATTTGAGATATCTGCTCGCAATCTGTACGGATATTATCAGGATATAGAAATATCAATCCAAATCTTGATCTAAATGCACCTACATCCAGATCCAGATCCAAATTTTGCCATCCCTAACAGAGCCAATATAGGTCGTTGATCAATAGAGTCAATATATGCCACATCCCCTACTTGTAAAAGATGTTTCTTTGGTGAAGTAGCGGTTATACAGTATGTTTATTTGGAGGAAGTCACGTAACAACTTCAAGCAATCTTTTAATCTCCAGTCATAATCCCAATACCATCCTCGGTTGGAAATTTAAGTTTGAGAAAATGAATAGACATGGTACAGGAATGCTTCCATGAATGGTCGTCCTAATAAACTTTGATAAGCCATAAGAGTGTCAACTACATTGAAATCCAACATTATGGTTTTACTCTAAGACATATCGCTTATAGTCATCGACAGACGGATTTGTCCTAAGGGTTATAAGCAACTTTTGCCAAATCCACATAGAGGAGTATGCGTTGGTTTGAGCCAGGCAGGATCAATCTTTAGTGTGTCCAACATATCTTTAAACAAAACATCAACAGAACTACCGAGATCAACAAGGACTTTTTTAAGAGTTGTGCCCACCACGTTCATCTTATAACCAGAGCATCATCGTATAGGAATGAGTTGCCTTTGGAATCCTCCTCCAAGAACATAATCGGTATCAGGTGTTAAGGGGTATTTCACGTATCATTTTCTTGCAAGATTTGAGTTCCCAGCTAAGGATAGTCTACCAGAAATGATCATAGTATGATAGTGGTCAGCATGTTTATCGATTGCCTGTTCTTCTCTAAAATATTCACTAAAGTAATTTTTTTTTAGGAGACATAGTGTTTTTTCGCAAAAATCAATACATGTGCCCAAGTCATAACCTACATCTTCATGAACAATGCTATGGTTATTGATATCTCCTCGTTTGCAAGTGGCGATTTCATCCTCTTTGGTGGTATAAGCATGCCTTTGTCTTTGATGGATGCAAAGATCTATTCCATTGTGACCTTAAAAAATGGGATGTCACTTATTAAGGATAAATAGGCCACTCGTTTAACTTTCATTGGAACTTGCCCCTTGTAGGGTGTAGGCTTAAGCTCGTCCTTTTGATCAAATTGTTTGGTCAAAAGAGTGAATGTCCTTTTATTATCCCAATCCTTTGGTTGAGGTCGGGTTCGTTGATCATTACCCTAATTATTGAAGCAATGATTATTGTACCCCCATTTATTCACTAGCTACATTGGATCATGAGTGTGAAACTGACCATTATCTACCTATTCTAACATCTTTTAAGCCTCTTTCTTCTTCTTCTAAAACGACATGTCTTCTAGTGTGTTCATGCACTATTGGATAGTTGTCCACATTGTATTTACGTAGATAATACAATAAATGATTATGCTGTAATCCATTCTTGAGGCCTTCAAGGGCTTCAGGAGATAGGCTGGCACCAATCTCAAGGAGCGTGCCATGGTATCTTTCGATATTATTAAGAAGCATTTCGTTTTGGCCCTAGGTCATGGTTTGCAAGGTTCTGATATCTTTTTTTAGTATAGCTGCTGCTTGAGAGAATTGAACAAGGCATTGGTAAGCTGACAAAAGGAACAAATGTCACGTGCGAGCTGTCTCTCCCAGAATAAGTGGAAAAGGCTTACATATTGCTTCTCCATGTACAAAATGTGCCTTTATGATCAGTTGGTATTTTTCAATGTGAATTATGGGATCAGTCATTCTAGTGTACGTCTCTATTGTAGGCATGATGAAATTTGGTGGTAGATTAAGGCCTCATATTTGAGGAGCAAAAAGCAATTCGTCGAACATGATTTGATCTTTCTACTTGATTTCTTCTATTGCATTACAGAGGTCTTGCACTTGTTTTTGTAGTGTTCATTGTCTTTCCCTAGATATGCCTTTACCCTTTGCCATTCAGGGGGTCACTGGGAATGATTATTAATGATTACATAGGAAGAAGCGGAGTAAACATTCATAGGCGGGAGCGGAAAAAAATGCCTTGTTGTATGTCGAGATGACTATGACCTAAATGTCGGTCTTATCCTCAGCCTTAGTACATCAGGATAAAACTTCTGCAGGCCTTTTTCCACCATGGTGTATTGAAAATGATTGTGAAGCTTTGTGTCATTATATCTTTGTCTTTATCTGACCTACCGATGGTAATATCATAAGTTGGGTGTCAGTGACAGTTATGATCACGCTCATTGTAGGTCTTGGAATTCCTATCTTTTGGGTAGTGTTTCGATGAGCGAAGCTCATTTATGAGTTGTTGTACGAATTTTCATTCGTCGTTGAGGGCACGTTCAAACTGTTCGTGCCATTGGTGAATATCTTCGAATTGTCGGTGTTGAGTTGTGTCCCACATTGGCTAGTAAAAGGGAGATACTTGTGTTTATAAGGAAGTAGGTCACTCCACCTAAAAAGCTAGTCTTTTGGGTTGGATACTTAGAAATCTTATGGTAAACCCCCCCAACAAGTGGTATCAGAGTTAGACCCTAGTAGCCGAAATGTAGTGGTGGAACAACTCAGGTGTGTCGGACGAAAGGACCGAAGTCCGGCAGTGGTTTCGTCCTGGGGGGGATTGTTGAGTTGTGTCCCACATTGGCTAGTAAAGGGGAGATACTTTGGTTTATAAGGAGGTAGGTCACTCCACCTAAAAGACTAATTTTTTTGGTTGGATACCTAGAAATCTTATGGTAAATCCCCCAACAGTCGGCCATCGATATGGTGTCTTCCATCCTTTGTCGAATTACTAATGTTAAGATCCTAAGGATTATTGGACAGAGTAGTACCATTTAGGTCTTGAGGTGGCTGTCCTAAGGGGATTTTGGGGGCCATAAATAGTACATAATTTAAGGAACTTAGCTATTGTTCTAAATAGAGCCAATTGTTGACATCAAAATTTCGTGCGTCACTATGATCGCGTCGAAAGGAGGTCAGAATAGAGGTTCTCTGGTGGAAGATGTAATTTGATCCAAACTAGCTTGTTTAACCCGCAAAAATAGAGAGATTGCAATGGAGCCAAGGTTGTTACCAGCGAAGACCCTCCATGCTTAGGTCATAAATCCAGAATCTCAATGATAACAATTTTAAGAGAAACGAGAGAGAGAGGAAGAAAATTCTAATTTTTGCTTTTTATACCCGAAAACTAGATACTTATCCCATGAGCGCGGGGGGGGGGGGGGTCTTTTGTGAGAAGACCTCATTGAGTCCGTGTCTTACTTAAATATCTCAAGGAGATGACATGTGTATAAAGTTGTGCATAGTTTCAGTCGAAGAGTAATATCTTAATGAGGAGTGCTAAACATCTAGAAAGCTGAGAGAAGAGTGAGAGAAACGGCAGCTTGTGCTGCTGTTTCCCCTCTCTCCTTCCTCTCAGCCATAAAATACTTTTTTATTATTAAAAAAAGCTCGATGGGGACAAAAACATCACACACTCTCTCTCTCTCAGTTCCTGTGCCATCACCACTCTCTTTCTCTCTCACTACTGCATCTGCTAGTGCTCTCTTCTTCTCTTAGCTAGTGCTCTCTCAGTGTGAGTGGATCTAGAGAGATATCGATCCTCCCTCACTCATGACTATTGCACAGCTCAAACTTATCCTACCTCACTTCTTTACTCATCCTCGGCTTTATCCTCATCTCCGAATCGTCACTACCCCTCACCGCTTCTTCACTCTCTCAGGCCACCAAATACATAACTCTCCGGCTACCAAATACAGAAGATGATCAGTGAAAGAAAATGAATTTTTTTCCTGTGCATTCTTGGATTAGTTTTGTAAATTTTGGTGGTAATTATTTGATGATAAAGATGAATTTTTGGTTTGGAATATTAATTGTATGAAAATTGTTGTGAAAATTACTAGTTATTAGAGGAGAGAAAGTCAGATAGAGTCAAGTGAGTGAGGTCCTTAATGTGGAGAGTTAAGGAGGAAGGTGAGAGAGATGCAAGTTATAATAATTCTTCCCCTTTTATATATTTTTAATTAAAAAAAAAAAGAAGAGTGAGACAAACAGAAAGCACGTGGACTGCTTGCTTTTGTTTGTCCCGAATGATTAAATTTTTGTTTATTCCCATAATGCTATATTTTTTTTTAATTTTTAATAATAAAAAATTATTATCAGGCTAAGAGGAGGAGAGAGGCAAAACGGCAGCATTTCTCTCAGTCTTCTCTCAGCTTTCGAGATGTTAAGCATTTTCCTATCTTAATTATGGTCTTATTGGGCTTAGCCTTCCGACGCATGTGGTCAAAAAGATAAGGCATAACAAATGGTATAAGAATATCGATAAAAGGACCATTGATATTATTATTGAGGCATTTTCAGTACAGTGTGTATGTACGAAAAATTAGAAGAGAAGCCAAACTTAAGTGTATCGACCTAAAGTTTTTGTTATGGGAGGTCAAATTAATAAGCATGAGCTGACAACTGATCATGTATAGAAACAAAGCCTGTGTTAACAGATCCTATGAATTAAGGTTTATCGTGTATAGCATTCATGTGGATCATACAATTTTATTAGTTGAATTTGAGATTGTTTCCAACTTAATTATTAGTTCGCTTCTATGTTGTTTTTGTAATTACAATAAAGAATAAAGTTATGTTATTTGTGCTTATGTATATAGAGGATTTTTATAGTCCATTGGGACTACGTTGTACTTTGAATGACGTATGTAAGTTCATTCATAAAGGAAGCAAATTCTATAGAAAGTATCATACTTGTAATACTTGAAAGGGAATATTTTTCTTTATCAAAGATATTACCGCTATGATTCATGTATTGATACTTTCTATTAAGCTAATGAAGTGCTACTTTAGTATATTGGTAATTTATAGTTCAATGACTATTTCGAGCAGTGGTGGACCTGCACGTGGGCTAGACCGGGCTGTAGCCCGGTTTAGTTTAGAAAAAATCATTCACACCCCTTACTTTTTCAATAATTTAGTAAAATAATAGAGTTTTCATTTTATTTTCATATATGTCCCTAACTCAACTACCCTTATATTTTCATCAATTTAGTATAACAATAGAGTTTTCATTTTATATTTAAATATGTCCCTAACTCAATTACCCATATGTTTTCATTAATTTTATATAATAATAGAGTTTTTATTTTATTTATAAATATGTCCCTAAGTCAATTATATTATTTTCAATTGAAATTAGTGACTTATTTTAGAAAATGATTAAATTATATATTTATTGAATAGATTGAAAACATTAGGGTGTTAAAATTTTATTACTGCTTTAATTTATTTTAAAAAGCTTCTAATTAAAAAATATATATGTTAATGTAATATAACATCATCACTTAAAAGTACTTATAGAAATAACATATAGTAACAATTATCAATATTTTCATAAAATTTTAATGTGAATTTTCAGGTTTTATTTATTAGTTATATTAACTAAGAGGACAAGTTAGAAAATAAAATTTGAGTATTTTAAGAGATTTTAATAGAAGAATCATCAACTTCTAGTTCTTTAAAGAGAGATAGAGCATCTGACAAAGAAACAACTGCACCCAAATATCTTTTTGCTTAATTGAGTTTAGTTTATTATTGAAACTTTTGACTAAAAATACTTTTACAATTTGAAAGGATGAATAAATTTTAATTATTTAATTTGTTAAGTCGGGTAATTTAGTACTTCACTTCAAGCATAAAAGTTTTACTTACAATTTTTAATTGATTGTAATTACATGTATTGATCTATTTTAATTTAAAATTCTTAATTGATTTTTTAATCCTTATATAATTACAAGTTATCATAGGTTGCAATGTCAAATTCTATAATTAAAAAATAATATTTTCATATTTGAGTTGTCTTTTGTTTTCTACTCTTTTTTTATAATTATTTTTGTTTATAGTACATATTTAGAGAGATAAAGTTCTTGGTATTCCTCCTTATTTAATATACTTATTTCTACTTATAAATTTTTATGTTCGCTTCAAAATATAAATTTTAAAATTTAGTCCGGGGTAATATTAAATCCTGGATCCGCCCATAATTTCGAGTTATGAGTCTATTCTTCATTTAATATGTGACCAAGTAGGAGAATATTAGATTTTGTGATTCACATGACAATCATTTATTTGAATATATAAATAGATAAACTCATATTAGTGACCCACTTACTTGTTTTAAGGGACAGTGGAAAAGTTTATCAATCATTTTATAATGGAAGAGATGAACTTATTAATTTCGCATATTGATAGAGAGAAGTGTAAAGTCTTTTAAGTTATGAAATGCTACTATAAAAGGGTCGTTAAACCAATCCCTACCTTAACCCAATTTATGCTTGCAATATGATTTTGTTCTCCATCACGAATAGACTATAAGTGGCATTGTGACATAAAATGTAAAAGTTGAATATCACTAGTCTTTCACGAATTCAGGTGGTAAGTGCTTGACAAACTTTAAAAACTTGTATAAAAAACTGTTTCCAACTGAAATGTTATGTTCAGTGTTTGGCTAAACCTTATAAGAAGCTAATGAAATTTGTAGCCTAACCTAATTAATCAACTCTCCATTAGTTGATTTTTTAAAGACTCGATGCAGCTTGAATCTCCATTTTTTAAAAGAAAAAATTTGGTATAGGCTTCGGTCAAGCATACATATCAGGATGAATTTAACGATATTTATACGTACTCTCTAACATAATATTCTAAAAAAAATAAAAATAAAAAGACTTGCATTAAGTGTGTTTAGATAGAATTGAATTGGAAATGATAGGATACAATAGTACATAATAAAATTAGATAATGAACAGTATTATTCTGTCTTTGGTGTAGTACGACTTTGGATTAAATTGTCAATGATAACCTTATTTTTAAATCACAATAATTTTAATTTATTTATCACAAAATAATTTTCACTAATTAATAACTTAAATACAATATAAAATTATGATTTTGCAGTTATAAAAATATTTTTTAAAAATTATTTCTATTATAAATCATAAATTTAATTTTGTCTTATTAAGCTAATAATTAAAATAATTATTTTGTAATTACTAATTGATGTAATAATAATATTCTACACTTTAGTTTTACAAAACTATCCTACGAGCTTACTTATCCATTTTGGTATATTCAATTTGGGGATAAAGGTGGCCAACCACACAAATTGTGTGGGTCCATCATTTGTGTGGTTGTTGTTGAGTGTGTATGTTACATTAATTGTAACATAGGGGCTCCCTTATCTAATTGGTGTAGACTTACAAACTTAGCAAAAATGAAATAAGAAATAGGAGAAATCTACCAACAAGCCCGTAGATTAGTTGGCACGAGCATGTTCTATTTTAACTAAGTTTCTCGGTTTAAGTATTGGGAATACAACTGTGTTAAATACTTATTGAGAAAGTGTTACCGTCCTAATGGTCCTACCTGACTCGAATTTAAATTAGTTGGAGCCAATGTAGTTTTCGAATATTAGACGGTTTAATACACTGAAAAAAATGAAATAAGAGAAATCTAGATAAAGGCATGAGGAAAGAAAAGTGAGAAAATATAGAGAGAATTCATTAAGGAAGATGGGAAGGGCTTCCAAAATTTCAGTAAGGAAGATTGGAAGAAGGCTTCCAAAATTTAATTCATTCATATCATCCTTTACAATAAGCACTGAGCTCTTTTTATAGCGAAAAGGTATCCTATTAAGAATGGGGAAGGATATAAAACTATCAAACCAACTTATCGCATTAAGAATAGGGAACGGATATAAAACTATAAAACCAAAAGTAATGTTGTTATAACAAATCTTTAACTTAGAAGGAAATGGATTATTATAATATTAAACCAAAAGTAATATTTGTTCCCAAAAGATCCTAATATATTCAGGAAAGAAACCTATGTTGTATGCCTCCATCTTGAATACGCACCTAGATCTTTAGGTATGTCCTACATCACCAATCCCATGCTTTAATAATACCACCAAACATGCACTTAAAAGAATTGTAAGGACCAAGAACTCAAAACTTATGCCATGTTTAGATGTTAGGATTAAGTATAGGATTGAACTAATTTTGGGATTAAATATTTATTCTATGTTTGGCAAGTTTAGTTGGATTGGATTAAGACAGACTAAATTTGAATTTAATCCTAAAATTAGGGGTGAGCATGGGTTGGTTTGGGTTGGGTTTTAAATTAATATAAACCAAACCATAAAAATTTGGGCTCAACCCAAACCAACCAAAATATTTTTAACACAACCCAAATGAGTTTAAATTTTATGATCAAAATATTTTTTTATTTTGATGAATTTAATTATATCAAAATTATAATAATCATTAATTGTTATTAACTATTAAATCAATATTAAAATATGAAAAAATACAGTGGATTAAAAAATTATAAATAATAGATTTTACAATAACTTCATTTTTAATTAAAGAATACTAGAAAATTAAAATAAAGTTTAATCACGAAAATCATTATTTCTCAATAAATGAGAACGTAAACTCTAATAATAAAATTCCACAAACATGAAATCAACAAGTAAATTAAAAGACAAAAAAAAACTAGTATTGACCATATTATAACACAAATTCTAACAATGTCAATACAAATCAAAACAAGATAAGACATCAAACTCAAGTGTCAAAGCAATAAAGGTGGTAAAAAAGTCTGGACCGACCCTGTCCATTCCTACAGGCTTTGGACCGGGCCTCCCACATAAGGGCATGGACAAGGGCTTAGAATAAAAAGCCTAAACTAGACCCAAGCCCTCTATTTTTTAAAAAAAAAATTATAAATTAGAATAATAAATTCAAATTTGAAAAATAATTGAAAAATAAAAAAAGAAAGCTTGAGTCCCTAATTTATATATCAATAATGAATAAAAATACTTAAAAATATAAATTAAACTCTCTTTTAAGTATTAATTAGTTAAGAGAGTCCGTGAATTAGAGAATTAAGTATAAAAAAAACTAAATATCTAAACTTTTATTTACTTTATTTTCTTTTTAAAATATTTATTTTCTTTAATTCATTATTGATTATAACAACTTGTATTAACTTATTTCAAGTTTACAACATTTTTTTAAAAAGTTGAAAAAATAAGTAAAAGCCCAAGTCCAACTCTTATACTTTTACTCTAATGGGCTTGAGGTTGGGGTTGAAAAAGCCTGGCCTAAGTCCTTAAATTGCCAATCCTACAAAACAATCCATCATAATCATTCCCATCCGCAGTACTTTAATCAAAATATTCCATGATCAACTGAGTTTGCTCCTTCACCAACAAATAAATAACCAAAAAAGAAAAATTATAATGTTGAATGGTTATAAAGACGAGTAAATTTAGAAAAGAACATAATTCATACCAAAATCGTAAGAATAATATCAATTCAAAGCCATTGCCTCCAGGGAATTAAATTAAATTAAATCAAATCAAATTTTCAAGCAAATAATATTGGAACCTCGAAAATCATAGGGAGATCGGGCGGCTCCTTGAGGATTTTTTCTAGCAAGGAATCTTCAAAAATTGTCTTAAACACATCGTTTAAGTTCTTCTGAAGAATCTATGTCTGACAAGAGATGTAAAAAATGGTGAGAAATTGAATTTGAATGCGAGATTTTGGAATCGAAAACGAAAACAATGGAATTAATTTGTTTTCATTTATTTTGTTTTAATTTATTTTCTACTGACATGTCACCTTCAATTTTGAGAATTTGTCCATGGTCCATGGGTAAACCATACCCAAACCATTATAAAATGATTTTTTTTACATTAAAACTCAAATTTAACCTATTTTCATGATTTACCAAATCCAAACCATTTTATTTTATTTGAGTTTAGGTAAACCCACGAGGTTCTGGGTTTATGCCCACCCCTACCTAAAATCATGGGATTAATAATCATAATTTACACATTGATTTAATTGGTATAAGATTAAAGAAAAAAGTTGTCCATTTATGAGATTTTTATTTATATCATTTTTTGATTTACACCTAATATTAATTAATTAATTAATTAATTTTTTATTATGATTTACTTAAAACTTATTTTTAATTTTTATCTATGATCTAATTAAATTAATAAATTTTCATTACTTGTATATTTAATAATTTATCGATAAAATTAAATGTTTAATTATTTATTGCATTATTTGATTGTATTAAATTTATCAATCACTAATATATTATTAAAAATAATCACAAAAATTAATAATACCATTAATTAATTGATTTTATATAATATTTTTAAAATATTTGATTAAAATAAATTAAATATTTAATTTATTTTATCTGTTTTTATTTGTTTATTATATTATGACTATCCAATAACTTATTTACAATATGTTTAATTTTCCTAGTAATTGCTTTTTAAATTTATTTTAATATGATTAAAAAATTTCATGAATAATTGATATTTATATTAAAATATCAACTTAAATTCTATTTAATATCATTTAAATATAATTTAACATAGTCTAATCCGGTACTATACCATGCATAAGACTGTATAATATAATCCAGATTAATCCAATCTAATATAATTTAGTCCAATCCTAATAATTAGTCCAATTCAATCATGTGTGTCAAACACTCAAACGTAACCTTATATGACTAGCTATAGAAAATCCATCACAAGATGTGTTAGTTTCCTCAATATAAACAACTAAATAGGGGAAATATGACATCAAATAAACTAATGTAATAAATGACTACTTATAGGTAGCATTTACTTTTTGGATTGGATTGAGAATCTTGGGGAGTGGGAATCCTAAGATTGGGAGTGTGGAGTGTGAGTGAGAGTAGGTTGTTTACTTACACTGGAATGGAAGCATGGAATGGAGATCAGAATCCAATTTATGTGTTTACTTTGTCTTGGATTGGGAGTAAATAGTTTCAAATTACTATTTTATCCTTATTTAAAGAATTATAATTTTTAATTACAAAACTAATAAAAAATATATTTAATGAATAATATTTATTTTATTATATTTGTAAATTTATTATAATTATTAATATTCTTAATTATGAACAATAAATTATTAATTGTAATTTTAATATAAAATGAAATGTTATTTTATTTTATTTAATATAATTATATTAAATTTATTATTATATAAAATAATAATATAATATTATTTGGTACAAAATTAATATTTTCTTAGAATAAAGTATTTATTATTATTATTAAATAAATATAGTACTATTATTTTTAAAATAAATATAATAATATTATATTTATTAATTCTCTATTAATATAATAATATTATTTTAAAATAATTTTAACTTAGAATCAATGTAAATTATTATTTAGTTAAATATAATATTATTATTTAAATAAATATAATATTATTTATTTTATTTTATTAATTATAAAACATAAAATAAAATAAAAAGGTAGAAATGGGAGAGGTGGGAGTGGGAATCCCAATGGGAGTCCCACTCTCACTCCCCACTCTAAAAATGGGTGGGGCCCACAGAGTGAGACTCCCAATCCCTCCCCATTTTAAGTAAGTAAACGCTGGAGTAGGAGGAATCCACACTCCTCACTCCCACTCTAGCAAGTAAACACAACAATAATGTATTTCTTGAAGGGAGAGAAACATTTGCCAGCAATAAACTCGAACTTAAAACATAATTTTGAAAAAGAAAAGGTAGGCATCATCCATTCATCCTATAACAACATTGTTCTGCATCCAGTGGCAATTCTTCCTTTGTGAGCACAATTTAATAAAAGGATCAAGGAAAGATAGTAACAAAATGAACCCTAAAAACTGGAAAAATAATGAAAAAATCTCTCTTCCAAGGCGCTTTATCAGTACATTTGCACAAAGCAAGCAACTACTTCCTAGAAGGCTTTTGGCATGCCCTTGCCATATCACAAAACTTCAAGCAAATGACACAATTCATTCTTCATTTTTCATTCATAGTATAATGAACCAAAAAATTATTTGATCCTATATGATGACTGATGAGTACAAACCTGATTCATATGTGTGACTACAGGTGCAATCAAGGTCAGTTTTAAATACATAACAACGACTAAACTGACGCCAACTTGAAACTCACAGGTGGAAATTCTGATACCGGTCTTCTATGCATGAAAAAGCAAAAATAGGAGCATTCATAAAACATTACAAACCCTTGGAACCAGGAAGGTCAATCCACTGTAGTTGAATCTCCAACTCACCGCATTCTACATTTCTCAATCTGAGAATGAGATCTTGAACAACCTTGCCTTCCTTCCACACTACACAGCTTTGTTCGGAAAGGCAATTGTGCCTGCTCGGCATCACTCTTGAGATTATGGTGCCAGTTGGGAGGCTATCCAAATTCATCTTTAAAGCTTCTATATATGTTTTAATATCAAACTCAGCATCTCCCATTCTATCATCTTTGCTAAATAAATCATGGTCATAGACGGTCTGAAATCACACAGAAACAATAAAATAAAAAATACGACTACCAGATCTGTGACCCACGGACATCAACTAAGATGAAAAGGAAAGGGATAAAACAAATAAGAGAGTTATGTTAATTTTCCTTTCCATGTATTAATTCATTCAGTTGACAGAGTTAATTGTGAATCATTGAAGCTATTAGTTCTTTGACTGCCTTCTAACTCAGATGCCTAACTAAGTTAGTTTATCAGGTTTAATCTTCTGGGATGATTCAAGGAGTCTGAAGTTATATAATTTAATTCCAGTCATGCTTTTCTTAAAAAAGAGAAAACAAATTTAAAAAACTCATGGAAATGAATTGGGTATTATTCAATTCTTGTATTCTTACTACCACAACAGAAAATTAATTATTGAAATTTTCAGCATTACTGTATATTCTATGAATATCATTTGAAAAAAAATATTAATTAAAATAAAATTAATGATAAACTGCTAATTAAAATAAAATTAAATAAAAATCTTACAAGCGTGATTGGAACATTAGGATCTGTAATTGAAAGAGTTAAATCCTCGTTCCACTCCGGATTAACATCCTTTTTAATAACACGAGTCTTCAGTTTCTGCATAAATTACAAAACACAAATATAGTCGATATTTAAAATAGAAATAATTTTAATTTTAAATAATAAATAATAAGAAGAAGAGAAAAAGGAGTGAAGCAAAAGGAAAATGACCTGTTTGCCCATCTTAACGACAACGTAAGGATCGCTACTACGAACGTCGCGAACGGCGAGATTAACGCCCCGTTTGATACGAATTCTGAGAAGACCCAAGAGGGTCTCCATCAGCGACGTTCGTCTAACGCCGTCTCCTGTTCCCATTGCTGTTTGTTTCGGTGAATCCACCATCAATGGATTGTTATGATCTCCCTTACTGTATATACACGGAATTCGCATATATTTGTAAAAATTTGACCCTTATTTATATTTTACTTTTCTGATTTTGTCTAAGAAGATGAAGAACCAACAACAACCAAGTCAAATTATCTCTCCTCTCTCTTCCAATTCCCTTCTCTGCAATTCCCAACAATTAATATTTTTTCAGTTTAATAATAATAATAATAATCTCATCCCAAGAAGCATCAACTTTCATTTTGTTATCTTAATAACAGTTCAAACAAACCAGCCAATTACTTGCTGACACGTACCGCTAATGTCCCACCAGAATTTCTATTCTTTTCTATCGCTAACTTAAAAAAACACCTGCTGGTGCGGGAGCTGGTCCGGCTTTCAGATTTTGTTTTTATTTCTTTTTTTTTTTAATTTAATTAGTTTTTAATTCTGGTTTTTTCAAATTTATTTTGCATGTTGGAGGAATAGGAGGAGGAGAGGGGGAGACCGGTTAGGAGAAAAAGGGTGGGGGGGTAAAGTGAGCAAATATTTGCTTAGAGGTGACCGGAAGAGTCGGTAAAACAATTGGAGGGCATTTGTTTTTGGTTTTCATTTTTCTTGTGGCCGTTAAGTGGCTGTTGACTTGGCGATGCTACTAGAAGATGCATTAAATACGTGGGTGTCTGTTTTTTCAATTATCGTTTTATCAGTTTGTTTATTTAAAATCAACAACGTGTAGCCGGCTTACTAAACGTGTATGTATGTTCTGTGTTTGGTCTGCCAGTCTCTAGATTGTTTTTAACAAATGTAATTGAAGTTGTATTTTATTAAGTAATAAGAATTTAGTGTTTAAGTTTTTATTGAGTACTGAATTATTAATTTCTAGATAAAATAAATAAAATAAAATAAAAATTTAAAATTATTCTAATAATTGAATCTTAATTCTTTATTAAGAAGCCAAGCGATGATCATGAGTTATTTTGTCACGAAATGGATACATACATACATACATACATATATATATATATATATATTGCCGGACCCATGAATTTAACCTAAAGTGGGTTATTACAAATATAATTAAAAAAATTTATCTGACAGTAATAAAAGTGCAAAACAATGGTTGCATGTCAGTAGCTATGGAGGCAAAGTTTATTAGAGATACAGGGCTTAGGGTGATTTTGTATGAAAATCTAAAGTTGTACAATTTAATCAAATTAGAATTAGAGAAGAAATTTTTCTTTCCTAGTAATAAAAGGTAATGAGAACAAAAGAGATATTAAATTTTTAATAAAATGAGAGATATTAAATATAAATGGGTACACATAATAACTGATGCAGTGGAATTAGAGATAAGAATAATTTGTTTAAATAAGATAAACGAATAATTGTTGATTGCAGTGTGAAGATTATTAGAAGTAATAAGGACAAATTCTTAAATATGCATTTAAGAATAGGCCTCGATGAGATCTAAAGTTGGGACTCAATAATTCCATTCATCTAATAAATCATGAACATTGGGCCAAATTTTAAAAAGCACATAATAGTTAAATATAGTTTAAATAAGTCATGCATATAAATTTTTTTTTTAAATTGAAAACTTAGAAGGGGTTAGGAATTAGAATTAGGCTATTCTTTGAATAATTTAAAAGGTGAATTCCTAGTGGGCCTTTAATGGGTCTACAAGCATATATAGAGTTATTCTTTAGTGAGAATAAGATGCCAATAAAATATAAAAAAAATTATAAATTTGAATACACTAGTGCTATGAGTTATATGAGCCTTGATTCGATGATAACAAACTACTTGTTAATGGCAAAATAGAAATCATATTGTTTCAATCTCACTAACTCTTGAAGGATAGATATCATCCATATGAGATCAAGTTCAAGACATTCATGAAAAAAAAAAACTCTAGTAAAGGACAAGTATCAAGAATACTAGCTTAAGTGATCTTTTTTGCCACACTTCTTATAAAGGTAATATGATTAAATGTGCGCATGATTAAATATTTAAAAGCTTCAGTTATTATCATGATCATGGCATTTAAATCTATCTTTGTTTTCATATTGTGAATGTTTTATACTTGAAGAATGGAAATTAAGTGTTTATATCAAAATGATTGTTTTCAAGTATATGGATTAATTTCAAAGGTTTTGAACATCTTGAAATCATACCAGTACTGTTAAAACTCAAACAGAAGGACCTATTTAAATTTTTTCATAACTTTTTAGGCTAATCTAAAGTTTGGAAAGTTTTGGTGCCTAGTATAAAATTTGAAAAATTGAGAAATCAACTAAGCGGCTTTTGTTTTGAGATAGTCATTTGCTCCCTTTTAGCGGTGATCCAATCTGAGATTAAATTTTTAAATATTTATCAACAGTAACACATCACATCAACAAGTGATTATTTGCTGCATAATTACCCATGATATGTTTGCACACAGAATGTCTTATTGTGTGAAATAAATAGTTATTTTCTTATTCCATCTATAAAAATCCAACTCTATCTCGATTTCATAACTCTTTGGCTAATTTAAAACTAGATCATTTTAAGCATTCTTGAGCTTTCATTTGCTTAATTACTAACATATGTTGATCCGTATTGAGCTATAACTTGCTTATGACTTGGACTATTAGCACCCCTCTAATATCCTATAAAACCGTTTCTCCAATTATATTTATCTTATTTCTAGAAATATATTTTTTCTTCATGTAGGTGTCATATTTTAAAAGGCACTTAACCATGCCAGGTGTCCATCTTATCAGATAATAGAAGTTATTCCGGGATAAATAACATCCAACCTATTCTGGGATAAATAACACCCAAACTATTCTGAGATAAATAACACCCAAGCTATTTCGGGATAAATGACACCCAAGTTATTCCGGGATAAATGAGATAAGTAACACCCAAGCTATTCCGGGATAAATGACACCCAAGTTATTCCGGGATAAATGACACCTAAGCTATTCTGGGATAAATAACACACAAGCTAATCTGGGATAAATGACACCCAAGCTATTCCGAAGTAAATAACACCCACACTATTCCGAGATAAATGACACCCAAGCTATTCTGGTATAAATGACACACAAGTTATTCCGGGGTAAATAACACCCAGGCTATTCTAGGGGAATAATATCCAAGGAAAAAAATTCTTCCGGAGCTTATAAAAATGGCAAGAGGGGGAGTTAATTCTGCAATCCATTAGCCCAAGGAAATCACGTTCAAAGGCCATACGAGTAAGGAAACATATAAGGCCGGAATAATTCCCTAGGTCATATTCACCTCCACGTGTACATGAATGATGGGTGACACATGTCGTTAGATTGAGGGTTCAAAGCAAAACCCTAAATCCACATCATTCATCATCTATAAATAAAAACCCATCTGTAAGAGAAAATGAGGTCTTTGGCCTCCAAAAAAAGCATTGTTCATATCTAAAGAGAGAAACTCATCTTCTCCATTTTTCTTCTTTCTTTAATCTTAATGAAACACTAACTTGGGCGTCGGAGTGCCTTTTTCAGGCACTCACCCCTCCGAAATCAAGGCCAACGATCGTGACAAGTTCTTCACAAGCTACAAATACGTGTGAAGGTAAAAAATTCCAGCCACCTTCATTGGCGCCAACTGTGGGGAAACTTGCAAGTTAAAAGCCATTTTCTCTCACTAAAACCCACACAACCACCACTATACACTCACTTTTTTAGATTAGATTTGGTTGTGAATAGTTGAAAAAAGAGGTGAATACTCACACATGCTTATGAAAAATGGGTTTATGTATGAGACCCAATCCTTAAAATGGCATTAAAGCCAAAAATCCAAGAGAAAAAATGGAGATCTCTCCTTTAAATGGCTTGCTGGAAAAACAAAAAGAGAATAAAAAAGATGAAAAACCCATTTGATCAACATAAAACTTGGACAAAAAATAAAAAGTCAACAATAGTCAAAAGGGCTTAAAATAGTCTCCCTGACTAAGCCTAAGACTAATTTATCATTTATTTTATTTTCTCTTTATTTTCCTTTTTATTATGCTCATTCCTAACAACTGTGTTGACTTATTTACATTCATGCCATTTTGTTTATTCCATGATACTTTTTTATTTTTCCATGAGTGAGGTTAAGGAAAACCCAAATATTCACCTTATCCAGGAAGATGTATGAAGGGTATTATGCCGACGTGGATCAACATAACTCTATATTCTAATCTAACAATTGTGACTCCACATCTAATAAACTAACACATTTTATTTTCAATCTTCTTATGTCATTCCTGACTTTACTTGACTTACAAACATATGAGGCTAAGGAAAACCTAAACATTCACCTCCTGATGAGGAATAAATAAATGGGTACTATGCCGACGTGAATTAACCTAACTTTCCTGACATAATATGCAACTAGCAATTATCTTTACGCATCTAACCTCTACATTTCCGTATTTACTCTTCAGTTATTTGTAAATTTTATAATGTTAGATGCTGATTCCGAAAGGAAGTGGAAACTATGGAAAACTAAAAATTAAAGGCAAATTTGCCTACGCTGGAGCAATAACCAAAAGAATAACCCCAGAAAAGCTAAAAACAAATAGAGAGGCAAATTGCCCACCAAAAAAGATGGTTAGAACCCACATAGAATAAACTCAAAAGGGCACATAAGAACTAATAGCGATAAGGAACGAAAATTCCAAGATTGCCTATAGAAGGGAATTCAAAATATCCTAAGGAGACTCTGGAAAAAATTTCTAGGTGGCTTCCACAGCAAATGATGGCATGAGAGCAGCCACCTAGGGAAAAACCTAAAGTCCATTTGAGTCACATTCCAGACTAATCTAAATGCTTATTTAGATAATAGCTTGTAGAAGATGAATATTTCGTTTTAGCTAGTACGACTATATGAATGATTTCAACTCTTGAGAGTATTGATTCAATTGATAATGTACAACTCGTGTACCTAAGTGATTGATCAGAAAATGTAAAAATTATTCCATAGTTTCAAATGACTCATGCACTGCACTAATGAGCATTCGCATGCATAAAAAGTCATATCTATACATCTTACAGGAACCCACATTGATCATTGTCTCATGAGCGCTTATGATCATCTTATACATTGTCATATATATTTATAAAAATCTCAAAATCAATTTTAGAACCAACCGAATTACCTAGGGGAAATTCTCATTTCCTGCTAGAACTTCAATATATGGAAAAGTTCGAAGAGTAAAAAATATTCCTTTCTATATCAAGGGAAAGGAAGATTTCCTTCTGGAACTTCATTTCAAGGACAAGTCCAAAGAACAAGAAATATTCTCTCCTACTTAAATGGAAAAGCAGATTTCCTCATAGAACCTCAGTTTAAGAGGAAACGCCTCGGAACAATTAATATTCCCTCTCATGTTAAAAAAGAATAATTAGTATATTTCCACAAAAAATTCTAGCTAAGGAGAAAATTTCCCTAATAAAGTTCCTCTAGAACATCTCATTTTTTCTAAGGCCAATGTAAAAAAAAAAAAAAAAATCCCCTAGGTCAATAAGGAGAAAATTTTCCTAATAAAATTCATTCAAAATAACTTATCTTTCCTAAGGCTAATGCAGAGGGAAAACTTCTTAGGCCAATAAGGAGAAAAATTTTCCTCATAAAGTTTCTCTGGAACATCTCATTTTTCCTAAGGCCAATGTAGAAAAAAAAAAAAAACTTCCTAAAGAGGAAGAACTTTCCTTGGCCAACAACAGGAAAAAATTTCTGAAGTTAATAATAAGGAAAAACTTTCCAAGGCCAACAATATGGAAAAATTTTCCAAGGCCAATAAGAAAAAAAAATTCCCTAGGCCAATAAAGAAGAAAACCTTTCCTAGCTAACAATAAGGAAAAGCTTTCCTAGGCTAATAAGAAGGAAAAATTTCCTAGGCCAAGGGGAAAAACTTTCCAAGGCTAACAACAAAGAAAAAGTTTCCTAAGACAATAAGAAGGGAAAATTTCCTAGGTCAATAGGAAAAACTTTCCGAGACCAATAAGAGGGAAAATTTCCTAGGTCAATAAAGAGGAAAAAGTTTCATAGGCCAATAACAAGGAAAAAAAAAAACTTTCCTAGGCTAACAAGGAGAAAATTTTTCCTAATCAAACTTTCCTTTGGAATAATCACTTTTCCCTATGCCAATGTAGAGGGAAAACTTTCCTAGGCTAGTAAAAAGAAAAACATTCCTAATAAAATTTCTCTGAAATAACACACTATTCCAAGCCAACAAAAAGAAGAACTTCTCTAAGCTAACAAGGAGAAAAAATTTCCTAACATCATTCTTTTGGATAATCAATTTTTTTCCCACTTCAAGAAGAAGGAAAAATTGCTTAGGCGAACAAAGAGGAAAAAATATTCCCAAGGCCAACAAAGAAAAAATTATAATAATATTCCTCTGGAATATGTCACTTTTCCATATGCTAAGGAGGAAAAAATTAGCCCAAAGAGGAGAAACCTCCTAAGCCAATAAGGAGAAAAATTCTCTAATAATATTCCTTCGGTTAATAGTTCATTTTTCCCTGCTTCTACAAAGAGAAAAAACTTTCCTAGGATAATAAGGAAGAAAAATTCTGATTGATATTCTTTTGGAATAGTTCATTTTCTCCTAAACCAATAAATACTTAATCATTACTATTACACATTAGTAACAATAGCTTGATTGTTACTAGTTTGAGGAGGGAGTAATATCCCATTAAATATTTACTAAATTTGACTCAATCCATATCCAATCCATCATTTTACGGATTGATCTGCGGATTACAAATTTTTATTCGGTCCAATCCACGAGCCAATATAATGAAAAAAAGTAATATAAAAATAATTTTACTACTAATCAAATTCAAAATTGAATAAGATTTAAATAAATTAATTATTTAAATAAAACTAAGATAATGCATTAAAGTTTTAAAATACAACACACCGAAATTAATTGTTCAAATGAAGTTAAAATAATACATTTAAAGTTTCAAAATATAATACATTAAAATTAATTGTTCAATTAAAGTTACTATAATACATTTAAAGTATCAAATTATGACACATCAAAAAGAAAAATGTCTGCTGTCAATTTGTATTTCGTACTTTAACCTGAACAAAATAAACATAATTGAAATAAACAACAAATAAAATAATTTTATTGAAAAAAAAATATTTACCCTTACTATCCCATCAAATGATATCAAGCTTCATCAAATATATTCTTATCAGCTCCCAAAATATTTGTGTGTGTAAGACAAAAGAAAAATGTCAATTTTAAAAAATAGAATAACAATATAAAGTCAAGTAACAATCAATACACACAATTAAAGTTAAGATGTAAATTTTACCTGTCTCAATATGTTCAATCTCATCTATTGCTTCATCAAAGCTTATCGGAGTTGAGCGTAACTAATTTTGTGTGCAAATTAGTGCCTCCACCGTCCTTGTAGATAATGAGCACCGATGTGGATCAAGAACGCGACCACCAGTGCTAAATGCTGACTCAGATGCCACAATGGAGACAGGCATGGCCAAAATATCTCGAGCAACATAAGACAAAATTGGATATTTTGAAGAATTACTCTTCCACCAATCTAATATTTCAGAACTATCACTTTTTCGGTTCTCATATGATTCTATCAAGTAATGATCCACTTCTGTTTTGCACTATACAGAAAATATTGTCTTTTAAAATACTCATATAACCCAAATCAAACACCATCCTAACATCAACCTCAATATCAACCTCTAACTCCTTTTCATCATTCACAACTTCCATTATTTCCACATCATCACAATAAAGTAACTTGTATTCATCATACAAACTACTTAAATTATTTCGCACTTTGACAACTAACTCATTTGCTTTAAATTCCCCAAACAATACTACAAAGCAATATCTCAAAAAACGTTCTTTATGCCGAGGATTAAACAATATCGAAACAAACAAAAAAGGGTTGACTGATTCATAATTTCCCCAATACTTATCATACTTCTTTTTCATATTTCCAGCCATTATCTTCAAAAATAAATCCTTACTACCCCCTCCAAGCTTGTAATTGTGTATGAATCAAACATAATTGGCGTAAAAAAGTATTGGATGTCACATATAAAGAACCGAAAAGTGTCATAGTGGCATCATAAAAAACCTTCAAAAATTTAATGAAGTAACGAGCATATTCCCAATCACTTGAAGAAGGACACATTTTCTGTTCACCCAAACAAAACTCATGAATGTATTGTGCATCATGAAGCTCTAATCGATCAAATACTTTTTGATACTTTTCTGCAGCCTCTAACATGAAATAAGTGGAGTTCCATCTAGTTACAACATCTAGACACAACAACTTATTTAAAGAAATTTTCTCTCGCTCAGCATATGCCTTAAACTTTTGTGTCCTAGAAGGTGAGGATCTAACAAATCTTACAATATTATGAATTTTAGCAATTGACTCATGATACTCTTTTAATCCCTCCGCAACAATAAGATTTAATATATGTGCATTACACCTCAGATGCATATTTTGACCCCCTAAGATTGCACCATTCCAATTATTTACAACTTTTGACAAATATGAAACATCACCATCATTAGAAGAAGCATTATCAACTGTTATAGTAAAAACTCTCTCAATGCCCCAATCTAATAAACATGTCTCAATTTGCCTACCAATTGTTTCACCTTTGTGGTCAACAACTTGACAAAAATTCAATATTTTCTTTTGCAATCTCCAATTATCATCAATAAAGTGAGCTGTAAGACACATAGAACAAAAATTTTGAGCTAAAGTCCATGTGTATGTAGTGAGGCAAACTCTTTGATGACTACTCACAAAAAAATCAGTCAACTCTTTTTTTGTTTTGTTGTAAAGTTGCAAAACGTCACGAGCAACAGTAATGCGAGATGATACTTTAAATCTGTTTTCAAAAAATCTTAACATTTCCTTGAACCCTTCACCCTCTACAACTCTAAATGGCATCTCATCTTTTATAACAAACTTAGCAATTGCTTCTCTACAAGCCTCAACATTATAGGTCGTTGACATAAGGTTACATGGCTCTCCAATTTTTACTGGTTGGTAAGACAAAGTTTTTTGTTTTTTATCCGCTCGAGCTTGGCCATGATATTTTGTACATCTTTCTCTTATATGATTAAGCAGATTAGATGTTCCTTTATTAAACCCACATCTATATTCCTTTCCACAATATCGACATTTCGATCTAGGATGTAGTAGGTCAGAACTTAACTGTATAAAATGCTCCCAAGCTTCTGAAGTAGTTGATGTAGTAGGCATACCTTCAGCATTAGTGGAAGAATTAGAACTCAGAGGAGCAGAATCCACATCTATGCATTTTCCTTTATAAAGTTGAGAAGACATTTACACCACAAATACAAAAAATATTAGAATTAATTATGAAAATATAATAGTAAGAATAAAAAATTAACCTTAATTACCTCAAATAGTGAGGTCTTTGCAATTTGCACAAACACACAAAAATTGAGAGAAATCTACGATGCACAAGGAGCGAGAGCTGAAATGGAAAAGTCTCTGAAATCAAATAAGCCGTGATACTTCTTAAAGCCGTTACACTTGCCAGAATGTGGGGATCATGAAGTCGATTGACGACGGGAATTAAGAGAGGCTGTTCGGGCAGTGATCTTGAAGGTGGTGCTTGTGAAATCGTTCGGCCAGAAGGCGGTGATTGTGAAGAGATTAGACAGCAGGACTCGATGAAGAAGATGGTGAAGAAGTCGCGCACAAGGACCTTCAACAATTTCATCAACTAACAACAGCTGATGCCCATGCCCAAGATGCAGTGGAGTCCGATTCCAGCCAGAACAAGGACAAGAAGATGACTGCTTGCACAGAGATCAAGAATCGTTGGAGAAGATGGCCGAAGGAGAAGTTTAAGGCTGGTAAGAATCGTTGGGTGCTGGTGGCTCTGTGCTTGTGATAGGGAAGGATAGGAAATCAAGGGTTTTTTGTGTGCTTGTGACATGAAAGTTTAGGAAGTCAAGGTTTTTTGTTTTCTAGTGGCTGCTTAAGTGAAGTGGCATTTAGGATAAATGTTTTGTTTGGTTTATAATTTTTTATTTTGTTTAAGAATTTTTACAACTCATCTTTGTATATTTTAATTATTTAATTATTTATGTTATTTTTAAATAATGGATAAGGTATCTTATGGTGTTAATATAAGTATGTAATTACATTTAACTTATTTATTAGTAATGTCATATTTATAAATTTTTTAATTAAATAAATATTTTTTTTGCGGATTCGCGAATTTTTGCGGATTTACAGAAGTGAATCCATATCCAATCCACTGATTGCGGATTTTTAAAATTTTAATCTAATCCAATCCACCAATCCACAAATCGGATTTTTACGGACTGGACGAATTGAGCGGATCAGATCGAATTCTGAACACCCCTAATATTTAGTATATCAAAAGTTAAGGCCACAAGAGTAAGCCAAGCCAAGCCAAGAAAAGACCAATGTTCAACAAGGTAAATAAAGGTTAAAGAAAAATAAAGGCTAAGAGAAAATTGAGGCAAACAAAAGCCAAGGCTATAAGAGTAAGCTAAGCTAAGATAAAATAAGAAAATGTCACTTTTCCCTTCTTCAAGAAGGCGTTAAAACTCCCTAATAATATTCTTCTGGGATCACTCACTTTTCCTACGCTAAGAAAGAGTGAAAACTTCCCTTAGGCCAACTAGGAGGAAAAGTTCCATAATAATATTCACTCAGAATAACTTGCTTCTCCCTAAGCCAACAAAGTGGGAAAAGAAAAATTTGTCTAGGCCAAGAAGAAAAAGTTTCCTACTTGTATTCTTCCGGAATAAGTCACTTTTCCTCTACTAAGGAAAAAAAAATTCCGAAGGCCACCAAAGAGAAAAAATTTTCCTAAACCAATAAAGAAGAAAAACTCCTTAACAATATTTTTCCAGAATAACTCGCTTTTCCCTTGCATGGATAAGGAGGAAAAATTTTATAACAATATCTTTTTGGAAAATATTTTTCTTCTCCTAAAGCTAATGACGAGGAAAAAAATCCTTGGGCCAACATGGAAAAAGATTTTGTGAAATATTCCTCCGGAATAAGTCATTTTTTCCTATGGCAAGAAAATACCAATGCCCTATAAGGTAACTGAAGGTTAGGGAAAACCTACGTAAACAAAAGCTAAGAAAAGAAGAGCATGCCAAGCCATGAGAAAACCAATACCCTACAAGGTAAACAAAGGCTAAGGAAAGACCGTGGCAAACAAAAGCTAAGGAAAAACCAAGGCAAAAGCTAACCAAGGAAAACAAAAGTCAAAGCCAACAAAAGTCAAAGCCAACAAAAGAAAGCCAAACTAAGGTATGGCCAACCATATGCAAGGCAAGACAAAAATGAGTCATTCTAAATCAAGGCATAAAATATTTGCTTACCAAAATTCCAGAGTAAAAAAAAAAGATTTTTGTAAACCATTCCTAGACTAATTGAAATGTCGACAGAAAATTCACATTTCCACCTATAACTTTAGTTTACCAAAAAAAAAAAAAGGTTGCGGAAACTGACAGTTCCTCTCGGAACTTTAGTTCAAGGGAAAATCTCAAAGAATAACTACCATCTCCTCCTCAAACTTCGATTGAGAAGAAGAATTCAAAGAGCTAACATTTCATCTAGGAATTTCAATTCAGAGGAAACAATTCACTTTTTCTTGACTCAATAAGAGAAAAGTTTATTGACACATTCCTCCCAAAATATATCTAAAAGCCCAAGGCATAGTCCTTTCGAAAAGGCCACGTGGTCAGTCAAACAAAAGTTATAACTTGCGAGGGGAGTAGTGTAGGTGCCGTATTCTAAAAGGCACCTAACCATGCCACGTGTCCATCTTATTAGATAACAGAAGCTATTTCAGGATAAATAACACCCAAGCTATTCCGGGATAAATGACACCCAAGCTATTCCAGGGTAAATAACACCCAAACTATTCTGGGATAAATGACACCGAAGCTATTCCGGGGTAAATAACACCCAAGCTATTTTGGGATAAATCACACCCAAGCTATTTCGGGATAAATAACACTCAAGCTATTCCTGGGGAATAACATCTAGGGAAAAAAATTCTTCCGGAACTTATAAAAAAGACAGGAGGGGGGAATTAATTACGCAATCCATTAGCCTAAGGAAATCACGTCTGAAGGCCATACGAGTAAGGAAACATATAGGGTTGGAATAATTCCCTAGATTATACACTACAATAAAATAGGCAATAGATGACGGGAAATAACCATCATAAAAGGGGGTGCATGACAGACACTTCATCTGTCATCTATGTCACTGTCATTAATGTATGACAGATTATTTGCCGTCATAAATTAACGATGGTATTTTATAGTCATATATCCGTCACACAATATTTTAATGTGAAAAAATAATTAAATTAAAATTTGAATTTATTTAAAATTTCGCACCATATTTTTGAATTTTGGCGAGAAATTTTATTGTCATTGGTAAATTTTTTATTTAGTTTTGGCAGGAAATTATGTTATCATTTGTAAATTTATTATTCATTTTTTGGCGGGAAATTGTTTATGACAGACCATATGATGGGAATTTCTAGTCATAAAGTTAATTTAAAAAAAACGATTATAATTAATTTTTGTATTCATGTTTACAAATTTAATTAATTAATAAAAATGAGTATCATGAAAAACATAAAAATAAAAATAATTAATATTAATTAACATCCATTCATTCCAACAAATTAATTTCAAAATAAATACATCTAGTATCTAATATTGTCATCACTACCAATACATATATAAGCAACATCCCAAATTTTTTTTAAAAAAAATCCATCCAGTTAAACTACAAGAACAGATTTCCAAATTCCAGCCACCAAACCAATACATGCATCATTCCACACCACTGGCATAACGGCAGCAAGCCAATACATCTTTCCACACCAACAAAAACCTCCAGCAGCAATACATCTTCTAACTACACTCCACTGCTATTCCAGCCACTTACCCAACAACACTCCCAATACACATTCAGCAGTAACCCAGCATCTTCCAACCCAACATCTGTCCACACCACTGGTATTCCAGCCACATACCCAACAACCCTCCAACTGAAACCTAGTAAACCAATACCAATCTATTCGGAATCAATCAAAATACCGAATGTTATCAAATGCAAAACATGTACACTACAATTGTTAACAGTAACCATTATAATTTGACACTATAACTTTAATTTCAATAAATTTTTACAACTAATATTTATAGTTTCATACCAATACTAACCATTTTCCTGATGCAACAAGGATGTCGGAAAAATGGTTAGCCCACTCCAAACGAACCTCACCTAATTCGTCCTGAGTGTATACTTTCTTTCCATTAAACTGTTAATCACAAGATTATTAAGAGGTCAAACTTCAAAAATAATGTCACATATATAGATTAAAAGAAAGTTAGTGAAATGTCATAATCAACTTACATTGTTCATTAACAAACTAACGTCTGCTATTATTTCCTTCATGTATCTTAACACATAATAGCCACACTCCAATTTTGCGATATTTTGTTTCGGAGCCTGTTCATGCCACAAAAAAAAAAAACTTACAAAATCTCATTCATTTTAGTTATGTAATCGATAGGCACATATAGTTTCTGTAGGGTTGCTTTTTTTTACCTTCACAATTCTCATCTTAGAATTATAATTCCATTTTTCCTTACTATCCTCTGCTGTGAAGAGTGTCATGGTGCTATAAAAAAAAAAAACAAAGTGTTATCTCTTAATTATATTGAAAAAACTTAAAATATCAATTGCATGAAATGGAGCATACATACATTTTAAGGAGTTGTTCTAAATCAGTACCAGGACTTGACTGCACAGGATCTACATAAAACACTTCCTTTTTCACCACGTCAAACACAACTAAAACCCAATGGAAGCTACAATAGGAGAAGGCAGTTGGAAAAAAAGCAAAAACCAAAACCATAAATTAACAAATAGTTGTAAAAGTAATATAAGTTCAGAAACAACCGTAAAAGTTTTAAATGAAAATTAAAATTGACGAAGGATTATATGGCATGAGAATGAGTTGTTTGTTTTTGGCTTTTTTCAAGCGGTCGTGGATATGCTCAACTCTCTTTGCGTGAAATTGTTCTACAGCCTTTGGATTTGTTGGGCAAACTAAACTTGGACACATGAATCCAAATGATTTTATTCCTTTTCTGGTTGGTAGAATGGTGGAATCCAACATCCTGAATAGAAAATCAGTGCATCAATGAAAAAAAGTATACTAATTTCAAATAAAATAGTGTAAAGAAAATTCATTAAACCACTTATGCCATATATACTTGAATAGCATTTACTCCTAGTGCTTGCATTGACAATAGTTCATTGCAATCTTTCTTCCCAATATAAGCATAATCATGTCTTTGGAATACATTATCATCAATCATATATGTTAGAACACCATCATTTTCATCAGGCAGGTATTTCTCACACAATTTACCAAATAGTTGCAGCATAGGATGACTGTTATGGTGCTTGAATACTGCACTCCTTGTGTTCCTCATAGGCTGCACTACAACTTTTTTGGCTCTATACTTTTTCAAAAGCGGCTTTTTTGTTGGGCTATCAGGATGTCTCTCTTGTATACCATCAATTGTACCATCAACACAGTTAAAATCCAATTGCTTTTTACTGCTTCCAACTATTTTCCTCTCATCATTTGCATAATCCTTTGGGATTGAAGGATTGAGTCTTGGACTTTTCCTCAAAATGGCAGCAGTAGTATTTTTTGGTGGCTTGCCCAAATCATCTGGCTCCTATGGATGTTAATGATATCAAATTGTTAGTAAACAATTAACCAACAAACAAAGAAATCACACATACAAAGACAAAAACAACTTAAATATAGTTAATTTTATTAACTAACCTTATGCACTTCTCCTTCACTGCCTTCATTTTTTGTTGACTTCATCGGAATGGCAGTAGCGGCATTTGCTAGTGGCTTGCCCAAATTATCTACCTCCTGTGAAGATTAATTATATGAAATAGTAAGTATATTAAACTAGACTGAATAGTAAATATACAAGGCAATAAACCATAATCTAGGAAAATACAACCATTTATTATGAATAAACTAACCTTATGTGCATCTCCTTCACTGTCATTTTCACTGTCATCATTTTTGGCTGACTTCATCGGAATGGCAGAAGACTTCATCGGAATGGCAGCAATTTTGTTTTTTGGTGGCTCTTTTTTCTTCTTCCTTCTTCCTTCTTTCTTAGTGTTGATACTTTAGGATGTTTGTCTCTTTGACCAAACATTTATTTCCTCTTCTTCACAACTGACTTCCCTAAATTATCCAGCTCCTGTCAGCATTATCGACAAATAGTAAATAATTTAAACTCTAATGAGTGGAATATATACAAGGAAAAATACTTAAACCAGGAAAAATTTGGGTAACACAGATAACTAAAGTACCTTGTGTATATCTCCCTCACTGTCATCATCGACTATATTATGTGGGAAAGTGGAACTTCCAACATCTGAATGGTGAGGTGTTCTCTTCAATTCTTTGTAAATTTCTCACAACTGTTCATCTACTGATTTTTTCCAAGCATCCAGCTTCCTCTCTCTCTCATTACGGATGGGTCCATCAGGCAATGAAAGTACATAAAAGCATAAATAAATTTCCCCAAGCCTTGCATATGACCAGTTCGAGGAAGCTTTCCCAATGCTTGTGCAAGTAAGTCATTTCTTGCATCCGAATTGTATGAGTCTTTTTTGTCCTCCTTCTCTAGCATTTCCTAATAGCCCACCATAAAGAAACTAATATTATTAAATGAGCATAGATCAGACTTCAAAAACAATGTTTGTTCTAGTTAAACTTGATTACCATTTTCTTAATGATATGTTCGGTTTCAAAGTCGTATCCTCCATTCTTTAGCATCTTAGCTCTCTTCCATAGTTCACTCCTGTCAATTAACTCTTCAGGAAGCCCTGATTCTGCACACTACTTTGATAAAGAAATTAGATTAGTTAACTGTTAAAAATTTATTAGTTAGCTAAACCTTTAATAAATATTTAACAAAGCAAAAAAATTACATAATTAATTGATATATAAATTATTTCATCAACAATTTAAATATTTAACACACTTACAATTTCTTTCATTAATCCAACGTATCCTTTTCGACTAAGGCGGTGATTGCACTTATTCAAAGCTCTCCTGTTCTTATTGACACGACTGATTTTCTGCGTAATTAGATTAGTTATAACATAAGGTAAATATAATGTAACTACTAACATATTACTTGTCCTAACTTGAAAATACTTACTTCAAAAGATTTCGACAAACGTTGGTCGACAAACGTTGGTCGACAAACTTTATCCAAATAGGACATTTTCTTTCTTTTTATCATTTCTGAACTTCTAGATATAGTTTTTGGGGGTGTATATAATTTCTTTTTATCATTTCTGAACTTCCAGATATAGTTTTTGGGGGTGTATATAATTTCTTTTTATCATTTCTGAACTTCCAGATATAGTTTTTGGTCAGTATATACTTGAAGTTCCGAAATGCTGTTCCAATTGATTGTATCACCTGCTTCCTACTTCTAGGATGAACAATGAAACAAACCTAGATAAGAGAAAGATTGTTTAAGTGACAGTTAATAAAAATTCTGTTACATAAAAGTACATAATTGAAAAATGACAGCAAAAGGATTAAGTAGAATGCAGTGGATTTTTAAGAATTACCAGAACAGATTTCCACAAACGCTCTTTTGTCTCCAACTGAACCTTACGCCAGTCGGAATAGATAATTGAAACTGATGTACAAGCTAATACCCCAATAAACGAAGCCAACTCAGTGGCTTCATCGCCTGCTGGAACGCCAATTTCATTGTATTGTACCGCAATCTTTCCCTTCTTTGTTTTAAGTCTTTTATTTTGCCTAGCTCCCATATTTACACCTCTTCTAAAGTTACTGCTTTCAGGAACATCAACATCAAGAGGAACGAAATTAACACCATCCATCTTAGCACCATCAAAATCACCTCTATCCAAATCAGCACCATCATTATCACCTCCATTAAACTCAACACCATCCATCTCAGCACCATCAAAGTGAGCCTCGTTTTCTGCATCTGCTAAATTATCTACCTCGGCAAATAAGTCGTCGTATTCGTCTTCCAAATAAGCTTCCTTATCAGAAGCAACATCAGCCACTGCATGTTTTCCTTTAGCCATATTACTACACCTGAAATAAGTAAATTAAATTGTATTAGTTAACTGATAATATAAAACTATATAACATTCAATCAGTTGCAAGAATAAAGTAGCTACAATAATTCATTATCATATTAGTTTGTAACATAGACTGAATAGTTGAATAAATACTTATTGGAAAAAAGTTATTCAATTGGTAACCCAAATTCCCTCTTTGCTATTTCGTGCATAGATTACTCGGTCGCCATTTGCGGAACGTAACAAATCATTAGTTGGAAATTCTCTGGTGAAGGGAGGATATTCTATTACATTATTGACCTCATCTTCATTTATTTGATTAGGATTACTTCTACTAGGCATATGACAGACAATAGACCGCTTTGTTTGAATATGATCGTTTACATAAAATACTTGTTTGGCTTGAGAAGCCAATATAAATGGATCATATGGTCACTAGACATCCAGAACATGAAAAAATTAGACTGAAAATTATAGAAATAAATTATATAGAATTGATTAGAAGAAATGCACCAAATTACCTAATGTATGGTACCACCTCTTGCGTGTTATGCAAGATGTACAGGTGCGCTTGATCTAATGAATGTGGAGGAATTTGTACCACTTTCCCACCAGATAATGGCTTATCTTTTGATAGGTTTTGCACATGTCCAAGTGGAACCCCAATTGTAGTCATATTTGACATGTATTTAGCACAAAATTCTAATGCTTCTTCTGCAATATAACTCTCCGCTATACAACCCTTAGGATAGTTGCGGTTCCAGACATAATCCTTGAGAGTTTTCATGTATCTCTCAAAAGGATACATCCATCGAAGGTAAACTGGGCCACATAGTCTAACTTCATTGACTAAATGCACAGTCAAGTGTATCATTATGTCAAAGAAAGAGAGAGGAAAACATTTTTCTAACAAGCAAAAAGTCATCACATGCTCTGCCTGTAATTTTTCCAATGTTGACATATCAACCACACTAGAACACAGCAAATTAAAGAAGAAACACAACCTGATCACAGCTTCTTTAACATGCTTTGGTAGGACACACCGAATGGCAATAGGCAAAAGTTGTTGCATAAGAACATGGATGTCATGTGACTTAAGGCCCTGAAGTTTAAGGTCCTTCATTGACACAAGATTTTTTATGTTTGAGGAATATCCATCTGGAACCTTAATACTTTTTAAAGCTTTGTAGAACCTTGTTTTTTCATCTCTAGTTAATGTGTAACAAGCTGCCAGAAGGAATGTGCGTTTGTTATTTTTTAAAGTTGGTGTTAATTCATCCTTAATTCCTATTTCCACAAGATCATTCCTTGACTTAAGACCATCTTTGGTCTTTCCCAGAATATGTAGTAGTGTTCCATATATGCTCACACACACATTCTTTTCAATGTGCATAACATCTAATTGATGACGTACAAGTAAATGCTTCCAATACTCTAAATTATAGAATATAGATTTTTTTTTCCACCAAATACGGTCATCATTGTCAGAACTTTAGCATTTTTTAGAGTTGTTCTTCCCTCATTTATAATCAATAGACTCAACCAGTCGCAAAACACTCTCCCCATCCAACGGTTTCGGGGCAAACTCTCTCTCTATTGTGTTGTCAAAGGCTTTCTCTTGGTCTCGAAATTCATGACCATGAGGAAGCCTACGACGGTGACTGATATATGTATTTTTGCCATTGTGTTTAATTCTACATTTAGTAGTGTCTACTCCACAATATGGACAGGCATTATATCCTTTAATAGTGCAACCAGCTAGATTTCTATATGCCGGAAAGTCATTTATAGTCCATAATAACACAGCCCGCAAATTAAAGAACTCCTTCCTATAGGCATCATAAGCCTCTACACCAACTACCCACAAAGTTTGTAAATCTTCTATCAAAGGTGCCAAGTACACATCGATATCGTTGCCCGGTTGTTGAGGACCAGAAATCAGTACGGAGAACATCATAAATTTTCGTTTCATACACAACTACGAAGGAAGATTATATGTTATAAGAATAGTTGGCCAACAACTATATGTACTACTAAGAGAGCTATGTGGATTTATTCCATTAGCCGCTAACGCAAGACGGAGACTTCTAGGATCTAATGCAAATATAGGCCATTTGTTATCTACTAATTTCCATGATGGTGAGTCTACAGGATGTTGGAGTTTACCATCATCGACTCTCTCATTTGCATGCCAAGTCAAGTCCTTGGCAGTTTCTGAGGACTGAAACATGAGTTTAAATCTAGGTATGGGCGGAAAATACCATAAAACCTTCGCAGGAACCCCTTTCCTATATTGGTCAACACTACCATCTTTTTTTTTTCCATCTAGATAAACCACAACTAGGACAGTTAGACAACCCTTCATACTCTTTTATATAAAGTATGCAATCATTTGGGCAAGCATGCATTTTTAGATATTCTAAGCCTAAAGCGGACATTGTCTTTTTGGCCTCGTACATAGACACATGAATTTCATTACTTTCAGGCAGCAACTTGGCTAGAAGACTTAATAACTCGGTAAAACTTGTGTCAGACCACCCAAATTTACCCTTTATATTGAACAAACTAACTAAAGTGCCTAACTTAGTGAAATTTGTGCATTCTGGGTACAAAGGCTTCTCAGCTTATTCTAGAAGTTCTTTAAATGCTTTAGGATCTGCAGCACAATCCCTATAAGCATCGTTAACCATATCTACTGTGTTACTGTCATCATAGTCTATAAAATCAAATGGAACATCTACATCTACATTAGGAAGTGGTGTATCATTGACATTTTCCCCATGCCAACTCCAGGTTGTGTAAGAAACATCAAAACCATGAAAATACAAATGTTCACGAACAACCTTATGTGTACGACAGGATAAATTCATATATTTAGTACACGGACATTTAATGACGCTACTGCCTTCAGAATTACCAACAGCAAACTTCATAAATTCTTCAACCCCATCTTCATACTCACTTGACATTTTACTACAATGAACCCAAGACTTATCCATTTTCAGTTTCAATTAGTTCTGATCCTGACACATTAAGCAAGTTACAAAAAAATAAAATATCAAAATATATTACCAATTGATCTAAGCAAAGTACAAATTAACACCACTTTAAATACCCTTACTGCAACATAAACAAAACAACAAATTTTGACCCCACACATTATAATAATCACAACACAAAATACAAGTACTTAAACACATTGTAGTATTTAAAATCATTACAGTAGTAAATAAACACAACACTAAAATCAAGCCTAATACAACTTCAGGTCATGCTATCATATAAAGGACCATAATATTAAACATATTTCATGCATCTATAAATTAACTAATGAACTCAAAACTCTAAAATAAAGAAGTGCAATTTATTTACCAAGTCAAATTAATTCCTCTACAGCAAACTGTTCCAGTAAGAGAGATGCAACAAACTATGCAGCAAGAGAGGTGGCAGCAAGCTATTCCAACAAAAACAAAGGATTAACTATTACATAAGAAAAGATACTCTTTTTCAACAAATTAAAATACAATTTTGCATCAGAAGCTAAATTAGGATCTAATTAGGTTCTAAGTATAAATATATTGCAAAACCAGTACTGGAACTTCATCATTTCCTAATATCCCCATACTTCAATAAAAAATTAACCCTACATATGCAAAAGTCCAAATTAACACCACTTTAAATACCCTTACTGCAAGATAAACATAACAAAAATTTTCGGCCCCACACATTACATTAGTCACAACACAGAATGCAAGTAGATAGATAGATTACAATAGCCACAACATTACATACAAATAAAGCCCCATACAACTTCAAATCATGCTATCTTAAAAAAACGAACTCAAAACTCTAAAAATAAAGAAGTGCAATTTACTTACCAAATAAAATTAATTCCTCTATAGCAAATTGTTCCAGCAAAAGAGATGCAGCAAACTCTGCAACAAAAGAGGTGGCAGCAAGCTGCTTCAACAAAAACACAGAGTCAACAAAAACACAGATACCCTTTTCAATAAAATAAAATACAATTTTGCATCAGAAGGTAAATTAGGTTCTAATTAGGTTCTAAGTATAAATTTGTTGCAAAAAAAAGTACTGTTACTTCACTCATTTCCTAATAACCCCAAACTTCAATGAAAAATTAACCCTAGACATGCAAATTTACTATAATAGGCAAATTATTTGGCTCTTGGTCCTGCTACTAGTAGTACTACTGCTGCAAAATAATTATCCATTTTCTCTAATCCTTTATCTCTAAAATCTACTTCACTCCTGCTACACTACTGGTGCTTCTACTACTGCTAACTCTAACAACCTACATTCTTTGCTCTCTTTCAACAAATTAACTAACCAATTTTTTAATTAGGTTTTCTCGTTAGATTATTTATAGAATTAATTGATTTAACTTAGATCTGTGCAAAACAAATAGCATGCAAAATGAAGACAGAATAGAAATCATACCAAGGGCTTTCAAAAAATGATGGTGAGGAAGATAGCAAGATGAGGACAGAAAACGATGGCGAGGAACACGATGGAGAAAAAGACGATGGCGATACCACAAAATGCACCTTCACCCACTCAATTTCTCAACGCAATCGGTAACCAATACATTAGAAAGACGATGGCAAGATGACGACGGCTGAGATTTTAGCCTTACCCTATACTCTCTGTATGTTTGTGAGTTGCATGTGTTGATACTTAGAAAAAATTAGGGATTGAAGAAGTGAAACTCAGCACCAAAACAATGTGTTTCATGTTTTTTTAATTTTATTTTATAATAACAAGTTTTAAAAATATAATATTTTATATTTATGTACAAAATGTCGTCGTTCCAACTTCTCTAAAATGACGACGTGTCTTCCTTCGTGTAATATTTTATTTTAAATAACACCAAAAGTTTTGGTCAAAAACGCGCCAAAATTAAGTCAACGTTAAATTTCTATCATGACTTATTGATGTTTAAATTTATATCACAAAGACATCATATATTCTTGACATAATCTTTTTCTATCATGAGTCCATCACAAATCAATCATGAATATATGATAGCCAAAAATATATCACAACTATATCATGCTTTTATGACCCACTCAGAATCCGTCAACAAGTGTCTGTCATCTATTGCCAGTTTTCTTGTAGTGATATTCACCTCCATGTGTACATGAATGATAGATGACTCATGTCGTTAGGTTGAGGGTTCAAAGCAAAACCCTAAATCCACATCATTCATCATCTATAAATAGAGACACATCTCTAAAGAAAATGGGGTCTTTGGCCTCCAAAAAACGTATTATTCATATCTAGAGAGAAAAACTCATCTTCTCCATTTTTCTTCTTTCTTTAATCTTAATCAAACACTAACTTGAGCGTCATAGTGTCTTTTTCAGGTACTCACCCTTCTAAAATCGAGGCCAGCGAATGATCGTAACAAGTTATTCACAACCTACAAATATGTGTGAAGGTAAAAAATTCTAGCCACCTTCACTTCAAATACTCTTTTCTAATTTTCCATTTAATCTTTTTATTAGTAAAATTTAAAATAATATTGTGCTATTTTTATTTTTTCTTTTTATTTTTTTGCAATCTTATCGTTACCCTGCGTACAAATTAAAAAGTGTTCTAAGTGATAAATTTTTTGAATGTTAACCGTTACCTTAAATAAGCCTTAGTTTGAAAGTAATCTTAAGTATAAAAATATATAATCAATAAGAAATAGGAAAAGAAAAATAGATTATTCTCAATTTGTGCAATTTACTTTAGTTAGATAGGAAGCAACAAGTAGAAAATTGAGAAAAAGGATTAATTATTAGTGTAAATTATTTGTCGGAGAAAAAACAGTTATGCACGTAATTCTTACTTCACCTTAACTATAATTTATTTGAAGTGAGGTTGTCAAGGATAGTGAAGGGGTGTCAATAGTTTCACTGCTTCCTTATATACTCTTTTGAGGAGTTTTATCTTGTGAAAAATCATTTGTATTTATAAAATTAAGAAGTAAATGTGGGAAACATTTAGAAAAGAGATGTCGGATCATCTAAAGAGTATAAAGGTATATTGGCACTGTAAAGTTAATTGTACTCATTTGAAGCCTTAGATATAAGGCTTAGTTAGTGGATTCTTTATGTTTGAATCGCTTAGAGGTATGGACGTAGGTGGATTTGCTAAACCACATAAAACTCGTATTCATTTTCTCTATCCTTGTTTCTTTATATTAATTGTTGGACTTTTGGTGGATGGAGTTGTTAAATTGTGTTTACTATTGGAGAAACTTTTAAAAATCCAATTCACCCTCCTCTTGAGTTGCTTGACTAAAATTACACCTAAAAAAAATCAAAGAATACACCAAAATAGATAAAAAGTCCCATGAAAATACTACAAAAATTCAACAAAAAATTACACTTGTTTTAAATGTGAGAAGTGCGAACACACTTCTAAATTTAAAGAGCATTGATGATAGATCTTAAGAAGAACTAAAGATATATGAATTTGCTACAATTTCAGATAATGAAAAAGAAATTAATGTCTTAATAAGAGACCAAGAATTTTTATTAGAAGCTGTAAATAAAATTGTTGATTATAAATTAAGAAAAGAATACCTTTAAAAACTACAACACAATTTTGAAAACGAACAAAAGCATCAACACCTTACAATTTATAATTTAAAGGATATATTAGAAAAAAATTTAAAGAAAAACCCTCCAAAGAAATGTCTTTCTAAGATTTAAAAAAAGAAATTCACGAAATTAAAAATGAAAAAAAAACAACTTAAGATACAATAGAAATAAAACTCAAAACTAGGTGAATAAATTAAAGCAAATTTCAAAAAAGGAAAATAATTACTGAAACAATAAATAGTCATAATCAAGATGATGAGGAAATAGAAAGAAAATACATAACTAATGACTTCATTATGATAATCTCACAAATTACATACTAAAAACGAAATGTTAAAATTACAAATTACATACCAAAAATGAAATGTTAAAATTGCACCTTTAATAAATAATGAATTTAAATTCGAAACAATTAATGTATTTGACATAGGAGTTGATGGCTTGTTTGCGATTGTTTTTTAGAGGTTCAAAAGTAATTTTGAGAAGTTAAAAGCTCATTTTGGTGTTTGGTAAACTTTTACAAATCACTGTTGATAAAATCATTCTATCCTATAGTGGATTTTGAAAAGCAGAGAAAGACTTTTCAAAATCTAATTTTGAGAATCAGTTTTATATTTAATACAATTTCATATATATTCTCGTATATATTTTAAAAAATCCTAAATTATCTTTATTAATTATGAAATAAAATCATTAATTTCAAAGAAATTATTATTATTACCAATTATATTGAAAAACAAAATAAAAAATAAAATTAATGATATTAAATATTTATTTGAATTATTAACTATTATATATACACAAGAAAAATATTTTATATAATGTATATAAATTTTATTAACATTATATCAAATATAGTCATTTATATTCTTACAATAGTTTAAAAGTAAGATCTACCAAACATGTACAACTACTTTTAAAATCACAACACTTTTAAAAATAAATTTTACTAAAACCATATATGTACAACTGCTTTTAAAATCACAATACTTTTAAATATAAATTTTACTGAACGTTTGATTAATTTTTTTTACAACTGATTATTTCTACAATATAACTTTAACAATTATTTTAAAAATTACAGATTGTCAAACTGGCCCTAACTTGAATTGTATATAAGAAGGACTAATACTTACAAAATATCATGAGAAAACAATTGAAAGTCTTAAAGTTACAAATGGATCAAAATTAAAAATTAAATACAAATTGTCCAATTTTTAACATTTGTAACTAAGGAATTTGTTTCAAAACAACATTTTTATTGGTTAAAGGTCTTTCACAAGATGCAATATCAACAACATCTTTTATTGGATTAATTCAACCATTTATTTTTATTGTGCATATATAATAATTGATAACTAAAATAAATATTATTAATTTTATTTTTTTGTTATCTCATTGTATTGGTAATAATAATTATCTTTTTAAAGTTAATGATTTTATTTCTTAATTAATAAGAATAATTTTAGATTTTTATAATATATATGAGGATATATATGAAATTGTATTAAATAACCATTTATATTTACTTTTGGGGACTCAAAGTAATTTTGAAAAGCAAAAAGTTAATTTTAGTGTTTTTTTAGAAACCACTTTCAGTAAAATCACCTCATCTTCCAACATATTTTGAAAAGTAGAAAATGAGTAACTTTTTAAAATCTAATTATGAGAATTAGTTTTATACTTAATACAACTATATATATATCCTCATATATTTTAGAAATCTAAAATTATCCTTACTAATTATAAATAAATTCATTAACTTTGAGGAGATTGTTATTATTATTACCGATTTTATTGTGATAACAAAATAAAAATAAAACATTTATTTTAGTTATCAATTATTTTATATACGCAATAAAAAATATTATATATATATATATATATGTTTATAAATAGGTAAATAAATTTTATTTAACATTCTATCCAATTTAATAATTTACATTCTTAAAGCAGTTTAACAATAAAATTTATTAAACACATGCGACTAGTTTTAAAAGTAAATTTTGTCAAACGTTTAACTGATTCTCTTTGCAGTCGATTATTTCTACAACATGCTAATAGCAATTATTTTAAATGCTACAACATTACCAAATTGACCCAAAGTATAACATTAATTTTCAAAATCAGATTTTGAAAAGCTAAATATTTCATTGTTTTCAAAATCCATTGTAGGATTTAGTGATTTTGCCAAAATAAATTTTAAAAGAATTTATCAAATACTAAAATTAGTCTTTAATTTTTTAAAATCACTTTTTAATGTCCTAAAGACAATTCTAAATGAACCTTGATTCAGTTATCCAACTGCTAACTTCAATATTTTCACAATCTATGAATGAATTTTTAAAGCATGAAAACGTATAGAAACTGAATGTAGTTAACAACTATGCAAATGTATACAAACTGAATGTAGTTAACAACTAATTGGCTGTGAAAGTCATTTAGATAAAGAGCCAAGTGGCGCAGATTGCCCAAGTTTCTAGGCCAAAAAGGCTAAATACACATGCCAAGATGAGCTAGCTTAGCTTGATTACAAAAGGTTCTAGTTCTAACAATCTCTAGTACTTTCTTTTCACTTGTAAATATTTAGGAATTCTCTACAGAGTACTAGAATGTGGACTCTCTAGAATGTTGTACATAAAATTCTCTAGAACATGCTAAGCATTACTAAACATGAGAACTCTCTAAATTTAGAATACTCTAGAACTAAATAAGCCTCGCTATAAATAGGACTTGGTACTCCAATTGGAACAAGAAAGAGCAACTCAAAACTTGTAAACAAGCTCTCAAAGTACTATTGTACACACACATTCTTGCAAACATTATACTTTCTCTTTAGCTCAATTGCTTACTCTTTTCTCTTGCTCTTCCACAAGCATATTCGCTTAACTAATTAAGAAGTTTAAAGATTATTTAGCAACTTTTGAGTAAGAACTGTATTAGTTCTGCATATATTATTGCTCAAAATACTCATCTTGTGACATAGGGCTATCATCATAAAAGGAAACACCACCACATGAAAAGGGTAAAAGCTACATTGTGTTATCATTGACCTTAAATACCCTCTCAAAAGAGAGAATTACAACTCAAATATATATTATTTGAGACATATAAACAGAAAACAAAATTGGACCATAATCACAAAATTTGATAATAAATTAATAATTACTACACTGCAAAAGTCGGTTGGAAAATACCTTCAAGGGAAATATTCTTCTTGCAAAAGGGAAATACTTTTTGTATGAGTAACCCAAGAGTCATATGGCAATCTGCTCTTAATTGGCTTTTCTGGGATAAAGAAATGGCTTAACTTCAACGGATTGTGATGCATTTCCTAGAAACCTGATTACACTTCAATCACCTACAAAAACACCTTTCTTTATCTATCAGCAGAAAGGGATGCCCTTTTATTGGTTCGCTCCAACACAAGTGCATCTGAAAAATCTGCAGGTAAAACTGCCATAAATCAAAATTTAGTCAACAAGACATTAATCCTAATTCCTAACATGCACGGTAGAAATATCCTACTATAAAAACAGCTCTGCTAATCCTCAATGCTATGTACCAAAATTGCCAACTTTCCCACTAAAGAAAATTAATATTATTTTATGCTTTTCCGGACATGCAATCTTGAATGGCCACAAGAACTAAATTATATTAAACCACTCATAGCACAGTGTTTGTCCTGGTAAATGCCAATTCCAGAAACATTGTTATCCTCAGCCTTTTCTAACACAACTAGGCTAATGAACACATGCAAGGAAAAAGCCAACCTTTAATTGCCTCCTTGTAATATCCAAGAATCTCTCTAGCTGTGCCTCTGTGCAAATAAGCCTTCACATCTAATTATAGGGGAAAAAGGTAAAAGTAATGTTACAACCGTTTGGATACAGCAGAAATATTCCCAAATAATATTAAAATAAATTGCACTTATAATCCTTTGCAGATTCAATGATTGCAGTGAATGAAAATATCACATCATGTCGCTATCTTTCCTCAAAATTAGCTCTAACCACAGGCCTTTTTTACCATTAATTAAGCTCAAACTGTTGGAGGAATAAATCTTAAAGTTATTTTATTAGCATGCACATAAGCACTTCTAAACTGCTATAGTAGTATTTGAAGGAGCAGATGTCAAAAACTTTTCAAAAAGAAAAATGGATTGCAGAAGCTATATTCTAGAACGCAAATGCTTTAACAATTTGAAAAATTTAAATATCAAATACCAAAGGAAGTGGGTTAGAAGAAAATGCATAATATCACCAATCCATTATGAGGTCAACGAATAAAAACAAGAAAACACTATAAAATTATACATATAACAAAACGTTGCTGCATTAGAAACACAATTTTGTGTCTTGCTGTTGTTGCAATAATGATATTGAGAACTAACTAATTTATGTATGGCAGCTGGATTTGAGTATATTAGATTGCAGTGATAATATCCACAATGAACATGATTTCCATGGCAAAAGTCTCATAGCTGACCACCGATGCATTACCTAAATGAATGGGACTAAAGAGCTCTGCAAACAAAACAATTCACATTTAAGGAAAACCTCAACCTTTTGTCAAGGTTGATTGCCTTTGTACAGTTCACATCAGCTTGAAGGAATCTATATGGGGAGAAAATGAAATTATCAAGCTCATATTGTAAGTCAACAATCAGATATAACTCTCAAGAATGCTAAATCCCTGCCGGATTCCAGATATGCTGCATACTTGTTGCTGTAATATGTTACATTTTTTCCATTAAGTTTGATAGCTTCCATATAAAAACTAACAGCCTTCAGCACTGCTCATCTTTATATGCTTGGTTTCCCTAAATCAAAGATTTGGAGAACATAAGAGATTTGGTTTGCGGAGTGAAAAATGCAAAAACAAAAGAATGATTACTTTCAAACGTTTTTGCTTAGTTGCTTAAGAGTATGGTAGAATACACCCCAACCCCAAGCTTGGCTCAAGTGTGACATGATCTACTAAAGTTGGGTGAATCTAAAAGTTTGATAGCTTCACTACTACAAAAATGACTTTTACTGACACTTAGCTACTGACACTTTGTGAAAAGTGTCAGTAATTTTGTACATATGCACCATTTTCCGCTTTTAACAAATATATATCATAAATTATTGATACTGATGTGTCAGTAAATTAAACATCAGTGATCACTGACGTTGAAGTATTAAAGATTAAAAAAAATCATTAAAATTTGCTTTAACTCCAACTCGAACCTAGGACTTTTAAAATTCAAAGCTTTAAAATATGGACAATACACCATTGGACCTTGTAGAATTAAGATATAATAGCAGTAATAAATTAAAAAACAAAATTAAAATAACAAAAGCAAAATATAACCCAGACTTGGAAACTTTATTTCGTTTATGGACGCAAATATTTGAACCAAACCCTATCACTATCTTGCTTTCTCCTTCTCTTTTTCCTTTTTCTCTTCTCGATCTCTTTTGTTTCCAGTTGTCCATTTGCAAGCTCAATTCAATTAATTCAGACAAATAATGAAAAACTAAACCCTAATTGAGGCTTTTCTTTCCTTTTTCCTTTTTTCCCCAAATCGAAAACAAAGCGAAACCTTTTTTTCCCCAAATCGAAGAACAAAGCGAAACCCTAATTGAGGCTTCTCTTTCCTTTTTCTTTTTTTCCCCAGATCGAAAAACAAAGCGAACCCTAATTGAGGCTTCTTTCATCGGAGTTTTTTTATTTTCCTGCTCAAATTTCACTTTTTTTTGTTCGTTACTCGAAACCCATTTGCTTGAATTTGAGATAATTGTTGAGAAGTTAGTTAATTTGTTTGCTATAGAAGGTTCGCCTATGCCTAGAATTGTAGAGGAGGATTTCAAGGACTTTAAAGGCAGAGAGGTTTATTTTAACAATTGGTAATGGCTTAATATTTTTTTGTCAATTTAATTACTGGGTTTGTTTTATTTTAGCTTATGATTATTTTTTGTAATTTTAATTTTCTGGGTTGTTGCCGATGTTGAGAAATTCATGTTTATTTGGAAGGTCGCACTTTTCTTTATGTATTGATTTAAATTCTTGTTTAAGTCTTGTGGCTTTGAGGGTTTAAGCGAAATGGGGTTTATTTTATAAATGAGGATCCTATGCAGGCTTATGGAAATTGGATGTGTTTTAAATTAGCTGCCTGATTAATAAGTTCTTGTTTTTGTTCTCTGTTGAGCCTTTTTATTTTGGAGTTTGCAGTAATTTGTCATTCCATAGTACGATCAAAGTTTAATGGGGAGTTTATTGGTGGATTGTGTTAGGAGTTGGCCCTTTTTTTTGTTTGAACTTTTTGTGATCTGTTTTAAGATTGAGAACAAAAGCTTTGATCGTTACTTGTGTAAAGTCTTATCAGGAGATAATAAAAAGTGCTTTTTTATTATTATATAGGGAAAGGAGGAGCTGGTGAAGCACTTTCGGAGTTTTGACTTTCCATGTGATGAATACCTTCCTGTTTGCTTCAGTCCAGCCCGCGATGGCACAAGAAAGAATGTGAAACAAAACACTGTTGGCAAATGTAGAGGCACTAGCTAGTGTTTGGGAGGCTTCCAAGAACATGCGTCATCAAATCAAACCGTAACTCAGTGTTAAATTTTTGTGGCTTTGACATGACACGTGATGATGAGGATGGTG
>NW_006263303.1:13396547-13408616 GCF_000493195.1 Citrus x clementina | reverse complement strand
GTATATAATTGGGGGCCAGTTTCATTGTAAGCGTTCCCTGATCTTTTGCTGGAGAACTTCTACAGTTGTGTGCCCGTAGTTCTTTTTAAACTGGTTGTGACTTTTAATGTTAATGTTTTAGTGTAGTAGAATAGCATGCACGTCTAGCAGGCTACCTGCTAATGTTGTGTTTTGTGCCATTTGCTAATTGATTTGGGTAAACTTCTGAAGCTTATTAGTTTGATGTATTTTTCATTTCACGTCTCAATTTGTATGTCTTGCATTGTTGGTTTGTTTTGGAATAAAAGAATGGGGAATTGGGACATTCCATGATAATGAGCATGGGATGCTCTGTATATGTAAAGCAAGGCAATAGTTTCTCCAGCAGCTGATTGGTCTCCACTGTGAACATGTTATTTCACATTTATATTTTATCTATGAAAGCTGTATGAAGTACTTCAAACTGACTGGTGTACTTCAAATTTTTAAGTTTATCCATCAATTGTTCTAATACCGAATTATGAACTTTTTAAAACCCCATCATGGCTTTTATTATTATTTTGGATACTGTTGTACCCATGGACTTCAGTGCAGGTGGGCTCCTGGCTAGAGAAAATCACAAGCTTTGGTGTTCATGACTGTCAGGTTCTTATGGTTATTATAGTGGCAAGAAGCATATGGTTAGTTCAGTCTACTTACTAAAATAATTAACTTTTTGTTTAGTTGTTTTAATTTCATATCCATGCTTGCTGTTGGTGATCTCTGTATGTCTGCTATGTTTTGATGGTCTTTTATTTTTTTACAATAATTATGCCTAATTTTCTTTACTTGATCTTAATTCCCAGTCCCATCACTATGGTCTAATTTTGACTTTTTCCTCTCTCCTTCCGAATCTAAAGTGACCTCTTCAATAACTATAAGATGGTAGTTGTAACAAGTATAATCACAAGAAACTGTAAAAAATAAGCCCAGGGCGGTGGGAGCTAGTTGACCTCTGTTAATGCTCCTTGATTTTATTTTGTTGGGTTGGACTTGGATAATATTTAATGATTAAATGTTATATTTTGTTTTGCCAACTACAACTTATTAATTAAATGATGAACATTTTTTAATTAAGTGGTAGCTAGATTTTTATTTTTTATTTTTTTATTTTGGTTTCTCTAGATTAATTAAGTGATGAACATTTGATTGGGCAGAACCAGCTTCCGGATGATCATGTAATATGCGGAATGCACTACTAGATTTATGTGATTTTCTTTATACACAATTTTGAAATTTACATTTCTTTGTTTAAGATTGCCACAGTTTCTTATAAATATCTCTCTAATTTATAGGTGGAGCATCAGTTGCTGGTCAACTAGAGGACATTCCAACAATTTAAGATTGATAAGGATTACTTGTAAGTTGAATGCTTTCAAATTAATACATATGTTCATTGTTAATTTATAAGGTTTTCATTAGATAAGCATGCCATGTAATTTTTGAAAACAAAAATTCTTTCAAATTAATATTAGTGCACTGGAAAAATTATTGCACTTTATATATTGTTTCCAAATTCCAAGACTTATTTTTTGAGGTGTACTAATTGATTTTATGTACTTGTAGGTGGGAAAAAAATGAAGCCATGTGTGCATATTCAGTGACATTCTTATGCTTAATTTTGTAGGTTAATGTTTGATGAAACTTAATTTTGTATTCTGTTGTTTAGAACTGGTCGAAACTCAATTTGGTACTTATATTTTTCTTTTCCAAACAATGATGTAGTTAAATTATATTAATGTAAGTGATGTATTGGGATGTTTATTATATGAATTGTGTTGTGAGATTTGATATATTTAATATATTGTGAGTTTTATTTTGATTGTAAAACAAGCAGGAAAATAAAAATAAAAATAAAAATATACTATTAACCAAAAGTAGCATAATATCATTAAATATTAACACTAAATATTTAAAATGACAATAATAACTTTTGATGTTATTGAATCAGTGTGCTCTTGATACTATAGTCACATAAATCACTGACGTATAAATAATATCATCAAATACTAACATCATCGTGTCATTATTTAGGTGATACTATAACGACACTAATTACTGACACAATAATCACTGACACTAAAAATTAGTGTCAGTGTGTTCTGGCTTGAGCATCATTGACACAATTAATAAGTGTCAAGAAAAGTAATTACTGACACTAAATTAGTATCAGTAAAGCCCATTTTTCTAGTAGTGCTTCCGTATAAAAACTAACAGCCTTCAGCACTGCTTGTCTTTATATGCTTGGTTTCCCTAAATCATAGATTTGGAGAACATGAGATTTGGTTTGCGGAGTGAAAAATGCAAAAACAAAAGAATGATTACTTTCAAACGTTTTTGTTTAGTTGCTTAGGAGCATTGTAGAATGCACCCCAAGCTTGGCTCAGGTGTGACATGATCTACTAAAGGCAGCAGACGTTGCAAATAAAGAAAAAAATAAAGAATAAAAGAGTTCTGAACTGAGACAATTGAATAGCCACTCCATAATTTCTGACAAATATAAAAAAAAAAATGCAGCATTCCACCGTAATAAGTGTTGTCCTCAATGGCGAGTGGTTTGATCAAAATTCTCTGACTAGACAAATTACTAGAGTGCATAGTCTCTTCAGTAGTTTCTTTGGACTAGATGTGCCACATGCCCTCCTAATTTATTTTCTTTCAACCTAGTTTTCCACACAAACAGCTGTCGAAATAACTTTCAAAAGACGCAAAATGCAAATCCATAACAAAATCAAATAAAACAAGTATATAAACCAATAAAGTGAAGGTATTTTGACACATCCTCAATATCAGCTATGAAAAGAAGATTTTTCGAGTTTACAGCGACACAAATAACAAATGAAAAAAGAAACAAATTATGAGCCAACCATATGAGAGCTGGGGTCTTTTCCAGTTTTGATCTTAAGATAATCAGGCCGACAAGTGCAAAAAGGCAGGTTCAAGTCTTGAAAGTAGCTACTTTATGCCCCGAACCCCTCACCACAAGAAGAAGAGAAAGACAGATCTAACAGACCATAAACTATGATTGATGCCAGCAATGGCCCTAACTTGATTGGTACCAATTCACCCAGCTACTTCTTCGTGTTAGACTAAACTATATTTCAAGACATTAAAGAATAATAACATGCTCTGGAGGACAAAAAACAATCATCAACATATCAATTCACTTCTTGAGGAAAAAGTCAAGTAGATTGCATACAGATTAAAATTTACAAAAGGTGAACAAGATGTCCACTAGCCCTAAACACCCTCGGAATTTATAAATAAGAGAGCATCTCGAAAAACATATCAATTTACTTAATTCAGACTCAAAATAATAGGCAACATGAAGACCAAAGTCTCAGGTACTTCAACTTTTCCAATGCCAATTTTTTTTTCTAAGCTACAATAGCTGATAAAAAAGCATGACACCCTGTCATACAGAGAACAACCAACATCTATTACAAATGACTTGACAATCTTCAAATTGTTACCATGTGTACGCAGGAGCAAAATCCATGGACAAGTTTGAGAAAAAAAAAAATCATAAAATAGAATAAATTTTCTAAATTAATAAGCTTTAATTTATAAGTTAATAAAGATGAAATCGGAAAAAGTAAATTCAGAATATTTCCAGAAAGTAGAACCAAGAAACCGAACTGTCATTGCAAGGAAAAAATGACCATACAAAGAGAAATCCAAAGCCAAGATACTCAAAGTAGAACATCAAGATAAATGAATTGCACGATAATATAATTCAAATTTATTTCAAAGGACCAGAAGAGGCTGCAATGAGACAACTAAAAATACATAAGAAATAGACAATGGTGTTGTACATTTTCTTTAGCAATCTCTGCAGATTGTTTCTGGTTGAAAGTATTAGTTGACAGTTTAGATTTAGCAGCAACATCAGCCTGCTCTTGTAGAGATGCATACATATTCTGCACCAGTATCCAACAAAAAACGATCACCCCCATGCCTGGCTATGAAGACACTGACGTACTACACTTACCATAATATCCAAGTGGTACAGTGACCTGAAAATTCGGAAAACAAAGCTAATTATAATTTCATAATACCTGTCATTATGTGAAAAAGAAAAAAAAAATCCAAGCAAACCATAGAACTTGTTTACGTGAGAATCCGAGATACATGAAACTATTGGTCCAGAGAGAGCGAGAGCATTTCACCTGACAGCAAACTGTTGGTCCAAAGGACCAGAAGAATTCTGCTATAAGACAATTAAAAATACGTAAGAGATAGACAATGGTAATGTACGTTCTTCCATTTTCTTTAATTAAATTATTTCCATTTTAGTTTAGGTTATTTTAGTCATTTCTTTATGGAAACAACACGATTTGGTTTAATTAGTGGCAGTAACAAAAAAAGTCCCATCTAAATTTTTGCCTGATTTTATCAGCCTGAAATTTTTAGATTTTGATGTAAATTTAAAAGTGAATTTTTTAAACTCAATCTTAAAAATTAAAAACCGATCAAATTCATTTAAGGTTCGGGCCTTAACCGACCCAATTTATTTTAAATACTTAATAATAAAATAAACTTCTTTGTTTTCATTTAAATTAATATAACTCTTATTTATATTTAATTATTTGTATGATTTATAATTGAGACGTTGATCGGAGTAATTTTTATATTTATGTTGTTTTAAATAAGTTTTGAAGATTTTAAATTTTAGGAAAAGTAAATTTAAATTATTTAAATATTAAAAAATTAAAAAATATTTGATCGTGTTCGGACTTTCAAACCCGATTAAGGTTACACAATCGGATTTTTTAATCGGATTCAGGTTCTTTGTTTGTATTATCGGGTCGGGCTCGGGCGGCCCATTGCCATATAAACCGGCATAAGGGAAACTGAAAAATCCAAAAACAAATGGAACGAGAAGCAGAACCATGGGAAGTACTAGCACTAGCACTGGACCTTGAATTCGAAGACTCTCGTCTGGTTCCTTGTAAACGCAAGAATCAAATCTCACCCGCCAAAACCAACAAATTTTTTAAAGCCAATAGCAACCCATTTCTCAGCCCTTGTTCTAAAACTCAAAAGCATCTTGTTCCCGGCCCTGCAAGAGCTGTACAGTCGGCAATGCAGCACAAAACGTTGATGGGTATGAGTGTGGGTGTCAATGAAGAGCCAATTCCGACTCAAGAGTTCATTAGGAGAGCTGTTGAAGATGCCGGTCTCGAAGACGAAGATTTTTCCCAAAACCCCTGGCTTTTCGCTGTAGATTTTGTTCGCAGTCAAGGTTTGGTCGGCGTTGATGGCGTGGCAATTGGGACGCCGTTGAGTCAGATCAAGAATGGGATGATCAACGGCGATAGGGTGTCTCAGGTTCGAAATTTAACCACCCCCTCTTAATCTCTTATGTTGACACTTGACGGGGACCAGAATGTGAAACATTATGACGTAAAATCGGTAAAAGAGGTATGACGAGGTCCATAGTGTGAAAACCATAAATGTTGGTGGCCTGCAACATATAACTTGTAAATCTAAGCGATCCAATTACACACACAAACACACACACACACACACACACAGAGGGCCATCAATAAGTAAGAAGTAAGCTCCTTCTACTGCTCCTCAAGGTCGCTTTGCTTCTTTGATGATTCTGATCAATATGCTGAAGACTCTCCTGACCCTGGACAGCCTTTTTAACAGTTACATAAGCCTTTGCCGCGGATAACCGCTTTGAAATATTAGCCCGGCTTATGCTTTCAAATCAATAGTTCATTGACCTACGTATCTCCTCTCATCTTTTGTTTGAACAACCCTTGTTACTAAAGAAGGAGTGGAATGTGCCATACTATCGAACTATAGGCGAGATTAAGTGAAGCAAGCAAGGGAAGAGTTCCGACAAAGCGATTGATCCTGTTAAGATAAGATCGCCTGATCCCACTGAATCTGGGGGGGGGGGGGGGAGCGCGCGTAATTGGATCCCTTAGATTTACAAGTTATATGTTGTAGGCCACCAACATTTATGGTTTTCACATTATGGACCTTGTCGTTCCTCTTTTACGGATTTTACATTATAGCAACATATAATTTATAATGTTTTATATATGTATATATACAGGTTGGTAAAATTTCAATTGGGTCACCCATTGTTTCCAATTAGTTGTCATCTCCCTGTTGGTAACTAATGTTTAACAATGACTCAACTCATTACTTATGCTTGACAGCATCTGACTACTCCTCAATAAACAACTTTTTTAGTGATTGTTTCGATCTTTAATAGTAACATTAAAGCAGTTTTATAATTTAGCTCTTGTGATTTTACTGTTAGATTGTTGCAATTGTCAAGTCTACCACCCCGAATGGACTTGGAGATATGATGGCAACTCTTAAGGTGAATTAAATTGTGCTGCTTATGTGAATGAGTTCATTGTATTTTCCTTTGGTTTTAATGCCGTAACATTACTCAACTTTCGATTTCAGGATCCTACGGGTACAATTGATGCTAGTATTCATCGTAGAGTCCTTACTGAGGGAGAACTGGGAAAAGACTTATCTGTCGGAGCAGTTTTAATACTCCATAAGGTTTAATTAGCATAGTTCCTTCTGGATTTCTTTATTTTTTTTACACAAATGTATACATCAACTGTTTATTAACCTTAAGGTGTTAGAAACAGTATCATTCACTTAACTAAATTAGAATCAAACAAGAGAAAATATATTCATCATGCTTTGTTTGTCATTTTGGAGTATATGATGTTGTTATCAGTTCTGAATGATTGACAGGAGCAGCTTTTTTTCAGGTTGCAGTTTTTTCTCCTTCTCGCTCTGCTTGCTGTCTCAACATAACTGTTAGCAACATTGTCAAGGTATGTTTTGTTTCTTGTGAAAGTAAGCCAGATTATCAATTCATTAAGGACTTAAACAGTACTTTTAAATGAGATATCAATTTGCAATAATTAGTTCTCTTATCAATTTCAATCTGTCAAGATATCAGGCTAATTTACACTCTTTAAGCTACTGAGTGCTGACTGTGCCAGAACCATTTGAACCTTTATGTTGTTTCTATTCTATTTGGAGAAACTGGAAATGACCAGCTCTTATTTAGTGACATCCTCTAATATTTAATTTGCAGCATTTGATTTGATTGATCTTTGCACCAGTTACTTTTAAGTTTGAGGTCCTTTTCCATTTTTCACATTTGACAATGCATCCTCTACCTGAAGAAAACTATACTGAACATTAGATTAATATGTCCGAAGATCTTATAACTTAAGCTTAAAGATTTTACTTTGGCTTACATGTGCCTGAAAGTAATATGAATCTTGTAGTCAAACTCTACCTTAACTAAATTCCATAAAGTGTTTTTTTTTCCCTTTTTGTGGGGTGGGGGTGGGGAGGGGGCGGGCTGGGTTTGCTAATCCAGGATGTTTTTGATCATTAGTGATTGTAGAAGTTAGATTGAAAGGAAAGAGAATAACGATATGATATTTGATTAGTGTTCAAAGGCAGATTACCTAATGCCGAAAATATGAGGGATTGTGAATTAATTATGAAAGCCCTTACCATAACTTCTTCATTAGATAATATTTGTCTTTAGTGGGATAATTTTTGGATACCTCCCCTGAGGTTTGCTCTTGCTACACTTAGAGAGAATTTATGCATATATTGACATATAGCACCCCTGACCGTATATCAGCATTACAGCACCGTTTGGTTGTGAAGGGCAAAAACGTAATTGCAAGAATAAGAATTGCAGAAACAGAAGCCAGAAAGCAGGAGCTTTTGCTTCCTTTCCCCCTCCTCATTCCTTTCCCTCTCTCTCTCTCAAAAGAATTTAAAGTGAAAAAAAACACTTTCTTCTTTTCTTTGTCTCTTCCCCACTTTCTCTCCACCCATTTTGTTCTTTTATCAACAAAGCTGAAAAACAAAGTTCACTATTCCTGCATCACCACCACTTTGTCGTATTGCTTTGCTATTCAAACAAAATTTTAACCCCATGTTAGAAAATAACACCAATATTAATGCTCGTTCTTCTTCTCATCCTTTCACCTCTTCAAAAAATGGTGCTCTAGCTATTCACGAAAAAAAAAAATAGAAAACCAGCCGGCACCCCATTCAGTTTTCTTTTGTATATGGGTTCAATTATTTTAAGGCGAATTGCAAGTTTTAACTTATGTTTTTCTGTTTTTTGTTTGATACACACAAATACAAGCGCACGCGTATAGATCCGGATGCAGAGGTGGTATCTTTATCACCCAAGACCTTGTTAGTATCAGACGGATATGTATATGAGATCTGCAACCATGGGTTTCAAAGAGACCAGAACCTGCAAATGCATAGAAGAAGGCACAAGGTGCCATGGAAGTTGCTGAAGAGAGAAACAAAAGAAGTGAAGAAGAGAGTATTTGTTTGTCCAGAGCCAAGCTGCTTGCACCATGACTCTTGTCATGCTGTGGGAGATTTTGTTGGCATCAAAAAGCACTCTAGAAGGAAGCACAACAACCACAAGCTGTGGTTTGTGACAAGGGCAATAAAGGATATGCAATTATCGTCTGTTATTGTATTGTGCAGTGAAGGCCATTATTGTAATCGCATCAACAGAGCAAATGGCAGTCTAACGCTGATACACAGGCAGGGGTGCTATATGTCAATATATGCATACATTCTCTCTAAGTGTAGCAAGGGCAAATCTCAAGGGAGGTATCCGAAAATTACCCGTCTTTAGTGCCTATGGGAGACTCCTTCCTATCCTTTCTATGTAATTGTCTATAGGAGCAGTGATACCAAGGTTTGCGTGGTTGTTTTAGTTAGAGTCCTCTCAATAGAATTACTAACAAGTGTATGAGTCTTATAAATGATCAAAGGTATGTATCCTCAAAAGCTAAATCTGATTCTCTGTTTTTCTCTGTCACAGCAGAAGGTACTTAATGCTGGGAGAGAAAAAGACACCATAGAAGCACATTTTTAACTTTCAATAAATTTGAGTTTTCTAATATCTAATTTAGAAGGCGAAATTTCCTAGTAAACTTAAAGATTTTTCTTGATTATTCCCAATGGAAGGATGAACACTTTTGATTGGGCCAAAAGTAAAGGCCAACATTTTGTGTTTAACCACACTTGCATATTATTGGTAAGGCGAGGGGAGATAATTGATAATGTTTTCCTTCATTATCCCATTGCCTCAAGTTTCTGATTAATGCTTTCTTGAGTTGCCAAGATGAGTGGGTTGTTGCTCCATTATCCTCTTGGGGTCTCTTTGCATTGATTAGATTTCTGAATCTGCTGGCAGAATGAAAGTTGCAGTGCCATGGAATGGAATTGTAGAGTTATGGCTGTTCTTTTTGGTCAGAATAGTCTGTTTTGACGAGAATTAGTTTTTCTTACGAGACAGAGGTTGCTTTTGGGCATCTTTTTGAGCTTTTACTTTCTTTTATGGGAAACAATTGATGATTGTATTACTAAGAAAATTACGTTAGTAATGGACCAGTGGTTCACAAAGAACAACATTTAAAATGGTAAAATCTAAAATATAAAGAGTTCTGTTTTGATTCTGCATTTTTCTCCCAAAAATCTTAAGAAAATGGCCTCCAAGCTTTTTTCTCATGCTATGCTGTACTAATTGATGGACAACCTTATTACAGGTCATCTCCAAGGACACTGAAGCTCCAAAAAAAGCAAATTGTTGCGCACGAATTATGAAACATTCTTCTACTGATCTTGGTAGGAGAAAAGAAATTGCCCATCTTATTTCATATGTTGCAGCAGTTCATTTAAAAAATTCTTTTTATCTTAGGTGCTTATTGACAGGTCGAGTTTCTTTATCAATATGGACGTGATGTTTTTTATATTCAATTTCTTATCATAAGATCTTCTTAATTTCCCTTTTTCTATTACAGAAAGTGGTGAGAACTGCTTGATGCCCAATAAAACATCGTCTCTGTCACAAGGACAGGTGGAGAAAGTAAATTTGTCACCTCCAAGCAGCTTCCATGGTGCCGAGGGCAATGGCAGCCAAAATTTTGTTGTAGAGAAAGAAATGTCAGTTATGAGACAAGATATTTTTGATGGAATAAAAGTAGCTGCCAGGAGAGGCACCAACTGCAATGACAAAGAGAGTTTGTTGGATGATCAACCCAACCCATCAAATCAGTTCATAAGAAAAGAAGGAATTATGAATTATCTCAGGCCAAATGCTAACGTGAGAGGGAGTGTACAGAATACTGAACAAACAGCAATAAACTCAGAACCTCATGGCAGCTTTAGTGGTGATGGAGGCAGCAGAATTTGGAATTCTTTTGTAGAGAAGGAACTATTTGCAGTAATGCAAGATGTTGACAGATCTAAAGTAGCTGTTGGTGCAGGCACCAGCGGTAACGACATGAGGATTTTGATGGGCGACCAGCTCAAGACATCAAATCAGGTAGTAAGAGGCAATCTACTGAAAGAAATACAATGCAACAGTGCTCCAACAAACTTTGTTCGGTTCCCTGGCAACAATGAAGAAAATGGAAATGCTGCTGGAATTAAGAATCACAGCCAGCTGATATTTTCTAAGGGTTCACTCTCGCAATGGACAGATGAACAGTTGGATAAGCTGTTATCTTTTGACTGACATGATGACAAGCTTTTTGGTTTTGCTAAAATCCCTTTACAGCCTAGGTGAGATCAATAATTTTTGAGGGTACAGATGACATGTATGTAGATTTTTCAGAATATGCTGGAGTTAAAAAATGCTTATCCAACCATTTTCGCAGAAGCAGCTAGGTAATCACAGAGAGCTCTCTTGAGAAATTGTAGAACATTAAAATGGAATATACAACCACTATCCTGATTTTTGTTCAGAAATTTACATTTCTATTGTCTGATTTCCTGTCATGATAACATGCTTTGTTTGGACATTGCACTTATTCAGAACTTGTCACATTAATTCTGTGATATATTACTACTTGAGATTATGTTTCCGAAACTTATGATGAATCAATAAAAAGAAAAAACACCCTGCTAATCTGATAAGAGACATTACTCCATTTACAAGAATCACTTATCATTTAAAACTTTATTAAAAGGTTTATTTAGAAAATGAGTTTAGTGAGAATTGTGATAGGTTCAAATAGTCCTACTTAAATTTAAAATGATTATATTTTGTAAATCTACTCTATAAATACCAAAAATATTCATGTCTATTTAGTAGTTATAATATTATCTTTTCTTTTTTCCAAATTTGATTGTTTTAATTTTAAAATAATTATTTATTTGAAAATATCATCATCATCGAAACCTTCAGATTTGGTGTACATTTATATTTAAACATAGATTGATTTTTTTTAATGAGAATGAATGATAAATTAACAAAATTTGAATAAATTTAGTATATCAAGAACAAGAAAATCATGCAAACGAAAATGCCAGCAGTCAATTACTCAACAGTCAGCATAAATGCTTTGAAAAATTTTGACTCAATTAACGAAAAGGTGAATTAATTTCCAGCACAGAATTACAAACAAAACCGTAAAATGATCTTGCTTAAATCATTGACCAATCCATACCTGGAACATGAAACTAAGTTCTAAATTTTTATATTTAGTCGACAAGGAAAATTAGAAAATACTAAGCATAAACTGCTTTTGATTAACATGTGAACAAACCACTTTTTAGTTAAAAATTACTTTTAGAAAACAAAATTTAAAACTTACTTAATTCTCTTTCAAATTCTTTTCATTGCATATCTTCTTCCTCCATCAATGCAATTTTAAGTACTTTTTCTTTTCCAGATTCTTCCTTTTGCATTTCTTTTTCCTCCATCATTGCAACAGTGAATTCTTTTTTATTTAAACAATAAGGAAAGAGTTTAAGAACACAAAAGTTCGTGGGTTTATAGGTTATAATAAATTTAACTTCTAAATTATAATAGATAAAAATTTAACTAATAATTATTTATTTACCTATTTTAATCATTTCACTTAAGGATAATGTTATAATTACAGAAAATCTAATAAGTGGGATAGTTTTACACAAAAGGTGGGGGGAAATATCACCACTGTTTTAAATATCATTTTAAAATTGCAATTGTATTTGTTATTAATGTGCTTATAGAAC
>NW_006263303.1:13392947-13396447 GCF_000493195.1 Citrus x clementina | reverse complement strand
AACCGTAATTTTCTGGCCCGAACTCCGAAGATGAATCTAACCACAACTCACTTATGTGCTTAAATATCTCTTTACAATTAATAACAATTCAAGCTTCAAATACAATATTTAAATAGCGGAAGACTTTAAAAAATTGCTAAACCATCTGTCATCCTTAATTCAAGCCCTTCTCCTCACTCATCATTAATCAATCCTAAATTTTAGAAACTGAATCATAATAGATTATAATGTGTACAAAGCTTAGTAAGCAAATTAGTTTTTCTTATACCAAAATACATACATACTTATACATAATGCAAATGGATGATATGCCATGATCTTTTTGAAATACTGTAAAATAAATTCATCAAAATCTTTTTTTGTCACTTTCAAACTTTCACATTTTCTTTCAATAAAATCTATATCATGCATTTGGCACTTTGCACTATGCATGACACTTTGTGGCATATTGGCCTTCGAGAAGCGGCCCCCACATAGTTTCAAGAGCCCCCACACAACTTTAAGAGATAGCCCCCACACAACTTCACTCTTATAAGACTTGGTACACTAGCAAAGTTCACTATAAATCATAACATTACAAATGCAATATTGATAAACATACTTTTTATAAAAGCTTTGCATGTTCATGCTTATGCCAATAAACTTTCGTGCATACATATACCCATGTAAGTAATCATGCTCAATACATAACAACACATCACATAAACACACGGACATAAACATATAAATCCATATATGTACATATAAAAAATAGGCTTTTCAAGCATGTCAAACATATACATATTTTTTATTGTGATTCATTTAGAAGTCTAGTTTACTTGTCTTTTGGCACCTACATGTAATAAATGCATATTGATATCATCGACCTAAAAATCATTAATAAAACTCTCATAAGATATAATCAAGTGTTGGGTCCATCTCATTTGGGTGGCCCTATTCTAAAGTTTTATAAGTTTGGGTAGTTAAGCAATTAAAGGAAAATAGAAGGGGGCAAATGAAATTTGCCATGAAATATGGGTTTTCAAAACGTGGCTATATAAACAAAAACAAGTGGAGGCGGCAGCAACTTTTGTGAATGAAAAAGATGAGATAAAGAAAAAGACAGTGGTGTGCATTTAGAATTTAAGAGCTTGAGTTTCAATCTTTGATTGGACGATCAAAAGATGATTTTAATTCTGTTTTCTCCCAAATTTGGAGGGTAAGTTCCTCGCATCACCCTTTACAATCCTACTGCTCTTGATTTTTATTTTATCCTCTCGTCGGCTATTATTTGAGAAACCCACTTGTTAGAGAGACATACATTAAGCTATTACTGTAAGCCAAGAATATTGAAATTCATGATGTTGTTAGCCTCTAGTATTATCTAGAGAAGAATTTGTACTATAATCCCATTAATATAGTGGCAGATTATATCGGACTACAGTCCTGTGATTTTTCTCGCTTTCGTTTTTCCATGTAAGAATCTATATCTTTTGTGGTCGGTTTTTTCTTTGGATTTTGTTAGTTTATTTTTTTGGCTACTTATTTGTAGTACACATCCTATTTTAATCACATAAAGAGGGAAAGATTTTTGTTTTTCCTTAATTGACAATTGCTTGTGTGAGTTGCTTTCCCAATAGTGGTATCAAAGCATAAGGTTTTGTGTTTTTTTTACTTGTGTAGTTGAGATGGAAGAGTTCTCGGCATGCATGATTAAATTAAAGTTATAGGATTATGGTATTTGGAAGTCTAAGATGGAAGATTTGATGTACATGAAAGACTTACATGAATTCATTGAAAACGAAGAAGCTAGACCCGTTGATTTAGATGATAAGAAATGAGCTCAATTAAACTAGAAGGTCGTGGGTACTACTAGATCATGTGTTGATCATAGTGTGTACCATCATGTCGCGAAGGAATCCAGGGTTGATATTCTTTGGAGAAAATTAGAGACAATTTATAAGTACCCGACCGCACATAACAAAACCAATTTGATGAAAAAACTTGTTAACTTGAAATATAAGGAGGGGCACAATATAACTGAACGCTTTTTAGGGCTTGGTTGATTAATTATTATTAAGATTATTTTAGATGATGAGTTACTAGCATTGTTGTTACTTTATTTTTTCCTTAACAGTTGGGAGACATTAGTGGTGTTAGTGATAATTTAGCATTGAATGAGAAATTAACCTTGGATATGGTTACAGATAGGTTGCGGAATGAAGAATCTAGAAGAAAGAGCGTTGAAGTGGCTCCCTTTGAGTCAGATGGAAATTCCTACCAGCAGAACAATGATAACCCTAGAGGAAGATCTAAGTCCCAGAGGAGAAACGTCAAGTGTTTTCATTGTCAAAAAATGGGTTATGTTAAAAGGGAGTGTAGATTGTGAAGAAGAAAATAAGAGAAAGAAAAAGTGATGCTAAAAAAAATGACAAAAAGAACATTGTAGCCATAGTTGATGGTGATTTGATATTGTTTATGATAAGAGGTAAGTAAATCTCACTTACCATATCAGTGATTGGGTGATTGATTCAGGTGATTTGTTTTATGATACTGCGCATTGTGATTACTTCACATCCTATGTCAATGGTGATTATGACCATGTTCAGATGGGAAATGAGGGGCCATCCAAGATTGTGGGCATAGGTGATATTTGCTTAAAAACCAGTGTGGGCTGTAACTTGTTGCTTAAAAATGTCAGACATGTACTAGATATTTGCCTTAATTTGATCTCTATAGGAAAATTTAATTATGATGGTTATACTAATTAATTTGGTGAAGGAAAATGAAAGCTCACCAAAGGCTTCCTAGTATTAGCTAAGGGAAGGAAACTAAACACTTTTTACATTATAGAATCTAATATCAAGAAAGAAGATGTAAATTTCTCTGTAAAAAATTATAACATTGAGATATGGTATAAAAGGCTTGGTCATATTGGTGAGAAATGATAAGAAACTTTTGCCAGAAAATTATTTCTACCCAGTTTCGCAGGTATGTCCCTCAAGACTTGTGCTCATTACTTAACTAGAAAGACACACAGAGTAGGTTTTACAAGCTTTTTTTCATCTAGAAAGTCGCAAATCATTGATTTGATTCACACTGATATTTGCATGATGCAAAGTAGATCAATAGGAGGTGCACTTTATTTTGTAACTTTTATTGATGACTGTTCTTAAAAAGTGTGGGCCTTTGCTTTGAAATCTAAAGACCAAGTGCTTGATATGTTTAAGTTCTTTCATGCTTATGTTGAGAGAGGGATTGGAAGAAAACTAAAATGTGTCAGGACATACAATGGTGGTGAGTATAGAGGGCCATTTGAGCAGTATTGCAGATCCCATGGAATTAGACATAAGAAGACTATACCAAAAATCCCGCAATAAAATGGTGTTGCAGAAAGGATAAACAGAACAATGAAGAAACGATCAGGTGTATGCTTTCTGATGCCAAACTTCTTAAATCTTTTGGGTAGAGGCTATGCGTACTGCAATGATTTTATTAATCTTTCTGCTTTAGTTCCATTA
>NW_006263303.1:13385014-13392847 GCF_000493195.1 Citrus x clementina | reverse complement strand
TCGTATTTTAACTTTAGTTTCTCCATTATTAGTTATGACGTTATTAGGGAGCTGGAAAGGATAATAATGATGGTTTAATAGAACCAGTTGAACAAGCACCTCTAGAACTTACTTGCATCACCAGTTGAGCCAGAATTGAGGAGATCCACCAGAGAACGACAACCTTTCACTAGATATCCTCTAAATGAGTATGTGATGCTTACAAATGGAGAGGTGCCAGAATGTTTTGAAGAAGCCATGTCTCACCAGCATAAAAATGAGTGGGTTAAAGCCATGCAAGAGGAGATGAAGTCCTTGAATAAAAACTACACTTATGGCTTAGTAAAGTCTCCTAAAGGAAAGAAGGCACTAAAGAACAAATGGATTTATAGGTTAAAGACTGCAAATAACTCACAACAGCGATACAAGGCTAGATAGGTTGTGAAGGGTTTCAGTCAGAAGAAAGATATTGATTTTGAAGAAATATTTTCTCCTATGGTGAAGATGTCTTCAAAGAGCACTAGAGAGCAATTAAGTGGGTTCTTAGATATATCACACTTCAAGGGAATGTTTATGTTTTGATGGTGACAAACATGTGTTATAAGTGTACACGGATGTAGATATGGTAGGAGATATTGATTATAGAAAATTCTTGTCAGGATATTTGCTTACCTTTGCAGGGGGAACAGTTTTATGGCAGTCTAGACTCCAGTAGTGTGTTGCTTTATCTACCACTGAAGCAAAATATATTGCAGTCACTAAAGGTTGCAAAGAAACCTTGTGGGTGAAGAATTTCCTATAAGAGTTAGTGTGAAGCAAGACAACTTTGTTGTATACTGCGATAGTAAGAGTACCATTCACTTGGCAAAGAATTTGACATACCATTCGAAATCCAAACATATTAATGTAATGTATCATTAGATACGAGACGTGCTTGAAAAGAAACAGTTGCAAATTGAAAAGATTCACACAATAGAGAATGAGTTAGGTTTAATGACAAAGTCATTGCGCAAGGAGAAACTGAAAAGCTATATGCAGAAAGTGAGCTTGGTGGTGCCCCCATATGATCTGGGGGGGGGGGGGGGATTTGTTGGGTCCATCTCATTTGGGTAGCCTAAGCCCAAAGTTTTATAAGTTTAATAGTTAAGCAATTAAAGAAAACATGAAGGGGCAAACAAAATTTACCATGAAATGTATGTTTTGAAAACGTGGCTATATAAACAAGAATAAGTGGAGGCGGCAACAACTTTTGTGCATGTAAAAGACAAGAGAGAATGAAAGAGACAATGGCGTGCTTTTAGATATTGGGGTCTTTGGTTTCAATCTTTGATTGGACGATCAGAAGACGATTTTTAATTTCGTTTTCTCCTAAATTTGGAGGGTAAGTTCCTGACATCACCCTCTACAATCCTATTGGTCTTGATTTTTATTTTATCATCCTATTGTCTATTATTTGAGATATCCACTTATTAGAGAGACATATATTAGACTATTATTGTAAGTCAAAAATATTGAGATTCTTGATGTTGTTAGCCTCTAGTATTATCTAGAGAAGAATTTGTTTTGCAATCCCATTAATATAGTAGAAGATTATATCGGACTATGGTCCCATAGTTTTTTCCACTTTGGGTTTTCCACATAAAAATATGTGTTTTTTATGGTTTGTTTTTTCTTTGTATTTTGTTAGTTTATTTTTCTGCCTATTTATTTGTACTACACATCCTATATTAATCACACAAAAAGAGAAAAAAGTTTCGTTTCCATTTAATTTACAACTGTTTGTGTGAGTTTCTTTCCCAACATCAAGTTATAATCATAAACTCTCCTAAACTCAACCTCAAATAATCTCAATATTCGATCCCTAAAACAAATAGGCCAGGTTATCTGATTTTTAATAAATTATTACCTTATTCGAAAAATCTCAAATTTTACAAAGCATACGATGGCATACTAGAAATTCATTGACTAAAATTTCATTACTTAATTCCTTAAAAAACTATTGAAAATAATTTATCTTTCAGACATCATCAGTTCTGTCAAACAATTTTCTATGTTGAACATACTTGTTTTAAAAATACAAAACAATTTATTGTTTTATCATAAAATCCTGAAAATTTCCAGAATCACAATAGACATATAAAAATCACTGGTCCAAATTTTATAATTTTTGAAGAAGTCTAATTATGGTAAAATAATTTTGAAATTCATGTTCTTCAGTAAAATCAAAAATTTCTAGGTTTTCAAACTTGAGTTTAAAGAATTGTAATTAATTGAAATCTTATTTGATTAGCTTCAAACAAGTTTCAAAAACTTCTCGAAGATGTCTAGTTTAACATATCCAAAATTAGAATTAAAATCAATTTGTACAAATTACTATAATTTTCAAAATAATATGTTGTCAGCATATTTCCTACAAAATCTTAAGTTCTACTTCGATTACCATTATCTAATCATGCTTCTGTATAGCAATTAACAAGGATCAATAATTGAAATTTACTCCAATTCTTACTTGACAGAATATCCAATTTAAAATGCACTACTTTGATCTCATGTGTTTCTCATGGCCTTAAGAAGAAGAAGATTTTCTTTCTTTTTTTCTTTTCTCTCTTTTCTCTCTTCTTCTTCTTTCTTTCTTTCTGGTTTTTTTTTTATCCGATCTCTCTCTCTCTCTCTCTCATTCTCATTAATGGCAAGGGTAAGGCATCTTATTCTTTTTATATTAAGGTACTGAGATCACTAACAAATTGAAAAGACTAAAATATCTTTAAGAGAATTGGGGTAATAAAATACTAAGGCTTTGAAATCTGTCATTATTAATTTCATAAATCTTAACTATTTATCTTTTATACCCCAAATTAAAGGAACAATCTAAATATTAATTCATTGTTTACTCAAGATTTTATCGTTAATGTACATGTGAAATTTTCAAAGTAAATTCTTCTTTGCTTCAAAAATATTAACACTAAGCACTTTATGTATCCATTTTGAAAATTATAAAACCAAAGAGCTAATAGTAAAAAATTACCTAACCAAGATTAGATTTATTAAAAATTATTGATGGTAAAAATTATGCGGAGAGAAAAAAGTGAAGAAAAGGTGTAGCGAGGTGTGTTCCCCCAATCTATTTATACTAATTCATGAAACCACACCACACACATAAATAAAGCCAATAATTATGGCCGTACATTTGTTCCGCTAACCAAATATAAACTTAACTCAATCCACTCAAGCACATCCAGTTGATTCCACTAACAATTACCACTCCTAATATGGTAAAAACTTATAATTTCACAATTACTACACTTAACGTAGTAAAAACTTATAATTTTACAACACAAGTCATGGATCAAATATGTTACAAACACACAAAAATACAAAAGATCAAATTAGAAATTCACATTATGTTACATAATTATAAATGTAAATTATAATATAAGCACAAAATAACATTTTTACTGTTTAGTGAACATATAATTTTTAGCACCAATCATACTCCCAACCAGCTTATTATCAGTATGTAGCAATTACAACACTATATTAAATTAATATTTACAAAATTCACATGCAAGTTAATAGTTGTTCATCTCTCCTCTAAACTACCAAATAAATAAACTCTCCCAAGTTTCTCTAACTCTTTGTCGTTCACTCATTATCCAGGATATCACCAAACCTTCTTTTATGCTCAAGTAATTAACAAAATTTTTATGAGGCTTCATTAAACGAAAACAACATTTCCGTTCTAAAATTCATTAGAAACTTTATCTTTAGGTAGTAGATTATTCACACATATTTTAAAATATTACATTTTTAACCCAAGTAGTGAGTTTTAGGCCAATGATTTCCAGACCAGTTGGCCTTGGGGCACTAAGTATTAAAACACCTCTATGGACTTAATTACTCGGGATTTAGATATAGCAAAATTAAACACATTCAATTTTTTTCTTTTTTTCTCTCTTTTTATTATTTTATTTTATTTTATATTTTTGGCAATATACACTTTCTACTACCTTAGATATTATCTCTAATAAACAAAAAAGAACTAAATGCTGCAAAAAAAAAAAAAACCTACAACTCACTAGTATGTGTCATAATGTGTGTGTAAAGAATGATTTAATAATACTTGTTAAATGAGTAAATAACAAAATGATTTAATAACCAAATGGAGAATTCACAAATTTGAATAATTCAAAGAAAATGGAATAAAAACAACTTACTATGAATTTTAAAACCAAAATATACTACACACTGGACTGTTAAGATACATCTCAAAAGTCGTGACTCTTTATTCAACCATCCTAAAAAAAATAATTTGTTATTTTTTTGTGTTTTTTTAAAAGGAGCAAATATTTACAATTTGCATCAACTATCCCCCCACCCACCCTATTCTAAATATTATTCATAATTTAAAGATATGCATGTAAAAAGGTGAAAAAGATAAAAGAAAACATAAATAATAAAAGAAGAAATAGGAAGGATCACATCTGAACTGGTCATAGAAGATGCGTTTTTAGAGTCTCTATATTGCATGTTCAGCCATCTCTGACAAACACATCACTAAGATTGAGATATTCCGCTCCAAGAAAATAGTTACAAAAGAAAAGTTGAATCTAATTAGCAGTTCTTACTACGGCTATGATTACCATTATTAGTCAATCAATCCAACGCTAAGGTTCTGAGATCTAGCTCTGATTTGTAAGTTTGTAAAAGATCAAGTAACTCATTAATAGTAGAAGCATAGATTAAGAGTTTTTTTTTTTTTGTTTGCAAAGATTGGAATGAAATGATTCTTAATTGCATGGTTAAGAAATACTAGCAAGCCATCATAAAAAGTTATTAACATTTAACAACCCGATGAGTTTTTTATGGATATTTAAATGGGTTCAAGATGCAAATGTGATCAGTGCCTTTAGAGTTGTAAGATCTTTTGGCAAGAAAATAAAAGCATAAGCGAGATTTAACATTTCGTATATTCTCTCTTGCATACTTAGGACGACCAATACTTCTCTAGTTGGTGGGTCGGGTAGGCATTCCAAAGGTTTTAAGGCTTGTGGAATAATGCTTGGCACTTGGCTTCCTATAATAAAACTAGTTTCTAAGACAAACTTTGATAACCCTCGATCATTTTCTCTATGTACAAGGTGTATTTCCTCTCTGCTAGGACACGATCAACACTTACAACTGTTTGAATAAACTCCTTTTATTTTCCATAGTGAAATCAAGAAAACACACAAATATTTTCGAATTGTCTACTTGAAGATGATGCCATTAGAATAATCTTAAAAAACAAGTTGTGAGTGTTTGGAAAAAAGAAGCCCATATTTAAAGATTTTGGTGACAGACATAATGAGACACAACTGTAAATGGGTTGCTGTATTTGTCAAATGACGTGTAAAGCTCGTGACTCAATAATTCAAAAGCAAACAGTAAAAAGAAAAGCAAATAGTGATTAGAAAAAATAAATAGCAAAAGAAAACAAATAATAATTAGATACAAAATCAAACCACTAAATGCAATAATGCAAATGATAAAAGAACAACAAAATAAAAGGATATTTACTAGTAGTTATGATTGTGGCTCACATCTTCCTTTGGTTTTACATCCAGTAATAGCTTGACTGACCTCTATGGGTCAAGGATATGCTTCACAACCAAATTTCTTATAAACTGGCAAACAAGGTCTTTTAGAGTCAGATTCCCAAGACTAAACTATGCACTTTCTTTTTGGAACAATATCAATAAATTATGAATCTCACATTGTACATATTTACTTCGAATGCATCTTAAGGGATCATAAGATATCATCTAACAATTCTTTACTCAAGCCATCTTTAATGAATTTAATTTTATATTCATGATAATCAGAAACCGTTCCTAAAGATTTACAATGCAGCTGATTGCAATAAGTTGTTACACAATTATGACATTCTGAGCCAACTCATTTAGTTCTTATTTTTTTTAGCAAATGTGCTTTTACCAAAACCAAGTATGTAAGAAATAAATAGATCTGTAAACTCACTTGCCAATTGGATCTTTGCTTTAATTAACCAATGTATATCAGTAGGAATTCTATTGATCATTAATAAATGCAATAGTTCACAATGAGGTTTTGTTAACATGTATATGTTCATAATATTGATTTTGATGATAACAAACTTTAAATATTTTTTATTAAAATGTTGGAGCTATTCATTAATAAACGAAAGCCTTATAATCATTTCAATTATATTTATAAAAGTTGGATAACTGTTAAACTTGAAATTGGAAATAATTCTCTGCAATATCTGGCTAAAACTATGATTCTGGAAATAAACGGTGAACCGTTTATTTTTAACGGTTAACCGATTAAATCCAGAGAGTAACGAATTGCTTAAGCTCTAACCGATTAACAAAAACGGAAAACACAAAATGCTGAGAAGGCAACTAGAATTAAACCGTGAATCGTTTATTGAAACGGTTAACCGATTAAAATCCATAATGGAAAACTGTGTTCATCTTGTTACTGGAAACAAACGGTAAAAGTTTAACTGAAACGGATAAGGCTAACTTGTTCTACAGGTTACTGGAAACAAACGGCGAACCATTTATTACAAACGGTTAACTGATAAATTCCAGTGAGGTTATTTCAGGCAAATCTTTAACCGTTTATTGTAAACGGATAACTGAAGTTTATCTTGCAGGTCTTTGGAATTTAACGGCGAAAGGGTAATCTTAAACGACAAACCGTTTATTTAAAATTGGCCCAACGGTAACTTTGACCAGCCTAAACGGTTAACCGTTAATGGTTAACGGCGAACTGGTTTCGAGTAGACAGTCTATAACGGCTAGTTTTTCAGCTCCAACTATAAATAAGCTCATTCAAATTCAAACAAGGTTGATCACAACATGACTATTGAGCTTATATTCGAGAATACAATCTTCATAGAGCTTTAAACACATTCTTGCTTCATCAATTCACACATTGGGCGTTGATTTGTTATCTTAAATATTGTGTGATAGAAAAATAATTTTTAATCTTTTACTTTGAGTGATTGTAAGTGTTGAGATACACTAGGGTTAAGAGATTGAGGATAACACTACTAGAAAAATGGTCTTTACTGACTTTAGAATAGTGTTAGAAATTACTTTCACTGACACTTGTTAATTGTGTTAGTAATCTGGGAGTCAGAAAAATAGCGACACTTGTAAGTGGTGTCAGTGAATACTATTACTACAGTATCACCGATATTATGACACTATAGTGTTAGTAGTTATTGATATTTTATTAGTGTCTATGATTACTGTTACCATGGTATCACTAGTTAATTTATTTTTAAAAAATAAAAAATTTAATTGGATCATTGCCTATTGATTTATTGGTAAAATTAAAAGGCACCACAAAATAACAAAAAGAAATTGATTTATATCACAAAATCTTTCATTTCACATTTAAATATTATTAGTATATATTACAAATTCCAAAACTTCATATAACAAAAATATGAAATATCCTACTCTCATAACTGAATAATCCAAATTCAATACATAAAAATTTCTACCATCCAATCAAATGCCTACTACTTGTGGCTAAATTTAATAAATCTAGAAGCTGAATTGAGAAGGATGACTGCCTTTCACTCTTTGAATATGAGTAGTATAATTGCGTTATCACACCAGCAGCTTCTCCATTCAATAGACTATATGGGTTAGGATATAAGTGAAGTTGATGAATAAACACTTTAAACACATTGATCAAATCTGCATATGGATATATGGAAAAGAAAAAAACAATTAGCTGCCAATATCCAGCCATTAGAGAAACAACAATTAACAGAAATAAAATTATTTTGTTCGAAAGAAAAAAAATACTCATAAGCTA
>NW_006263303.1:13356979-13384909 GCF_000493195.1 Citrus x clementina | reverse complement strand
TTACTCTATCTACATATACCAAATGATTTTTGTGCATAGTTAATAGCTATCACAAATGCTCTATTATAAATAAATCACCACTCATTTCCTCAATTTATTCATTCTAAAAGCTTATTTAACAAGGCAAAAAATAAGTCCTCAAACTGCAGTTTCTTTAAACTGGACATAAAATAACTATGAATCTCCATATTTATATTAGGCATAATAAAGTTTGGACATAAAATATTTCAATAATTTGAGAGTTTGATCCAAAATTATTAATACTAAAAGAAATAATATTTGCAAACTTAGTTAAGCCTTTATAAAGTGAGTATGAGATTTATTATTCTACTTAAATCTATTCATGTGAACCATTTAAAGATTATCACCCTAAATTGTAATTAAGTATTCATTAATTTTGACTAATTATAAAACTTTAAGAAGATAAAAAAAATTAGAATAAAAATATAATCATTATATATTTCCACTCACAAGTAATGTTGCTTTAACTTTATTGACATTATAACCCAAAATCACTTTAAACATTTTTCCTAAACCTAGAAAGGGAAAAAAAAAAAACTTCAAAATATAATTATTATATATTAAGACATGCATATATAACATAACCATTTACTAGAATATTCATGGAATAATTCATAGTTCTTAAAATTAATATGCTACACTAAGTATAATTTGATACAGTAAATTAATTTTCAAACTATTACTCATGTGCTCATCATCCAAAATCATTTCTTGGAAGCCTTCAAAGTCTTAAACTAGGATGTCAAACTCAAACCAACACAAAACAAGAATGTCAAACTCAAATCAATCGCAAACCATAGAAATCAATAATCGGGCTAATATTTAAGTTAAATTAGTTCAATTAAAAAGAATAGCTAACAAGCTCCTAGCTTTCTGGAACCACCCGGCTGGTCCTAAAACCATTCATTTTTGGGCTCCAACATTCAAATGGGGCATTAGCATAGCAAACATTGCAGACTTTTCAAACTATAATATGAAAATTTGGAACCTTTTTAGTGTCAATTTTGCAATGGCTAGGACGGGCTTGCATCAACTATCATGCAAAATCAAGCAAGATTACTTCTCGGAGAGCACCGAGATAGAGGTAGCTGCAGTGCAAGAATGATGATGCAAATTTCCTAAAGCCTAAACTAGTATCATTTTTTCTTTTTTCTTTTTGTTGTTGTCAAAAACTGAATGCATTTAAAAAATGTTATCTTCATTTGCTATTCGATTAGTTGGTGCGAGTTGTCTAACAATGCCAAATTGATTGTAATTAAAATTAAAATGAATATGATTACCTTAAATAAAAAAGAAAAAAAGGAAAAAGGAAAAGACTAACCTTTAAGAATAGTCCCAAATATAATGAAAAAAGATTTATGCCTTTGGTACTTTCTTCTCCCATTGCAATTCACAGTGTTGACACTTTTTTTTCCTGAAAAGTATTGCAAGTTAGTAGATTTATCACTAATAAGATTTAATAGGAAACATTGACAGCTTGAATTTAAGATTTTCTTTAATTCAATTTGGAATGCTATGAAACTTACAAAAAATAATTAGACATGTCAATGCACCACAAATAAAATTTCTAAGTCATTTGAACAACTCTACATTTGCTTTTCACATGATAAAACTATGTAAGTTAAAATTGCATATGAAACTGTAAAAGTAGCAGCAGGTATTTGAATATTTATTAAATTTAAAATACTAAGTATATCAGAATGATACTTTCCAGATTTTAAGTGGACATATAAGTCAACAACATATTAAAATTTGAGGCTATTCCGATATCATTAGGCTGGTGTTTGATAGGATCAAAGATTAATGAACAGTTCTGTCAAAAGAAGTTACTGCAGAGGCAGCAGAGTTTGAAAAATCATTAAAAATAAATTACAAGTTCAATCAAAATAAAAATTTCCAGATTCGAAGTATGCAAATAGAAGTGTAGTTTATCCGAATTTCAGCTTATTCTAACTCTGTTAGACTATACGTTTGCAATATCAAACATGGTACATATGTAATTTCTAAAAAAATTGGACAACAACCAACCATATTGAGAAATCCGTTCAAAATCAAATATAAACCCAATTCATTCCAAAATTTCCAGAATTAAAATGTTCTCATTTAAACTTAGTTTAATCAAACTTTCAAATCAATTGAAAGTCATTTAGTTAAGTTCGGAAACAACCAAGTTCACAACAATAGTCTATCAATCCTCAAATTTTCAGCATAATTTCGTAAACTATTAATTAATCTTTCACCTCAAAATCAAGTGTCCAGCAACTCAAATATCATCAATCCCCATGTTTAAAGTAAAATTAGACATAAAATCAAACAATAACCTTACTTTTCACAATAACCAGCTAACTAATAAGCTTTGAAAGATTGATATGGCGGTTTTGGGTTGTTAGCTAGAAATAGGGGGGAGAGAGAGAGAGAGAGTGATGGGCTTATAGGTCGTGAGGGAGAACTGAGATTTTTACTTAAGAAAATTTTAGGTTTTGGGTTTTCATACACACCATTAAATGAAATATATAATACATACTAAACCCATGATTATCGATTGCCATTATTCTTTTAATTAACAAATTGCATTCAACCTAAATCCATAATTACCAATTGTAATCATTCTTTCACTTAATAAACTGAATTCCACCTATAATAAAGCTGCGTTTTATTTATTTTATTAAACAATAAATTAGATTATAAGCAACAAAAACCCTAGATGGCTAGATTTCCAAACAAGTGCAAGCTCTCATTTGCACTCAATAAACATCAATCAATTAACAGATAAATACTTAAACAATAAGAATAGAGAATGAGACAAAGAGTTACCACAACACTGATTCGGACTTTCAAACCTTAGCTTTGCCCAAATTCTTCACAGCACTTTCTATGTTCTTTTCAAGGATATTTTAGCTTAAGGACAGGGCTTTCAAAGTGTTGACAGAGGCGGCTTTCAAGGTAGATCATTGTTAGAGAGAGAAAGAGAGCGAGAGAGAGGGAAGGAGAGAGAAGGAAGAGAGCTTCGGCGGCCGTGAGATAGATTTTTGACTTAACAAAAATTTTTAGGTTTTAGGTTTCACACAGACCATACATGAAATTTTTTTAGGTTTTAGGTTTTAAGTTTTAAGTTTTAATATTTATTTATTTATTAATTTATAAGTTCAAAAATGCAATTTGTGGCTGAGTGGTATAGTGGTTAAAATCAAAAGGTTATGGCTTATGGGTCTTCGGTTCGATTATTACTAGATACAAAATTAAAATTTTATTTTTTAACTACTAATACTTCAGTGTCACGAATCTGTGATATTTAATTTACTGACACCATAGTATTAGCAATTTGTGATACTTATTTGTTAAACACGAAAAATGCCTCAAATAAATGTAATTACTGATGCTTTTAAATAAAGTGTCAGAAGACAAGTATCACAAAAGACCATTTTTCTAGTAGTATAATCTCTTGTTGTAAAGGTTTATTGACACCTTGGAAGTCAAGTGTAAGCATTTGAAGCCTTGAAGGCTTGCTTAGTGAAATCCTCAAGCCCGGAAAGCTTGGAGGCGTGGACGTAGGCGAGGTTGACCGAACCACGTAAAAATCTTCGTGTTTGAATCTCTCTTCCCTTATCTTTTTATATTGTAATTGATTTAATTGTTATTCCATTAAATTCATTTTAGATTTGCATGATAATTTGTTTTAGAATCAAATAATTTTTAGAATCTCAATTCACTCCCCTTTTAGGTTGCACACTTGTCTTTCATTTGGTATCAGAGCTTGGTTCTCTTGTTAGGACTTAACCGTCTAGAGTAAAAGATCCATGACAACCCAAAATGACTCAACCTTTAGGGAAGGATAGTCCACAACTAGACCACCGTTCTTTAACAGAAATGACTACCCATATTGGAAAATTAGGATGAAAATTTATTTACAAGCACTAGATTATGAAATTTGGGAAGTTGTATGTGATGGTCCATTTTTGCCCCTAACTAAAAATGAAGTCGGGGAAGATATTCCAAAACCTTCAAGGGAATGGAATGAATTGGAAAAGAGAAAAGCTTATCTAAATTCCAAAGCTATGAATGCTTCATTTTGTGCACTTGATAAGAAAGAATTTCATCGAGTATCTAGTTGTGAAAGTGCCAATGAAATTTGGGACAAACTTGAAGTAGTCTATGAAGGCACAAATCAAGTGAAAGAGTTGAAAATTAGTAGGTACACTCGACAATATGAGTTGTTCAAAATGGAACAAAATGAGAGTGTGTACTCTATGTATACGAGATTTACGGACATAGTAAACACCCTAGGAGCCTTAGGAAAGACCTTCTCAAATAGCGAGAAAGTTAAGAAAATCATTAGGTCACTTTCAAAAGAATGGAGACCTAAAAGAACCGCTATTGAAGAGGCCAAAGATTTAAATACTTTACCTCTTGATGATTAAGTAGTTCTCTCATTTCATATGAAGAAGATTTGACAGTAGAAAAAGGGCATGAGGATAAGAAGAAAAGCATTGCTCTCAAAGCTTCAAAATATGAGAGTGATGGGGAGAGTGAACCGGATGATGAAGAGTTGTCCATTCTTCAAGAAAATCAGAGAGCGAAGAAAAATCAGAAACTTCAAGAACCAAAGGGAGAAGAAAGAGGTAATCACATGCTATGAATGCAAGAAGCCTGACCATATAAGATCGGAGTGCCCACTTATCAACAAACTCAAAAAGAAAGCCATGGTTGCAACTTGGGATGATAGCGAGGAAGATTCAAGTGATGAAGAAGGGTCGCAAGAAGTATCAAACCTAGCGCTAATGGCAATATGAGAGGATGATGATCTCAATGAGGTAAGTGATCCCACCTATGATGAATTGTATGATGCTTTTAAAGACTTGCATAATGAGTTAATGAAGATTGGTAAAAAGAATGTATGTCTTAACAAGGAAATGGCAAAGCTTAAAAATGAAAATGAATCTCTAAATGTAAGAATTACATGCCTAGAAGTAGAGAACAAAACATTGCATGATAAAATTGTATTATCAAGTGAGAAACCTAGCATCTCACATGAGCATTTAGAATCACACATAGATGATTTGAAAAATAAAAACGAAACGCTTAAGAAAAAGAGCAATGAGTTGAATGAGATTGTTTTGAAATTTACAAATGGGCAAAAGATGTTGGATAACATGCTTAATTCACAAAAATGTGTGTTTGACAAAGGAGGTATTGGTTATAAGCCAAAGTTGAAACAAAAATATTATAAAAACTACTTTGTGAAGAGTACATCTAGTAACAATCAAACTGTATGTCATTTTTGTAATCAAGATTGTCATATGAAAAAAAGATGTCCAGTAAAAAGAAATGCATATTATGGTATGAAATGCATTTGGGTTCCAAAAGGAATCACTACTAACTCTCAAGGACCCAAAAAGCTTTGGGTACCTAAAACTTGAGATTTTCTCTGTAGGGCTTGAAGAAAAAGAAAAATAAATGGTACTTGGACAGTGGTTGTTCAAGGCACATGACCGGAAATTATGCATGGTTTTCAAGCTTCACCAAAATTGAAAATAGTGGAGACGTATTGATGAGCATATAATACATACATATTTTACCATTAATTAAATAATTGTTAGTTATATTTATTTGTTATTTTTAATTAATTGAATTATTTTATTGAATAGGAAATTAATTGGAGATTATGGATAAAAAGAGCATAAAGGAGTTCAATGTGTAAGCATTAAAGATTAATTGATTTTTGGAAGGAATTAGACATACATGCATGCGGAAATCAAGCCAAGGAACTGAATTCAACAAGTTAATTCATCATGTACGTGCAGACAAAGGAGAGAAATTGATTTAGCTTTAAGAAGGGACCCACACTTGGCTTTTATAATTGGAAAAGTGAGTCCTTTAGCAATTCTAAGTGCCCAGGACGTGTGTGAGAGCAAATAAAGTAAAAAGCCAAACCCTTTTGGCTTTAGGATTGACAAGGTGGGGCCCATTTTAAAGGCTATATAAGAAAGCTAGGCTCTTGGCTTTTAGGAGGGAGAGAGCCGCCAGTGGAGTGAAAACGCAAGGCAGAAGAGGGGAGAAAAGGACGAGTGCAGCAGTTCGGCTTCATGGCTGATTTTATTTCTTGTGTTGCTCTCAATTCAAGTATGTCTAGCTAATTTTCTTATACTGAGGTTAAGGATGAAACCCTATTCAATGAAATAATTATCTTTTTATTTAATTAATTCCCTATATATGTTCTTTGATGATTATAGTTTTTATTTCACATGATTAATTGGATGTTAATAAAATCTTTTCATCAATTCTGTCATGCATTATTGATTGTTAGGATTAATATTCGATTAAATCTATGCTTGGATTTATAAAGTTTATACATGATTATCTTTGACTCTATGTCTTTCATTAAATTGTTTACATGGAGTGCTTAGGAAACTTTGACTCTTTGTTATTCAATATATTTACATGGGATACTTAGATATCGTATTATTAAGCAGAAAAAGAACCTACACAAGATTAATTACTTGGACTTAATTGTTATATTCATGAGATGACATAGATTGATTTCGAGTTGTCACTCTAAAATTGGGGATTAATTAATAATTAGATAATTACTAGTTGAATAGTGGTAGATTCTGAAACCTTGGTAATTTGTGTAATTGATTTCTCATTTGCTTTAATTGTTTTCTTAGTTTAATTAGTTTAATTTCTCTTAAAACTCAATTTGCTCAACTAGGTTAGAATTAATATTAATTTTAGATTTAAATTAGACTTTTCAATTTATAACAATCCCTGTGGGATCGACCTCGTTACCACTACTCTATTTCTAGATTCGTACGCTTGCGAGTACATTAAAATTTTCACAACACGTATCTTTTGGAGACAACTCAAAAGGAAAAATTTTTGGAATTGGAAATGTTGGTAAAGTTTCCTCAACTCTAATTGAGAATGTATGTTTGGTTGAGAACTTGAAACACAACTTAATTAGTATTTGTCAATTATGTGACAAAGGTTATAAAGTTGTCTTTGATAAATTTAGTTGCGTTATTGAGAATTCATGTTATGGCAAGATTTTATTTGTTGGGAATAGATATGGTAATGTTTATATCATTGACATAGAATGTGCATCTACTCTTGATAAATGTTTTTCGGCATTGCATGATGATAGTTGGTTATGGCAAAGAAGGTTAGGGCATGCAAGTATGGATTTGATTTCGAAAATTTAGAAAAATGATTTAGTTAAAGGTCTTCCAAAAATTGGTTTTCAAAAAGATAAGTTTTGTGAAGGTTGTCAATTTGGAAAACAAATCAAAACATCTTTCAAAAATAAAAATCATATTTCTAATTCAAAACCACTTCAACTTCTTCACATAGATTTATTTGAGCCCTCTAGATATGCTAGTCTAAATGGCAAATATTATGCATTTGTGATAGTGGATGATTATTCTGTTAGCTTATATAGCTATAGATATTGATTTTGATGATAACAAACCACATGTATTGATTAAACAATGATTTATGAATTGTGTTTTTATAATAAGAAAATGATGTTATAGAATCAAAGTGTTTTGGACTAAAATGAATGTATTTTAGAACCTTTGATATTGTTTTAAATTTCGGATTTGGACCTATTTGAAACTATTTAAATATTTTGGGTCATTCTATAATTTCACACAGTTTGGGTGAAATCATTATTTCAGAAAGTTTTGGGATTGACAAAGTATTATTTAGAAATTCTGAAATTGGACCTATTTGCAAAGTTTCATAACATTTTGGGCCATAATATAGTTTTATAAAGTTTTGGGTCAAACTATAAAATTAAAAAATATTTCACTGTAGCAGTTACTGTAGCAAGCAGCTAACCGGATCCTGGCAAACGGAAATCCGGTTGTTGGGCAGTAAGCTTCTGAGCATAAGCGGCAATCCGGATTTGATAAAGCGGCATACCGGATGTTCAGAAATTTAAAATTGTAGCTGTAACGGTAACATTAAGCGACTATCCGGATGTCCATAACCGGCAATTCGGTTAAGACCAAAATGTGCATAACGGCTAGTTTTTGAGCTCAAACTATAAGAACTCAAATCCAACTCATTTTCAAGCTCTCCAACAAGCAAAAACAAAAAACACACGAGATATCTTGAGCCTTCAAACTTGCAAAATACAAACATTGAATTATTTCTTGTTCTTCATTTTTGAATATCTACTCTTTGTGTGAGACACTTGAACGAAGAGATTGGGAGATAATCTCTTTGTTGTAAAGGTTCATTGACACCTTGAAGTCAATTGTAAAAGGTTGAAGCCTTGGAAAGGCTTGGATAGTGAAATCCTCAAGGTTGAATTGCTTGGAGGCGTGGACGTAGGTAGGGATTGCCGAACCACGTAAAAATTCGTGTGTTTGTTTCTCTTCTCCTTTACTCTTTAATTATTGTGCTTTTATTGAACTTATTGCTTTCAATTTTTATTAAGACATTAGATTGCTTGTTGTGTGAATTTGCTAGGATAATTTTTAAAATTCCAATTCACCCCCCTCTTGGGTTGCACACTTATATTTCATATTCTAGATATACATGGGTATTATTCTTAGCTAATAAGGATGATACTATTGATGCCTTTAAAGTGCTTTGTAAGAAAATTCAAAATGAAAAAGGGTGTGGTATTGCATGCATTATGAGTGATCATGGAGGAGAGTTTGAAAATCATACATTTGTGATTTTTTGTAATGATTTTGACATTGAGCATCAATTTTCATCACCTAGAACTCCACAACAAAATGAAGTTGTTGAGAGAAAGAATAGATCTATTTAAGAAATGGCTAGGACTATGTTGAATGAAAATTCATTGCCTAAGTATTTTTGGGTCGAGGCCGTCAATACCGCTTGTTATGTTTTAAATCGTGTGTTGAATAGACCTAACCTTAACAAAACTCCATATGAGCTTTGGAAAAATAGAAAATCCAATATTGGTTATTTCAAAGTTTTTGGATGCAAATGTTTTATTTTGAACACAAAAGATAATCTTGGCAAATTTGATCCAAAATCAGATATGGGTATTTTTCTTAGATATTCAAACTCAAGCAAAGCTTATAGAGTTTATAACAAAAGAACTCTAGTTGTAGAAGAATCGATACATGTTACATTTGATGAATCTAACCCCTCCTCTACGGAGAAAGTTGTTGTTGATAATGATGTAGATGAAGACTTACAAAAAGAATCATCAAAAGATAACCAAAAGGATGTGTCTCATAGGAATCAAGATGAACAACATGAAGAAACGAATGTAGAGCAAAATGAAGGTACTTCTCAATCACTCCCCAAAGAGTGGAGATATGTTTCTTCTCACCCTAAGGATGTAATTTTAGGAAATCCCTCATGAGGTGTTACAACTAGATCATCACTTAGGAATACTTGTGAGCATAATGCATTTATTTCTCAAATTGAACCAAAATCCTTTGCGGATGCGGAAAATGATGAATCTTGGATTATGGCAATAGAAGAGGAGTTAAATCAATTTGAAAGAAACAATGTGTGGGAATTAGTTCCTAAACTGGAACATCAATCCGTCATAGGTACTAAATGAGTATTTAGAAATAAGATGGATGAATCCGGTGTGGTTGTAAGGAATAAAGCTAGATTAGTGGCTCAAGGTTACAACCAAGAAGAATGAATTGATTTTGATGAAACATTTGCATCCGTAGCTAGATTAGAATAAATTAGAATGTTGTTGGCTTTTGCATGTCATAAAGATTTCATTTTATTTCAAATGGATGTGAAGAGTGCTTTCTTAAATGTTTATATTATGGAAGAAGTGTATGTAAAACAACCACCTGGTTTTGAAAATGAAAAATTTCCAAATCATGTTTATAAGTTATTTAAACCTTTGTATGGTTTAAAACAAGCACCCATAGCATGGTATGATAGGCTTAAGAATTTTTTGTTAGAAAATGATTTTTCAATAGGTAAAGCACATACTACTCTCTCTGTCAAACATAAGAACAAAGACATACTTGTTGTTTAAATTTATGTTGATGATATTGTTTTTGGTTTTACTAATGAATTATTGTGTAAAGAATTTTCATCTTGCATGAGTAATGAATTTTAAATGAGTATGATGGGAGAGTTGAAGTACTTTCTTGGGCTGCAAATAAAACAAACTGAGGAAGGAATTTTCATAAATCAAGCTAAGTATGTAAAAGATCTACTCAAAAGATTCGACATTGATGACTCAAAGACCAAAAATACTCCGATGAGCACAACAACCAAAGCTTGACAAAGATGAAAAAGGCAAAGAAGTGGATATCAAAATGTATCAAGGTATGATCGGATCTTTACTTTATTTAACTGCAAGTAGACCCGATATCATGTTTAGTGTATGTTTGTGTGCAAGATTTCAATCATGTCCCAAGGAATCCCATTTATTTACTGTAAAACAAATCTTTCGCTATTTAAGTGGAACTATAGATCTCGGTCTTTGGTATCCTAGGGGAACTCATATAGATTTAACATGCTATTCGGATGCGGACTTTGCCGGTTATAAAGTTGGTAAGAAAAGCACTAGTGGAACTTGCCATATTCTAGGTCACTCACTTGTTTCATGGTTTAGTAAGAAACAAAATTCTATTGCACTTTCAACTACCGAGGATGAATATATAGCTGCAGGAAGTTGTTGTGCACAAGCTCTTTGGATGAAACAAACACTTAGAGACTATGGTATTAACCTAGAACAAATTCCTATTAAATGTGATAATACTAGTGCTATAAATCTTTCAAAAAATCCCATTTAACACATCATTTCTTGAGAGATCATGTTCAAAAGGGAGATATTGCATTAAAGTTTATTTCTACAGAAAAACAACTTGCCGATATTTTTACAAAACCTCTTGGCGAAGAACAATTTTCAAAAATTCGGCATGAACTTGGGTTGATAAAATTTTCGCATTAACATTTCTATTTATGATATAGGGTCTATTAACATTGATTGGTTAATGTTTTGATATCTATAAAATGTTTGTAAGTGATATGTTTGTGTTATCTTTTGGTTTATATATGTATATTGATTGTTTGACTCATATGTTAGTTGATAATTCATGCATTGAACTGGCCTTTAACATGTTTCAGATTCATGAGATGATCTTGGAATAGATTAATTATTGGCCAAATATTGAAAATAAATGTGCGAAATCAAAATACAATAAATGGATAACCGTTTTTCAATAAACGGTGTACCGTTTAATTCCAGAAACTAGGATATGTTCTCTGGAAAATTACTCCTTAACCATTAAAAGGATAACCTTTCACCGTTTCCCATCCATTAGTCTCTGGAAAGTTACTCCCTAACCATTTAAATAAATGGTTAACCGTTTTCGTGTGATATAAAAATTGTTCCAAGGGTTTCCTCTCTCTTCTCATTTGCCCTCTTACCGTTTCAGCCATTGTTGCGCAGCCAAAGCTTTCTCTATCCTCAAACCTCCATTTTTCTTGATTTCCTTGCCAAATCACACCTAAAACATCCTTTCCCATCATCTTTAGATCATTTTTACCGATTCAAATCTTCAAATCGAGCCTGAAATTGAAAAATCGCAAATCAAAACCCTAAGGGCAGTCGGCTAGGTTTCGTCATTTTTGACCTAATTCTTGTCCTTTTTCAGCCCAATTAAGCTTCCAAATTCCATCCTCCACTCTTCCTTGATCCCAAAATCAGTTATTTTTCGTCCAAAGTCATTGTTCTCAAAATCCCTCATTCTCTTTGTTCTTTACCATGGCTGAGTCATCTCGGAGAACTCGAAAGGGGAAAGATACGCCTCAATGGAATCCCATACCACCATGGGCAGTCTCTGAATTCGCAATAATTCATTTTCCCACACCCTCATTGGCTAAGCATTTCGAGGACCGCTTCAATGGCAGAAAGGTACTTAATTCGTTTTATGTTGACATAGAAGACTTTAGAACCTTAATTGTGTGTGGTAGAAGTGTTAGAAATATGCTTCAACCTTGGGAGTCCGCCATTGATTTTGATGATCGAGTATATCCAAATTTAGCGCGAGTTTTCTATTCGAACATGGAAATCTCCGCAAGTCACCTAGATAGTATAGTTACTCAAGTTGGCGGTGTTCATATTGAATTTGATGATGAAGACCTTAATGGCTTTGTAGGTATATCTAGTGATGGTCATAAAATTTATACATCTAGGAAAGCTCTTTCCTTTGACGGTTTTTGTCATGATGATGGAGTTCGTAATATTTGTCGGCCCGAAGATCTGAGTTATGAGACTTGTCACTTTCCTTTTCGGTCTCAACTTTTACCTCTGCAAGTTTGTATACTTCACATAATTTTACAGTATCTAGTGACACCTAAGAAGGGTCACTCGGATGAGGTTACGAGGTTACGAGGTTAGACGTTGGCTTATTAGATAGCCTCATTTCAGGTCGACCCATTAACCTCGGCTATGTTATTGTGAGGCACATGTTGAGTACTCTCACGGTTAACCACCGCTTGCTTCCATATGGCAGTATCATTACTAAGATATTGCGACGCTTTGAGGTGCCTCTACTAGATGCCGGTTATACGGAGACTAGGCGGATTGGTCCAGAGGCCATGACTGGTATCGATTTTTCTAGAAAGAATGGCAAGTGGATAAAGACTAAAAACTCTAAAAACCGGGATACTTTGATTGCTCCTGAGGACGATCGGATGCTCAACGATGTCTATCCTCCGGATCAGCTTTTAGATTTTCGATTAGGAGCTCATCCACCTCCTTCGCGTCGTCATTCTGTCCCCCAACTTCCAGCTGACTATGACTCTGAAGAGCGTGAGCTGGATGCTGATATTCCATCCACTTCGATGCCACCTCCAGCTCCAGCACAGCCTTCCGCTCCCGAGCCATCTGTTGTTCCTGAGCAGCCCTCCGTTTTTGAGTCACCTCCAGCTCCCAAGCAGCCACCTGCTTCAGTTCAGCCCCCTGCTTCAGCTGCCTTGCAGCAGTTAGTGGATGATGTTCGCCGAATTTCGGAGAGGCAGCAGCTGATTATCGATAGATTGGACACCTTCTAACGCGACCATCAGCAGCTTCGTTCGGAGTTTCAGACCTTCCAACAGCAGAGCATTGATCAGCAGCTTGAGCTTATAGCTGGACAACACACTCTTCTTCGTTATTTCGGTTATGATCCGGGGAGCACATCTTCACCACCTTCATAGTTTCTGAGTCTCATCTTCGCACATACATTTCATGTTTTGTTTGTTTGTGTGTTGTTATTTATATTTTGGTATACATTGCTACTTCTCTGTGATTTTGATGATGGATTGTTTTTGTGATGTTCTTGATGTTGGCTGATTTGATATTGGATGATGGATTTGTTGGTCTGTTGGATGATGAAGTTGTTGTTAATATATTTGGAAGTGTTTTTAATCTCATTTTGTATTAGTGGATTTGTTCCATTTTAAAGGGAAACTTTGCCAATTTTTTTTTTTTTGCTCGCCAAAACTGGTTAATTTCTTTCTTCCCTCTATACTTTACGGATTTCTTTTCTCTCTTTTCTTTTTGATGATGAAGGGGGAGAGATCATGTTATGCTCATGTATTTTGTGTATATTGATAAAGGGGGAGATAGCGAAATAAAAATAAAATTCACTTTTGAAATGCATTTTGCTTTTAAAACGCTTTTTGAAATGAATTCTTTTTCAAAATGTTTCCTTAAGAAAAAATCTGTTTATTGGACATTTGTTTTTTACAATTGGCCATACATTTAGGGGGAGCATATATTAAGGGAGAGCAAAATGTTGAATGAAGTTTGTCATCATCAAAAATGGGGAGAATGTTAACATGTATATGTTCATAATATTGATTTTGATAATAAAAAACTTTAAATGTTTTTTATTAAAATGTTGGAGCTATTCATTAATAAATGAAAGCCTTATAATCATTTCAATTATATTTATAAAAGTTGGATAACTGTTAAACTTGAAATTGGAAAATGATTCTCTGCAATATCTGGCTAAAACTATGATTCTGGAAATAAACGGTGAACCGTTTATTTTTAACGGCTAACCGATTAAATCCAGAGAGTAATTAATTGCTTAAGCTCTAACCGATTAACAAAAACGGAAAACACAAAATGCTGAGAAGGCAAGTGGAATTAAACCATGAACCGTTTATTGAAACGGTTAACCGATTAAAATCCAAAATGGAAAACTGTGTTCATCTTGTTACTGGAAACAAACGGTAAAAGTTTAACTGAAACGGATAAGGCTAACATGTTCTACAGGTTACTGGAAACAAACGGTTCACCGTTTATTACAAACGGTTAACCGATAAATTCCAGTGAGATTATTTCGAGCAAATCTTTAACCGTTTAATGTAAATGGATAACTAAAGTTTATCTTGCAGGTCTCTGGAATTTAATGACGAAAGGGTAATCCTAAACGGCAAACCGTTTATTTGAAAATTAGCCCAACGGTAACTTTGACCAGCCTAAACAGTTAACCGTTAATGGTTAACGGCGAACCATTTTCGCACAGACAGTCTATAACGGCTAGTTTTTCAGCTCCAACTATAAATAAGCTCATTCAAATTCAAACAAGATTGATCACAACACGACTATTGAGCTTATATTTGAGAATACAATCTTCATAGAGCTTTAAACACATTCTTACTTCATCTATGCACACATTGGGCATTGATTTGTAATCTTAAATATTGTGTGAGAGAAAACCAATTTTTAATCTTTTACTTTGAGTGATTGTAAGTGTTGGGATACACTTGGGTTAAGAGATTGGGGATAATCTCTTGTTGTAAAGGTTCATTGACACCTTGGAAGTCAAGTGTAAGCATTTGAAGCCTTGAAGGCTTGCTTAGTGAAATCCTCAAGCCCGGACAGCTTGGAGGCGTGGACGTAGGCGAGGTTGGCCGAACCACGTAAAAATCTTCGTGTTTGAATCTCTCTTCCCTTATCTTTTTATATTGTAATTGATTTAATTGTTAGTCCATTAAATTCATTTTAGATTTGCATGATAATTTGTTTTAAAATCAAATAATTTTTAGAATCCCAATTCACCCCTCTCTTGGCTTGCACACTTGTATTTCAGGTTTTGTAAATTTTCTTGAGGCCATTTTGAGGGAAAGAAGAAAAATGCTTATGCAATTACATTGTATTTCTTCGACGTTTGATTTTGGGATTTCAGTTCTTGTGGAAAACTATTGTGGGAAACTAAAGATGTTGACTTAAGAAGTCACAAAGTGCCATAATTTGCCATTTATACAGGAAAGTAAATCAAAACATATTAAAAAAATTAATTCTGCAAAATCAAGGTAAAGGTAAAGGCAAGCAAAATAACAAAAAACACACATTGTAAAAACAAAAGGATATAATTAAACATTGAACTTAGCTTTATCCTTTTATTGAGTTAAATTCAAGCTCCAATTAGAAGTCATATATACCACCATTTATTTTCTTCAGTTGTCTTTCTAAATCCTCAACATGGAACACTAACATTACTGGTCGTAGATCTCAAACAAGATGTGATTTTTTAAATTGTATTAGGCATTTTAAGTGAAATTTGACTTATACAAGTTCTCCAAGATATTTGAAAATGATCTTTCTTATTGAGATTCTCATAATGTATAATGACAAAAGGAAACACAATCATCAAACACACTTAAGTAAGAAACATAATAACGCCTATCATTCAAGATATAGAAAGAAACAATCAAACAATTCAAATGGTAATGTAACAGTAAAAAAAAAAAAGTTAAATCACTCATTAAAAATGATAAGGACTTAATCAAGATTTGGTAGGTCACTCAAATTTATATATTTTTTTCATGTGATTCATATTCTAGATATGGTTTTAATTTTTATCCATTAACTTTAAATGTGGCACTGTTATTTGGATTCTCAATTTTTGCGACCCCATAAGGATACAAATTTTTTACAAAAAATGGACCACTCCATTTTAACTTTAATTTTTCAGGAAATAAATGAAGACGAGAATGATAAAGTAACACTTTTTGACCAATCTTAAATGTTTTATAAAAAATTGTTTTATCATGAAAAGCTTTTGTTCTTACCTTAATAATTCTTGAATTTTCATATGCATCATTCCTTAATTTCTTAGGTTCATTCAATTACAATTTACTCACATTACCAGCATCATCGAGATTTGAATTAAAAGCTTTAATAGCCTAAAATGATTTATGCTCAAGTTCAATAGGTAAGTGGCAAGGTTTACCATAAACTAGATGATAAGGTGACATTCCTAAAGTGGTCTTAAATGCAGTACGATAGGCCTAGAATACATCAGTCAGTTGATGAGACCAATCTTTGCGGTTTGGGTTAATCGTCTTTTTTAAAATTTGTTTTATCTCCTTATTTCCTAATTCAACTGACCATTTTTTTTAGGATGATAAAGGGTAGCAATTTTTTGTGTAATTCTATATTTTTTCATTAAAGACTCAAATGACTTGTTGCAAAAACACTTACCTCCATCATTGATGATGACTCGAGAAATTCCAAATTGACTTGAAAGATTTTCTCTTAAAAAATTAATCATAGTTTTGCTAGTATTATTTCGACAATAAATTGTCTCAATCCATTTTGAGACATAATTAACTTCAATTAATGTGTACACAAATCCAAAAGATGGTGAAAACAGACCCATGAAATTATTTCCCCAATAGTTAAATATTTCGATCTCAAGTATGAGATTTAAGGGCATCTTGTTTCTTTTAGTAATTGATCCTAATTTTTGACAATTTTCACAAGCTTTTCAAAATTCATATGTGTCTTTGAATATGATAGGGCAATAAAATCCACATTGAAGGATTTTAGTTGTAGTCTTTGTTAAAGAAAAGTGTCCATTGTATACTTTAGAATGACAAATATTAATGACATTACTTACCTCATTGTTAGGAATACATTGCCAAAAACTTTGATCAAGGAAATATATAAACAAGTAAAGATCATCCCAATAAAAGACATTTTATCTGTAATAAGGAAATTGACAATGTTAGCATATCATGGCATTGAAGTAATAGAAAATAAAAATTCATCTAGGAAAGAATCATTGATGGGGCTTATGTCGGTGCAGAATTCATATATGAGATCAACAACGACACTTTCGGCACCCCTTTTATCTTTAATGGTGAGGTCAAATTCTTGAATTAACAAATCCAACGATCTTGGTTTGGCATCCTGTTTAGTCATCAAATATTTCATAGTAGTATGGCCAGTAAAAATAAAATATTTAGAACCAAACAAATATAAAAAAAAAATTGTTTGATGCAAATACAACAAGTAATTATTGTTCAGTTGTAGAATAATTTGTTTGAATGCTATCCAAAGTTTTACTCGTATAATAAATCATGAAGGGCTTACCATCCCTTTTTTTTGTCATAAAACATCATCAATAGCAAAATCACTTGTATCATACATTAATTCAAAAGGTAAAGACCAATCAGTAGATTGCATAATATGTGCAGATGTTAAAAAAAATTATTTTCTCAAAAGATTTTTAACAATCATCAGTCCATTCAAATGATGTATCTTTTAATAAGAGATTACAAAGTGGTTTAGATATGACACCAAATTTTTTTATAAACCTTGTACTAAATTCTGCATGTCTTAAAAATGATCGCACGTCTCTAACTGTTTTTGGTTGTGGCAATTTAAATATGACTTCTATTTTTACTTTGTCAACTTAAATTCCTGTAATAGATACAACATGACCCAAAATAATTCCAAAAGTAACCATGTAATGACATTTTTCCCAACTCAACCCGAGTTTTTTTTCAACAATCTTTTTAAAACTTTCTCCAAATTATCAAGGTAATCATCAATAGAATTCCCAAACACAATCAATTTATCCAAAAGATCTCTAAATAACGTTCAACCATATCATTGAAAATACTTAGCATGCATTTTTGAAATATTGCAAGAGCATTACAAAGTCCAAATGAGATTCTTTTAAATGCAATTTTTCGAAAGGACACATAATTGTGTCTTTTCTTGATCCTCAAGTGCTATAAGAATTTGGTTATTGCTTGAATATCCATCTAAAACGCAGTATTACAGATGTCCGACTACTTTTTCAAAGATCTGGTCACGAAATGGTAAAGAAAAATGATCTTTTTTCAGTGGATTCATTTAACTTTATATAATCAATGCACATTTGCCAACTAGGTGTAATTCGTTTTGGGATTAACGTTTTCATTTTCAATAACAGTAATTCCAGATTTCTCAGGCACTACTTGTGTAGTGCTTATCCACTTACTATCAGAGATAGGATAAATAATTCCCGCATCAAGTAATATAAGGACTTCTGTTTTTACTACTTTTAAAAGTGTCAATGGCATTAACTTGATCATGTAGACATTCTTTAAGTACAGGCAGAGTGAGACAATCTTGAGTGAAATGATCATTATAACTACAAACGTTACATGCAATTTCCTGAACTTATTTTACTTGATCACTCTTTTTATCCTTTGAAGCTTCAATCTTCCTAACTAGGGATGCAAATTTTGCTTGTAAATCATGATCTTCTCTAAGGTTACGGATTCCTTCACTGGATGAAGATGGTTGAGATTTATTTGTCATTTAAAAGTTTCAACAGTATCCTAATGTTGTGCATTTTCAGCTAATTGGTCAAGGTAATCTAATGCATCCTTAGGGTTTTTATCTATAAATTCACCATTACATATCATTTCTACAACTTATCTACTTTGGGGTGTCAAGGCCTCATAGAAACAAGTGACCAATCGCTAAGTTTCAAAACTATAGTCTAGACATATGTTAAACAATTCTTTAAATCTATCCCAACATTGGCATAATGTTTCTCCATGTTTTTTTTAGTGAAAAAAGTGATTTGCCTTTTAAATGAATTAGTTTTGTGAGGTGGAAAGAATATTTTCAAAATTTACTCTTGCATGTTATTCCAAGTTCCTATTGATATAGATCTAAGGTTTTGTAGCCAAGCTTTAGCTTTATCTTTTAATGAAAAAAGAAAAAGCTTTAATCTAATTATGTTTATGCTACAATTTTGATCATGTATGTATCACAAACTTCCTCAAAAAAATTATGTATTACAAACTTCCTTAAAATCTCTTAAATCCAGTATGGATTCTCATATTTTAAACGATGAAATGTTGGTAAAAGTTGGATAATATCCAGTTTGAAGTTGAATTAAGATGCTTCTGGAGGAAATACTATACACGAGGGTGCTCCAGGTTTGGTTGGATTCATGTAGTCTTTCAAAGTTCTTAGTTGATTCTGATAATGTGCATTATGCTGAGAATAGTTGTCTCCCTGATCAATTTTGAGGATTAAGTTGGCCTAAAAAGTTTTCTTCTTGGATCTCTTCCATGGTTGGTGGCGGTGATTGAGATCTACAAATTAATCTACACTCGAATTTCGAGACCAACATCTCATGCAATGTTGATGATGTGTGCATGTGTGAAATTATGTTGTAAAGATAATACACGAACAAATGAATAACATATGAAAAAACTAAATGAAATCACACAAATTAAAAAAAACAGATTGAAAATTAAATAAACAAGATAAAGAAGAAAAAGGGGAAATAAAAATAATTAACTGAAAATTAATTAACTAAAATTAAAAGACTAAACAGGTGGTTAAACCAAGCCATTTAAACAAAAATTAAATAACAATTCAAACAGTTAAGGCAGTTAAACTGACCATATAAACAAAACAAAATATAAAAAAATACAAAAGTTAAATTGCAAAAATTTAAAGAAGAAAAAAGAATGCTTACTAGAAAATGCAGACTTTTGTTTTTCAAATTTTTAAAGTTACGAGCTAATTAAGTGATTAATCCAAATTATTAGGCCTTTAGTTTAACTTTTATAAAGGTTATATTCACGTCTGTTTGGTTCAAATCAAGTTAAAATTGAGTTCAAATAAGTTTAAGTCATAGCTCCAAACTTATTGTTATGGAAAATTTCAATTGGGGACTTATTTGAAATCTTCCAAATATTTATGGTCAAAATGCAATTTTTTGAAATATAGAACAAAAATGTATGGGATGAAAGTGAAATATCTAAATATTTGTGCGGGTAGTGCAAAATTTAAGAAAAGAAGAAGGGGCAAATGAAAAATTAAAGAAAATGTAAAAATAAAAATAAAAGAAAAATAAATAAATACATTTCCCAACAACAATGCCAAAAACTTGACACGACTTAAAAGTGATTCATAACTCCCAAGTATAAGAGTGTTTTATTATAATATAGATCGGTGAGTATGAGTTCGAATCACAGAGAAAATATTTAATTTATTATTTCCTTTTAATTTATTAAAAAATAGAATTTCAATTCACGCTCTTTAATTTAAGTGAAATAATAGAAATAAATTAGTTAGGTTATGAATCCATTCTTAGTAATAAATATAGTTTAACAAATTTTTTTCTTTTTATTTTTTATTGCTCAAAAGATTGATTTTATAAATTATCATTATTTTCACATTAATTTTATTATGGACTAAGTACTTAATGTGACAAAATTTAATTTGCCTACAATAAGCCAAAATATCATTTTACCATACTTTATATTAAGATATTAAGAGTTTAATGTGCCAAACTTCCTTATTTGTCTATAATAAATCAAAATTTTGAAATATAGAATATGGATAAAACTAAATATAAAATAATTTAATTTATATAATTAAAAATTTAATTTAATTAAATCATATTTTTCTACTAGAGTTTCACCTTACCCTAACTATTAGTATGTAGCTAAGCAAAATTGAAAAAATAATTATTAAAATTAAATTATATATCAAGAAAATAGTATTTGAAAATTGGAAATAAAACTAATTTTATTTATTGAAAATATATTACAAAATATTAAAATATAATTAAGGTAGAGAGAAGAGGAGAAGAACTTAGAGACAAAAAAAAAATGAAGAAAATGTGTAGAGAGGTGTGTTCCCCCTCTCTATTTATATTAATTCATGATCAATCCACACCCCACACATAAATAAAACCAATTATATCAAGACTATTTTCACTGACCAAATATAAATCTAACTCAATCCACTCAAATGCACCCAACTCATTCTAGTAACAATTACCACACCTAGCAAATAAAAACTTATAATTTCACAGTTACTGCACTTAACATGGTAAAAACTTATAATTTCAAAGCAAAAGTCACAGATCCTCCTCGATAATGACCTAACTTCTTGGACCCCTGGTATCCAAATTTGATATTCATTCATTTTTTTGAAGCCTCGAATTACGTAAAATTATTATTTTTACCTAATAAACACAAAAAAATATACAAGATCAAATATTTAGAAATAGAATTAAAAATTCACAATATGTTACATAATTACAAATGTAAATTATAATATAAGCACTAAATAATATTTTTACTCCTTAGTGAACATACGATTTTTAACACCAATCACAAGGTAAAACATACCTAAAGATTGAGTGACTGTGATTTGGTTGAGTTGGAGGCTTTGGAGCATGCTCATCTGAATTGGTTTCACTAGGATCTTCTTCAATTGAATCAGCATTACCATTATAAGAATCAACAACCTTGTGGCTTGAATTGGTGAAATCAACATGAGTATCCCATGATTGATTTTGATATAGCTTTGGTCATAGGCCACGAATTGTCATCCTTCTCTTCTTCATGAGTAACATGCAGCACATTAATTGAATTAGATCCAAGTATATTGGAACCACCCAGAGCATTCACTTCCTTAGCTTGTTCAACATGCGTCTTTGATCTCTTCTTCATTAAACTTGATCTCATTGAAACCATGATGCACAACAGAAAAAGAACTAAAACAAAGAAGCTCTAGAGATAAAAGTTGTTGTTTGGGCGAGAAATGCTGAGAAATATTAGTTAAACAATATGTTTTATGTATGGATATAACCCGAGAACTTATGTAGGAAAGAGTAATTTGAGTAGGAATTAATTACTATGCTTTCCCTAAATAATAAAACAATTCAAACAAGGTAATAGAATTCTTATATAACAATAATAATTAAGATATACCTTAAATAAAATCATTGATAAGGAATAGATCCAAGAAGAATTGCAAAAATTGAAAGTATGATGCAAAATCACGTCAAAAAGACTGTACTACAAATCGAGTCAGATTCTAAGAAAATGAGTAAACATAGGAAAGTTCTTGCTCAATCATAAAAAGTTCAAATGCCTATAAGGCAATTCCAAAAAGGTCCCTTAAAGAATGTAGAATATATAAACAGCATTAAATGGCTAGGTTTCATCAATTTAAACCCTAAATTGAGAAAAACCCTAAAAGGAAAATGCATGCACACATATTTCATGCAATCATCCATGCAACAATGACTAAAATGCCCTTTTGATAAATAAAAGACACAAAAATGTAATCTTTATGCAATAAGACACTTTCGTTTTTAATTTTAAACAAAACAAACTGAGATGCAATTTTGTGAAATAAAACATGATTTTTGAAAAATTAAAGAGACATGTTCATCAATAGTTATCACACACTCAAACCAATCTAAGATTAACGAAATTTAAACTTGCGTGTGTGCGACACAAATCTATCTAAACTCAATCTCAAATTTTCTCAAAATCAACAACTTTTGTATAGAAAAAATAGAATGAACAAGTCAAATTGACCTTGTCATCTTTGATCTCCAAATTGATCTTTTCAATGTAATAGGCAAATATGAGTAGAGATTGTAGTAATAAAATTCTTTTTTTACCGTATATATAAATTTTTCGAGACTCTACCTTTTAAGATAGCCTTCTTCTTATGGAAGTTCATCCTTTGTCATATTTATGATACACAAACTCAGATTGTTTAGGGATAACTTCACTTTTAAGAGTTGTAAGTATCTATTTCTTACTTTGGTGTCTACACATCTTGATACCTATATTCGAGATAAGAGTTAAAATTATATAATCAATGTTTAATTCATTAATCTCAACATCAGAAGTCTCAAAATCAAAAGTCAAGTTAGAATCAAGACTTCAAAGATATATGTGCATAATGATAAGTTTAAATTAAACTAATCAAAAATTGTTTCTACATTTCAATTAATCAAATCAAGACTTTTATGCTCATAGTGATTTGAATAAGGAACATGTCATGCAAAAACACATGCAAATAATGTAGTAACTATGTCATGAGATGTAAAATGATATGATAGATACAAAATATTGTAGAATATGACTACATAGAACCAATAGCTAAAGCTTTTCTTAAGGAATAAAATCTAGGTGCATCCAAAGCTTTAGTAAAGATATCCGCAAGTCGATTTTCTGTTTTAATATACTCTTGAGAGATAATCTTGCTATCAACTAAATCACGAATGAAATGATGTCTAATATCAATGTGCTTAGTTCTAGAATGTTAAACATGATTCTTTGAAATATTGACAGCACTTTGACAGCACTTATGTTACCACAATATACTATAAGAATATATAAACAATACTATAATCTACAAGTATTTTCTTTAACCAAAACAATTGAGTACAACAACTACCAGTAGCAATATATTCGACCTCAACAATAGATACAAAAATTGAGCTTTATTTCTTACTGTGCCAAGATATAAGATTGTTTCTAAGATGAAGACAACATATAATAGAGATCTTTCTATCATAAAAATTAACTGCCTAATCAGCATCACTATATCTTACAAGACTAGAACTTGTGTCCTTAGTATACCAAATTTCATCAACAATTGTTTCATATACAAAAAGAACAATACATTTAACCATAGATAAATGTGATTCCTTTAGATTTACTTAGTACCTAGCACAAACACTAACATTAAAATAAATATTAGGTCTACTTCCAAATTAAATAAAGTACACTACCAATCATACTTTTATATAGACTCAGATTGACACCAAAACTACTATCATTTTTTGTTAATCTTAAATTAGTGCTCATAGGTTCTCATATGTTTGGCCAAATCTAGTCCATATTTTTTCAAAAACAATTTGGCATACTTACATTGAGAAATAAAGATACCATTTTCAAGTTGTTTCCTTTGTAAACCTAAAATATATGTTAACTCACCAACTGTGCTTATTTCAAATTCATTCTTAACTTGATCGAAAAATTCCTGATCATGCATTAGAGATGTAGAACCAAAAACAATATCATCCACATAAATTTGAGGAATCATAATTCGAGGATTAAGATTTTTAATAAATAAAGTCTTATCTACTCCTCCTCTCTTGTATTCTTTTTTAACTAAGAATTTGGTTAATCTTTCATACCATACCCTAGAAGCTTGTTTTAATCAATATAATGCCTTCTTCAATTTAAAAACATAATTACAATAATATGGGTCTTCAAAACCTTTGGCTGTTTAACATAAACTTCTTCATTCAAAATTCCATTCAATAATGCACTTTTAACATTCATTTGAAATAAATTAAAGCCAATTATAAAAGGTACAACAAGTAATAGCAAAGAGGCTCTAGTTTAGCCACAGGAGCAAAGGTTTAGTCAAAATTAACACCTTCAATTTTTATATAACTCTGTGATACTAACCTAGCCTTATTTCTCACTATCTTACCAACTTCATCTGTTTTATTCTTGAAGATCCATTTGTTACCATTAACTTTAGTTGATTTGGCCTAGGAACTAGTGTCCAAACATTTCAATTATGTTGAAATTGTTCATGTTCTTCTTCCATAGCTTTAACACAAAATTCATCCGATAGAGCTTCATTAGCTTTTCTTGGTTCAATTAATGAGGTAAAACAATAAAATCGAACAAGATTTAAAGTTTCTTTTTCTAAATGCAAGTGATGAGATTAAGGATAAAATTGTCACAAGCATGTGGGATGAGGCATATTCAGATCTTATTCAAATTCCCGACGGACCCGTTACAAGAGCTCGAGGAAAGAAATTCAAAGAAGCGCTTAATGGATTGATTCAAGCAACTTGGGCTCAATCAAATTCGTGGAGGCCCGTTGAAGGAATCGCAAATGATAAATGCATGATTCAGGCTCTTGAAATTTCGAAATAATCACTGTTATGAAATAGGAAGTTGGCTTGCATATTATGGCGGGAAAATATATTATTTTCCTTTTTCGGATAGTTTCTCGTTTCTTGAGGAGTCTATTAGAGAAACAAATCAGTTATTTCTATTTTCATCGCCTACTTTCCATTTTAATTGATGTAAGGCATTTAAGCCAATTAAGATTCTGATTTGATTTAGATTCTTTCCTATTTACTTAGATTATTATTATGATTTCATTTAAATTCTTTCTTATTTGCTTAGATTATGATTATGATTTGATTTTTTTCCTATTTGCTAAGATTCATATTCCGATTTGATTTTGGTTTAGGATTTATTTCTAAAAAATTATTGTAACCAACCCTATATAATGTACTCATATCCAATAAACAGAGATAAGTTTTGATGCAATTGGTGAGATAGTTAATTCTCATTGGTTCTTATACAAACTCTTTGAACTTATCTAATTTATATGGCGTTCAAACTCTTGACTTATCAAACAGACCATCCATAGCTAATTGTGGCATCCTCACATACCAAGGTTCGTGCTTTCATTAAGTATTGGGTCACGGTTCCATTCAATTCTTGGATTAGATTCGATATTGAAGACTAAATTGATTAGGTTCGCGTCAGTTCTTGATGGGGTTCGTATCATTTGGTATCAAAGCATAGGCACCAAGGTCAGATCCATCTATCTTTATTGTTTTTCATTATTTTTTAAAGTTTTCATTCTTGTTCTAGTATTTTAAAAAAAAAGTTGTGAATAGTTCCGAGTGAAGAGTACCGCGTGAATAGTGCCACATGAACAATGTTTTTAGGGTTTCTTTTTTTTTAAAAAAAATCAACTTTGCATCCTTGTTGTTTAATTCTTTTTAAATCCACAAAATTTAGCTATTCTTTTTCCTAAAAGAGAGAGAGAGAGAGAGAGTCCCTGACCTCCTTTTAAAGTCTTTCATTTTTCCATTATTAGTGTCTTGGAAGTCCAAAACTGGTTTTACCCCATAGGTAAAAAATTTTGCCCAAAATCAAAACCCGACTTTATTTACGCATTGCCTTCTTGCTCTTGAAATTTGAGTCTCCTTTGTGTAATCTTTGTGAATTACTATTGGAATCCTGATATTGGTTTGATTAGTTTGATAAGAACTGAGTCAGAATTACTAAGAGTGGAAAAAGGCAAGAGAGTGTAAGCGAATTAGAGGGTAAAAGCCAATTAATTTGAGCAAAACATGAGTGGAATTGAGTGAATCATTTTTTTTAGTGAAATCGTAAGGGAGTGAGGTGAGGTCATTTCCACATTATTTTTAACTTTCTTTTGCAGATGTTAGTCATGTCTCACAACCTAGAACGAAACACAAATGAAGAGAATCAATCTGTAACTACTCAAAATTTACAAATTCAAGCATTGATGGAAGAGATAAGAAGGATCATAAGGGCTAAATTAGAGCTCATACACGAGCTTTTGGATTAAGTGGAGAACACAAGTGCAGGGCAGCCATAACCCGTTCTCCAAGCACGTAGAAGAGAAAGAGCTCCAGCTAGAAGAGAGATTGATGACTATTATAGGGATGAGTATGATGAAGGGGACGACACAATGGGTAGCTATAGGAGATATGGATGAGGTAGGAGAGTTAGGAATAAAGATGATGGATTAAGTCGCAAAAAGATGAAGATTCCATCTTTTCAAGGAAAATTCGACTCGAAAGCATACCTTGAATGGGAGAAGAATATGGAGTTCATATTTGACTGCCACAATTATTTAGAGGCAAAAAAGGTAAAATTGGCTGTGATTGAGTTTTCTAACTATGCTATTACTTGGTGGAATCAGCTTGTTATGAGTAGGAGGCGAAATAGGGAACGTCCAGTTGAGACATGGGATGAAATGAAATCATTGATGAGAAGGCATTTTCTACCTAACCACTATTATCGAGACTTGTACCAAAAATTACAAAGTCTTACACAGGGGCAACCGAAGCATGGAGGATTATTATAAAGAAATGGTGATTGCCATGATTAGAGCAAATGTGGAGGAAGATTGAGAAGCTACCATGGCACGATTCTTGAATGGTGTTGATTGGGAGATTGTAAATAAGGTTGAGTTGCAACATTATGTCCCCAAAGCCATCAAGATCGAACATCAACTTAAGAGGAGGGGAAACACTGGTACAACCCCAAGCTCAAGTTCCACTCCTTGGAAGCTGAGCTATATGAAACGAGACGAGAGGCCACAAGTATGTATTGCACCTAAGCCAAGATCCGAGCCCTCCAAGCACAATTTACAAGGAAACGTTGTGACTCCTACTATTAGGAATAGTGACATTAAGTATTTTAAATGTCAAGAAATGGGGCATATCGCAAGTGAATGTATGAATAAAAGAGTTATAGTATTGTGGGACAATGGTGAGATTGTAACTAAAGATGAAACGGAAGAACAGGAGATGCCACCATTAAAGGATGTCGAAGATGAAGAGTATATAGCCCCTAGGGAATTGACTTTAGTAGCTATGAGAGCTTTGAGTGTGCAAGTAAAGGAAGACGAAACAATGCAACAAGAAAATATTTTCCATACTAGGTGCTATGTTTAAGACAAAGTATGTAGTATGATTATTGATGGAAGAAGTTGTACTAATGCTGCTAGTACTATCATAGTAGAGAAGTTAGGGCTTCCGACACTTAAATACCCACGGCCATACAAACTACAATGGTTAAATGACAGTGGTGAGGTGAAAGTGAACAAACAGATACTAGTGACTTTTCGAATTGACAAGTATGAAGATAAGGTGTTATGTGATGTAGTATTAATGCAGGCTGAACACTTGTTACTTGAGCTACCTTGGCAATTCGATAGATGTGTAAAGCATGATGGCTTCACCAATATATATTTATTTGTATTTAATCAACTCAACATCACTCTTATTCCATTGGAGACCAAGTGAGCCTACAGAGAAA
>NW_006263303.1:13271361-13356879 GCF_000493195.1 Citrus x clementina | reverse complement strand
AGAGAGTGAAATTCAAAAAGAGAGGATAATATGAGAGAAAAACCAAAGAAAAATGTGGTCATTAAGAGAAAATTAGAAGGAAAACAAAAGAACTTCTATGTGAGAGTGAGTGAGATAAAAAATCATTATTTTCACATTAGCCGATGATTGTACTTTTGTACAAAGAGGCATTTTTAAACACTAACGAATTTGACCCTACTTTGCCTAGTTCTATTACTTCTCTTATGCCTTTTGGTCTAACTAATGCCTCGAGCACTTTTATCAAACTTATGAATCATGTTTTGTGAGCTTTTATTGGCAAGTTTGTTATTGTTGATTTTGATGATATCCTCATTTATAGTAAAAACATAGACGATCACGTAGTACATTTGAAATCTATTTTAGATATGCCTAGAAAAGAAAATTTGTTTACTAATATTAAGAAGTGTACCTTTTGCAACGATAAACTTGTGTTTCTAGAATTTGTTATGAGTGCACATGGTATACAGGTTGATGAAGAAAAGGTATGTACAATCCAAGAGTGGTCGAGTCCCACAAGTGTAAGTAATGTGAGAAACTTTCATGGGCTCGCTAGTTTCTATCGACAATTTGTGAATGCACATTAGTCGCACTACTTACTAAAGTAATACAAAAAGATGTTGGATTCAAGTTAGGAAAAGCGCAAGATAAGACATTTCAAATGATCAAGCAAAAGCAAACCAATAAGGAGTTCGTGATTCACACCGATCATGAGTCCTTCAAACACCTTAAAGGCCAACACAAGTTGAACAAAAGGCATAATCAATGGGTAGATTTCATAGAGATGTTTCCACATATCATTTGTTATAAGCAAGGTAAGGAAAACGTTGTTGCATATGCGCTTTCTCGCAGGTATGTCTTAATCTCAACACTTAATGCTAAATTGGTTGGTTTTGAACATATTAAGGAATTGTATGCTGATGACCATGATTTTAGTGTTGAATACCAAGGTTGTGAAAAGGCAGCAGTTGATAAATACTTTAGGCATGATGGCTACTTATTTCGAGAGAATAAACTGTGTGTGCCTAACTGTTATTTGAGAGATTTATTAGTGAGTGAATCCCATGAAGGAAGGTTGATAGGGCATTTTGGAGTTGTAAAGACTCTAGCAGTTTTATAGGAACACTTCTATTGGCCACATATGAAACGAGCTGTTGAGAGACTTTGTGGTAGATGTGTCAGTTGTAGGCAAACCAAATTGAAAGTGCAACCTTATAGCTTATACACCCCTTTGCCAATATCTAGTGCATTTTGGACTGATGTTTCGATGGATTTTGTGCTAGTTTTACCTAGATCTAAATAAGGGAAAGACTTAATTTTTGTGGTTGTAAATAGATTTTCAAAGATGGCATATTTTATTCCATGCTACAAATGGTTCATGCTTATAATGTTGCTGACCTATTCTTTAGGGAGATTGTGAGGTTGCATGGTAAGCCCAGGATAATTGTTCCTGATAGGGATGTTAAGTTTTTGAGTTACTTTTAGAAAATATTATGGGCTAAGTTAAGAACTAGGTTGTTGTTTTCAACTACTTGTCACCCTCAAACTGATGGTCAAAAAGAAGTTGTGAATAGAACTTTATCTACTCTGTTGTGAGCTATCATTAAGAACATCAAAACTTGGAAAGATTTTTTACCACATGTTGAGTTTGCTTATAGTCGTTCTGTTAATTCTGCTACTAAGTATTCACCGTTTGAAATTGTTTATGGTTTTAATCCTTTAACCCCATTGGATTTAACTTCATTATCTATTTCTGAGAATGTTAACTTAAATGGCAAGAAAAAAGCTGAAATTGCTAAACAGATACACGAGAGGGCGAAGTTCAACATTGACCAGAGAACTAAGCAATATGCTAAACACGCCAACAAAGAGCAACATAAGCTAGTCTTTGAACCCGACGATTGGGTGTGGTTACACATGCGCAAGGAACGATTTTTGAAATGAAGGAAATGTAAGTTATTACCTCGAGGGGATGGTCCATTCCAAGTTTGGAACGAATCAATGACAATGCATACATGCTGGATTTGCCTAGTGAGTACAACGTAAGTGTTGCTTTTAATGTTTCTAATTCGAGTCCTTTTGATGCAGGTGATGATTTGAGGACAAATCCTCTTCAAGAGGAGGGGAATGATAAGATTGAGGATAAAATTGTCACAAGCATGTGGGATGAGGCATATTCATATCCTATTCAAGTTCTTGTCGGACTTGTTACAAGACCTCGAGCAAAGAAATTCAAAGAAGCGTTTAATGGATCGATTCAAACAACTTTGGCTCAATCAAATTCATGGAGGCCCGTTGAAGGAATCGCACATGATAAATGCATGATTCAGACTCTTAAAGTTTCCAAATAATCACTTTTATGAAATAAGAAGTTGGCTTGCATATTATGGTGGGAAAATATATTATTTTCCTTTTTCAGATAGTTTCTCATTTCTTAAGGAGGCTATTAGAGAAACAAATAAGTTATTTTTATTTTAATCGCCTAGTTTCCATTTTAATTGATGTAAAGTATTTAAGCTAATTAGGATTCTGATTTGATTCTTTCCTCTTTTTTTAGATTCAGATTCCGATTTGATTTTAGTTTAGGATTTATTTCCAAATAATTCTTGTAACCAACCCTATATAATGTACTCGTATCCAATAAACATAGATAAGTTTTGATGCAATTGGTGAGAAAGTTAATTCTCTTTAGTTCTTATACAAACTCTTTGAACTTATTGGATTTCCGTGGCGTTCAAACTCTTGACTTATCAATCAGACCATCCATAGCTGATTGTGGCATCCTCACATGCCAAGGTTCGTGCTTTCATTAAGCATTGGGTAGTGATTCCATTCAATCCCTGGTTTTGATTCGATCTTGGGGACTAAATTGATTAGGGTTGCATCAGTTCTTGATAGGGTTCATATCAACAAGACTCTTAATACCATTAGCAAAGTTTACAAGTTCTGGACTACATTCTTCGTAATTTATTAAAGCACTAAGATCATCATCATATGTCTAGAACAACCACTATAAAAAATACTAGAAGTTATTAGTACAAGCTTGCAAAGATGTAAATTATGCATATGCTTTTAATTCAGGTTTATGAATCCAAGTTGGTCCAATAAAGTTTCTTTTAGGTTAAGGAGCGTATCTAGATTTTTACCATATAAGGAATTATTAGATGACATAACTTTCTTCATATAATTCATGAAGTGGGAACAAATCTTTCATACTTACCATGCAAGCTCGATGTAAAATGTGCCACAAATTTACCTTTCACTTCATTAGGGAGCTTTGCCGTGGATGATGCTAGTTTGTTTGTTGGTGGAGAAGCTTCAACAAAAATAGTATTTGAACTTGAAGCAATTCTATTCTGATATCAAAGATCATGATGATATGAACTAGATTTTTCCATAGTCAAAATCTAATCAAGTTGTTTTATTCCAAAATTTTATCATTCTCAAAGATTTATTAGTATTTTCTAGCTCAACTAAAACTTCCTTCAAGTTTTCTTCATTTTTAAAAATAATGGTTTGAAGATTGATTACCTCATTTTTTAATCTTAACTTTTCAAGAAAGATTTCTAATAATTGAGCTTTCATTTTCTTGTATCTTTCATTCATTTTTACCTATTTAGAATACATGTGATCATGTGCTTCATCCATTTAACGAATACCAGTGTCATAATCATGACTGTTTTTTACTTCTAAAATAGATTCTTCATCAATCAACTTCACACTTCAAATTTTAACAGCCTTATGGGGAAGAATCCATAAATCATAGGGAGGACATGATTTTGATCTTTTCATTATTAGAATTTTTAAGTTTCAACTTATTATCATGAACAACGAGTCTGCCAATAATATCCTCATCATTATCACTCCATTGTGTTTGCATCACTTTATTCTTTTTCAAGACGGTACTAGGATATTAAGTTTGAATATGACTATAACCATCATAAGCTCTGCATTGAATACTTCGATCTATATTAGTTTCAAACAAATTGAAATTGAAGGAAGCTTTACCCTTTTGTGCAAGGTGTGGGTTTGATGATAAATTTTTCTCTTATTTTTGCTTTTAAAATTTCCTCGAGTCAATTTTAAACCTTCTTGGTCAGCACAACCAAGGAATTTTGAACATTCTCAACACATTACCAACATCATCAACATCATTAACATCGCTTTCTGAATTCATCATCCCAACTTGAAAAACAATACTTTTTTTCTTTTTCTTTAGATGACTAGTCTCAAAAGTCTGAAGTTTTCTATATGGGTGTCATGTCATTAAAGGATATTCAATTTTTAGTTGGAATTTATGATTTTAGATACTCTTATGTCATAGGCAATTTTCAGTTATTTCAGTTTATGGATATTTAAGGTTATTTTCTATAGAAAGAAAGTTTTGGCTAATTACATTTTGATTTTGATATGGTTCGATCTCTTTAAAGTTTAAGGTGAACTAGTTGGAAATAGGCATGATAAGATCACATTGCATGAAATTTTCATGCTACACACCCACATGAGATCCATGTCATTCAATTGTATTGTCATAGTGACCATTGATGGGTCGAGTTACGACAATTATAATAAAGACTGCTTTAATCTTATGCTAGTATGATTGATGGACCAAATCAGTTATAAATACATTTCAGTAATGACTGTAAGGTTGAGCTCATACGGTTTGCAAAGCATGATCACAAGATTACACATATAACCCAAGTAAGAGATTATTAAATCTTTAATCCAGTATTATTGGATCCTTAATCCAATGTTGGGTTAATATTTGAATAGTTATGTGTTGCCGAAGGCTTTATATGAATAATTATGTGTTGCGGATTGTCATATAAGGTTAAGACTAATTAAAAGTGATCTATAAAGGTTTTTGGTAATTTGGGCTTTAATGTATCCTCTAATGTATAGAGACTTAAAGGTTATTTTTATTTTTATGATGGGTAGAAAATAAGAAAAGTTATCTATATAAGTGGTTATAATCCCCAAGTCATACATATTGTTCAATTCTTTACTGTCATCCAATCATTAGTGAGTGTAGAGAGAAGTTTAAAGAATTCTTTAGGAGAACGTGTTGATCTAGAAGACAACTCACACGACTCTAGAGAGTAATTAAGAATAATGGATTTAAGTACACTTCCGCATATTTAATAATTTGTTCTTGGTGATAGAAAATTAATGTTCCTGAACTATAGGTGATGGATTTCTCAAAAGAATCTATTGTTCTAACATCACTCTTTCTTTGTCCTTCCCCCTAGTTTTTGCCCTCACCAGTGGTTACTACCAATCCAAAGCAACACTTTTCAATCATGAACCAAACGTGAACTAATTATATGAATTGAATGAAATTGAAATAATTCAGTTTAGTTCCAAAACTGATTATGTTCAATTTTATTCAATTGTATTAATTTTTAATATTTTCTCATATGTAATTTCCATTTTTTGGACTTTCTATCTATATAAAAGTGAACAAAATATATAAATAGTTAATAATTTTATGTGAATCAATTGATTTTTTTTATTCAGTTTAGTTCAACATTTTATACCAGTTCGATTCTTTCTTGCTAAACCAAACCAAATGCCACCCCTGCTGTTATTTATATAAGCAATGCTAAGATGCAAAATTGTAGTAAAAAATTTCAACTTCAACTAACAATATGACATCAACTAATGACAACCATGCGTTAAGTAATTCTCATTTCATGATAGTTGTTCTAGTAATTATGACCATCAACCATCAACTAATGCGTAACACGCCAATTATTACACGAGTAATGATATATGACATACTATAGTCATTTGAAAATATGAAACTTAGCTTTGTAAAAATAGCTTTTTTTTTAATTTCTTCTATTGTTAGGAATTTAGACCACAAAGAAAACCGTCTTAAAATTATGTCTTTAGAAAGCTCTACACATGTCAATATGATGTGAATGCTTAGCTTATTCGATATTAAGGATTGACGAAAAGTTTTTATAATTATAGTGGTTGAGCATATTGTATGAACTAAGATATGATGTAAAGAAACAATTACATATATTTTGCTATCTATTATGAAATTCGTGCAGTATAAGATTAACACAAAAAAGAAATCGATTTTACATCTTTTTAGACTACTTTTTTTTATGAAAACCACGAGCCAACATTTAATTTCTATAGTTTTGAAATTAAAGAATGCTCGGATACTTGGACATATTTATAGAGAAAACTTGAAAATAATTTTTTTTTGTGAAATGAAAATTTCCACATTGTTTTAAAAAGTAAAATATTAATTATGTTTCCATTTTATAACTAACTAATTACAAAAAGAATGATGCTTTGCCCTTGCATTTTGCTCTAATTTAGACTAGGGTTTTTTTTGCCAAGTCTTTTCTTATGGAAACAAGAGAAGTATGAAATTGTTGTATGAATGGTTTCATTCCTATCGGTAATCATGTATCTTTTTATTCTTTGATCTAACGAAAGCTTCATTTTCATCAAAAGAAAGAGAAAGGAAAAAGAAAAAGAAAAAAAACATAGTCACAGGCCTACACATCAAGACAGAACCTAATAAGATTAAAAGTACTAAGAAAATAAGAATTTCAAGGAAATTCCGATGTCAAAACAATATACAACATTTCCATAGATTGTGTACCAATTTTCGTAAACGACGTAAAATTTCCAATTAGTTTCTCAATGTTCCAACTACTACAAAAGAAATCTCAAGTTTCATTTTTGATGAATTATAATAATTACATAAACTCACACTAAAACAAAAATAAAAAAAAAAGAAGAATATAACCCACTTGTTATATATGTTATGCTTAACATTTATGTGAATGAATTTTCATTCTGTGATAATAATAATAATAATAATAATAATAATATTACTTGACACCACTAATTACCTTGACTCTCAATTCCAAAACTTTAGCTAAGTGAACTTTAAAAAAGTGTGAAATTAGTGTACGAATGGTTTCATTTACATAAGTAATCATGTATCTTTTTTCTTCTTTGATTTAACGAAAGCTTCATTTTCCTCAAAAAAAAAAAGAAGGAAAAAGGGAGAAAAAACAAAGTCCCAGGTCTACACATAAAAAAAAAAAAAAACTATTTGCGATGGTGATGGTGGTAGTGTTTGAGAATTTGTATTACAAGCAAAGCTTGTAATATGATGCGATGGGCAGCAAGCAATCGCACCAAAATTCCTACCACCAATTTTAGTGCAATGGGTCTAACATTAGTACGATAGGCAGCTTGTCACATAAAAACACAGATTATGTATTTTTTGTCACAATTTTTATCTAATATTATTATTATAATAATTTATAAATGTTAATCAATAGAATTTGAATTTTGATAAAAATACATGGCAAAGAATAATATTGGCAAAGAATAATCCACCCATGCTGAGGAACGAATCGAGTATGATGAATTTATGTTTTCATGATCATTTCCTAGGTAATATTACAAAGACATCAAAATCATCACATAGTTATTGTTATTCAAGAATAAAATTTTCAGGCACTTTATGGATTTGGATAGCAATGCTTATGGCGTTATAATTCACAACATATTGCTTAGGCAAGTGATACTTCAAAAACGCAATAAAGATAAGTTGTGACTTCAAATTGGATGGCTTTTGTGATACATTTATTGATTGGATGGCAAGTGAGGGCTGCACAAGAGGAGAAAACGCAGAGATCCATTGAAAATCAGTCCTTGTTCTTTTCTTGTTTTTTATTTATTCATGGGGATGTATTTGATGGCTTAAACTCTTTTTTTTTTCTTTCGCAAACCATGAACTAAATTTATTTGTGATTGAGTGATAAACAAATCTTAATGGCTCCTTGACTGAATTTATATGTTGCCGCATGTTTGCTATAGCATTTTTTTGTGATATTATTTATTTAAAGTCATTATTTTAGCTGACCACCCATTTAATGATACAAGCTAAGAAAGAGTCACACAATGGCCTATCTTAGTGGAACATATCAAAACAATACTTGGTTTTATATTGGGTTTCCTAAATTGAGTTTAACTTGAGTCCAAAAATGACATACTTAATCTAAAATTAGTGATGAACTAGACAAAGGGATTCACCCTTGTAGAGTAAAAAGAACCTAAACATGTAATAATTGGTCACTGTTAGGCTGCATATAGACATAAGACATCCAACATGCGACGGCTGAGGATACATAAGGATTCTGCCCAATGCTGTAGCAGATACTGTAGCAACTGAACTTAGAATCAGAAGAAATAGTCAATACCATTAAGAGTGTTTAATCACTCAACTACTTTATTCCTATTGATTTTATCCTTGTGTGTGTGACATTAAAGTTTGCTTTTCTACATATTTATTTATTGCATTTTATTATGTAGGTTATTAGTTTATTTGTTAATCTATTTTCATTTAAGGCAACTTGTGCTGTTAAGATTGCTGTAGCAATTTCAGTAACATCGATTCCTGTGGAGACGATCTTGAATACTTATCATTATATTACTTGTTGTGTACACTTGCACATTGACACTCATAGCATTTGAATTTATACCAACAATAAGTACTTTGATAGTGGCTTCAAAGACTTGAATATTCAACAATTGGATGATAGATTTGCCAATTTGAACTTTTCAAGATTGACAATATCAAAATCCCTAAAAATTGCATTGTATTACTTTGCAAATAAGATAATAAATTGGAAAAAGATTGCTGTCAAGTTGATTTCCAAATGATGAATTATGTTGACAATATACGTCACTTTCTAAGTCATCCATGGGTCGTTTATCATGGGAAACTGTATATATATACTATACTGACAATGTATTAAGCTAGAAAGCAGAGAAATTTTAGAATGATCACTTGGTAAATTTTGATCATAATATTGAGAAATACAATCTTTATGGCCTTAGTCATAGGGTTCAATTGAGTTGGAATGAAAACTTTAAGTTCGCAAGCTTTATACTTATGAATAATGTACAAAGATATTTTTTATGATTTTGTAACTTCACTTGCTGCAAGCCTAGCTTTTCAAAGTGATCGAGGGGCTACTATCACAACGAGCTATGAAAACAAAAAAGAAGATTCCCACCATCTTGAAGCGGAAGGACATCGCTTCTTAAAAAAGAAGTTATGATGTGGTGCATTCATTTGTCAATGACAAACTCATATTATAACTATTATATACATAAAATAACTATCAACATTACTAAATAGTATATGATTATTTCAACCTAAAATTTGGCCTACTTAATGGCAATACAAACCATCCAGCTAGACATAGACGAGAAGGTCAAAAATTATTATAAGACTATGGAGGATCATATGCCATATATCCCAAGATGGGTTCATAATGTGGGTATGGTTGAGTACATTATATACATAAATTAAAACATCATTAAAACCCTATTAAGGATGAGCACATTGCAGCTTATTGTCACAGCCACTCACGTTATTCTGATGACATACAGGATTCAATGGTTACATTCTCATTAATGATCATTTTGGTTGCTCGAATATAAATTAATAAATGATTTTAACACTTTCCCATTATATTTTTGTTTCATCATAACAGTCGAGGACAAAGTTGTGTTACAATTATGTAATTCAACGAATGAACAAGGTTGATTGTTTCATTTCTTAACTAAAGTCGATAGTGGATAGGAAAATGGATGACAAAATGTTGGCTATTGAGGCAGGACACAAAGAACAAAAAGAGTTTAAACAAGTTGTCATAGATTTATCAGCTCATATAATGACGGTTCATATAAATACTCACACATGATTCCCCGATTGGGCGCTTCTATATGGTAAGCAAGTTTAACATTTAACAACTACATTTCTTTTAATCCAACATGAGTTGAATATGTTTATCTTAGCTAATTGACAGGCCTTAGATGATTGTGCAGTGTACACTCACTACAAATATATATAAAAAAAAAGCTAAACATTGACGACTTTTGACTTTCATGTGCCCTATTAGATGATGGTTACCCAACCGTCATTGAAGCCAATGTCAAGAAATTTTAGATGATGGTTTATGTGTCACGAATTTTATGATGTATTGTCCGTCACGAATTTGTCATGCACACATGACAAATTTCTATAATAACATTGTCCAAGCATGACTAAAATCTATCATATAAAATTAAATATTTAATTAAAAATTAATATTTAAATAAATATTAAATCATTTAAAATGGTAAATATTTAATTTGGCAAGAACTAAATTTCATTCTTAAAAAATTACCAGTAATTGATATTAATTTAATTCTATTTTTTTACAGCAATTCTTATTTTATTATTCTTAATTTTGGTGGGAATGAATATTATATTATATAAGATTAGGTAATGTATATAATATGATAAAAAGAACTGCAGTTGGCCAACAAGCATAAACAATTATCGTTAAGATCCAAGTAATATCATGATAAATTAAAAGATTACGGCTATGATCATTGATCATAACTACTTAACCTAGCAATTAATCCAGAAACACAAAAAAGTTGCAATTAATATAGTTCATTGAATCAATCTAGCTAGCAATTAATCAACGACAACAACAGTTGAAATCATGTCCTTCAACTCAATCAACAATAGCAAATCATGTCCAGCAACTCGATGAGCCGAGAAACTAAAAAAAAAAAAAAAAGATTGGCAACACCTATAAAAAAAAAATGATAACTACTGCAACACAATCAACTTTAACTATCACTTGTCACAACTCATGAAACTCAATCATCACTAACTCCTCAACAAAAGTACATAAAATAGTTAACGGAAAGTAAAATAATTATGAAATATACTCAAACCTCTGCAACTTAATCAGTCCAGAAAGTAGATGACTCATCAACACAATAACATCCTTGCAAACTAAATTAAGCAAAAGTATACAAATTCTGAAACCAATAACAAATAAAAGCCCAACAACTTGTTAATCAAGCAAAAAGCTAAGCTATTGGTGATTAACCTTTACCTTAATTCAACTTTCAAATACAGTTTTCATTATACACGGGTAAATTAAGAGAGAGAGTGTGTGTGTGCATGTGTGTGTGTGTTATGTTGAGTGTTAGAAAATGTATATTTATAAAGGAGAAAATTGTCATTTTACACTACAAGTTTTACTAACACCTTTACTTTTATGAATTTAACCTTCTTTTGATTTAATTCTGTGTGTTTTATTTTAATTAAGTATTTTATGTATTTTAGGGGCATCGTAGTCATTTCACAATAAACGAGAGATCAGATGGCAAAACGGACATCATTTTTTAACTCAGGACGGTCGAAAACCTTAGGAGGAGTATAAAAGGAAAAATGGCATTGTTCACATGTACGGTACTATTCATATGTACGGTACTATTTACATGTACGGTACTGTATACATTACTGTTCACGGCACTGTTCACATAGACGGATCGATGACGTGGCATTGACCGATGATGTGGCATTGACTGATGAGGTGTCACGATCCTGTTGGACTAAAATTCTTATGTACTGTTGATGGTAACGTGGCAGCATATCAGTGAACCAAAAATCTCGCGTACGGTACATGCATCACACAGGAAATCACTTCCACCACAATTTCGACCACCCATTTACAAAATTAATTCTACATATAATTAAAATCCACCTCCTCGTGGGATCGACACTCGTCACCATTGATCTATATTACAATAGATTCATGCACTTGCAAGTTCAATAAAATTTGCACAACATGTTACAACCAAAACTACAAAAGAATGTGAACTTAAAATAAATATAAAACAGCCAAAATTAATTTTATAATTTGGCATAATTCATAAACAAAATATATATGGTTTGGACTTACAATCCTTCCCAACAGATATAAAGAACAAAACCAATTTCAATCCAAATAGCTACTACTGCTAGAAATAAAGCCTTTTCAAAACATCGGCGCCACCATTTTTTAGAGCAATCCCACAAGCCCCACAATAGTGGTTTCTAATAAATTGATTCATAAAAGAACTTTATTTGAAGATAATCATGGGTTAACAAATAAAATGAATAAATTCTAGAGCTAGAAAAAATGGGATAAAAAGTTATCGTCTACAAGTACTAGCATCGAGGTATTATTGCCAATAACTATTAACCAAACTTAATAAATTATGCATCAGTAAACTAGTTCAAGAAAATTGAAAGCTCATGAAGAAACCAAAGCTAGTTAAAATTTTGATCTTTCAAAGGTCTAAGCCTTGTAACTATCGAAACCAGAAAACTTTACAACAAATTATTATCATTCACTGAAAAATTAATAAATAAAAGTAGTCAAGAATTCTAATGAAATAAAACCGCTACATAAATTAGTAATCAGATTATAGTTATAAAAATGCATATAATACATTCAGATAAAAAAAAAAATTCACAAATCCATTAACAAGCACTCAGAAAATCCAAAATAACAAAATAAGAATCTAGTTACAATAAATAGGCATCCAAAAACTCAATAATTAAATCCAAAAAAACACTACTCTATATTTCTTATTCTCTTTATTGAGAAATGCAGATAACTTTCATTCAAGTGTTTTTAACAAATATAAGAAGAGCAACAAAAGTAATAGCTTTTTAACAAAATTGATAGAAGTAATAGTAGTAGCTTGCTCCTACTTCCTGGATTCCTTTTTCTAAGTCAACATAATCTAGAAGGTAATACTATTACAATAGAAAATTCACTACTAAAGCAAACTACACTTGCAAGAAGCATTTACCAACAATACTAGCAACAATAATTTACACATCAGTATACCTTACTGTATCAATGAGAGATGATGCTTCATTTGTGTCTCCTTGTGCTGTAATACATGTCATTGCACATAATAATAAAGTCGTGACCCTCGGTGCATCTTGTGAAACTTTTGTTCTGCTACCATAGTCAGTTTAACACAAATAAAAACAAAAATAGCATATGAAAAGTTACTTAAAATTCAGAAGCAAAAATAAAATTCCATGAAAGTTATTACAAACAACATTTAATAAAATCTATACTTGTCACTACATTCAATAAAATTCCATGAAAGTTATTACTCACAACATTCACGTACAATTGTACTTAGAATATAAAAGCTAAAAAGTGCTTTCATTAACATTTGTTAAGCACTTATTAAATTTCCACTAATGATAATATTATAAACTAACCATTTTTGACACTTGGAGTCATACAAAGTCACTCATAGGAGCTTCGATAATTAACATATTTGAACCTAATATTGTGTAAAACTTGATCATACAAATCTATTAAAACAATCAATAAACTTAATTTTTCACCGTGTGCATATTTGAAACTAAAATTTAAAGAATTTGCTATAAAATTCAGAGCAAACAAACCATAAGATGGGATATTCTTTGATCTCAGCTCAATCAATTTGATTTGTAAGTGATATATTCATCATCGAAAATCAGCCAAATTACCTTCAATTTCAATTTTAAAAAACCCCACCTTTAAAGAGGTCAAAACCTAAGGCATTGAAAGATCAATTTGCATTTTTAAGGATGCTTAATAAATGAAAAAAGACAATTAATCAAAGAATTTAATATTGAAAATCAAAGAGTTATAGCGGTGGTGCTTCAACTGGTGGGTTACATGAGCAGAGGCAAGCTGTCAAGTTGGAATACTCTTCAAGAGCAAATCTCGATATGAATGTCAACTAACCCCTCTATAATACCACCACTCAAAACCTGGAATTGACACTCAGAAAGAGGACGATTAGTTATTCTTTCAGCCAAAGTTCTTTCAACAATTATTTCAACTGCATACGTTGTTAGACAAGTACTCATCGATTCAGCCACGGTCTTTTTATTATAAAATCATTGATGTAATGTTATTCTAAAGTGGTCTACCAGATGAGTAAAAGGAAATTTTTAGGTTTCCTCATGAAAGAATTCACTCTCTGCATGATGTTGGTGAATAGAATATTTTACCTTATACTTTCTAACTCAGACCGTGCCCAATTACGTGTACCCACATTATTCTTTAAGTAATTAACCACACCTGACTAGAGCTTCCATAACCCCTCAAGTTGTTTTCTAAATTCTTTATATACATATGTTTTTACTGCAATTATAAAGGTGAGCTCAAATTCATCTTAAACAACTTTGGACATGCTGAAATTTTGACTTTATGTTACCTTTCACATGGTAAAAACAAACTCCAAGTTTAGAGACAATACTGGAGTAATTGGCAACAGGCCAAAGTTAGGAATTATTAACTCATTTTTCTCAAAAACAACTTACTCACACCAATATCATTAGAATTATAACCTCTACAAAGTCTACAGCAACCAAGTTTAAAGACAATACTGGAGCAAGACTTACAAGGGGGTTCAACAACTATCCTCCTCTTTGAATAGGCCATTGGAAGAATAGGTCGGCTATCTCTACTTTGGGGGTGGGCAATAGTCGGTTTGGTTTGATTCGGGACCTGAACCAAACCGAACCGAAACCGATCGGTTCTCGAGAAGATGAACTGAATACAATTGAATTTAGGAATCGAACCGAACCGAATATTTCGGTTTGGTTCGATTCGGTTCTGTTTGGTTCGGTTCAAATTTTTCATTTTCTTGATTTTATAGCTTTACCCCTAATATTATCAGATTTTATAGTTTCCACCCAATTTTACTAAATTTTGCAGTTTACACTTACATTAACTACCAAGTACCAACTACACTCTACACACGTAATAACACTATGTATAAATAAACAAATATGAAACCCTTAAATCAAAATCAAAATAATAAGTCCTAATATAGAATAGTCTCAATTCATAAACATGCTTGAACTTAAAAGTCTATTACAAATTATATGTTCATGGCAACAAAAAACAAAGTGTAACAAGTCTACAATAGTCCATCAATAATCGATAAAACTCCACCATCACACAAGTCATAGCTACATCCACCATAACACACAAGCCACAACTACATCAATTGTGAAAAACAAGGCACTACATCCACCATCCATATCACCTAGATCAAAATTCAAAGTGAGCCAAAGCATTGAATAATTAAACTAACTAAAATGAAGTGATATTTAATAACAAATAAATGCATATCAATTTTATTACCTAAAAATTATTTATGTTGAACTACAGTTTTCATGTTGACCTACCAAGTTGGTCGGTCGTTGATTTACGAAGTTCTGTATAAAAAAAAAATCAACAAATTGAACAAGGTTCATATTACTTAAAAAATAAATTAAAATTAAACAAATTGTATAAGGTCATAATACTTTAAAAGTAAACTTAAATTAAAATTAAACAAAACATACCTTCTACATGCTAATCCATAAACTCATCGTCTTCAACTAATGTATTTAAGTTCGTTGTTGTACCCACAAAAAGAGAAGACCGCAACCAATTTTGTAACAATATATTGGCCTCAACCATGTCCGGAGTCAAAGAACTTCTATATTGATCTAGAATACGACCTCCAGTACTAAAGGCAGACTCAGAGGCAACAGTAGATACCGAAATAGCAAGAACATCCCTTACCATACTTTACAAAATTGGATAATTGGCACTATTTACCCTCCACCATAACAAAATATCAAATTTAGTGCCCAAATTACCTTTTGCAATTTTCTCAGTCTTCTCCATCAAGAAAATATCCAACTCATTTGACAATTTTGGGCTACCTTCACTAACCACAACCGCTTTACTGAATTCAGAGAAAGGGTCCTCAATTATAACATCATCATCATCACCTAAATCCCAAAACTTCGAACCATTTTCACTTCCAATAGCTAAAGTTTGGCTTCCACTCGTACTTCCACTTGCACTCCTACTACCACCCGATTTGTATTGTGCATTGTAAGACTGATAAAGCTTAGTCAACAAATCTTTGATAATTTCCTTCATCTCAACACATTTGGCACTATTCTTGTGATATAATTTCTCAAAGCAATGTGGTGCGAATTTCATTTTTCCCCGTGGATCAAGTACAGAAGCAACAATCAACAATTTATTTATCTTGAAATAGCCCTCCCAAAACTTATCAAATTTCTCCTTCATTTTAATAGTCATCAAACCCAAAAGGCTATCATTACTAGTAGACAACAATTGAAAAGACTGTTCAATTTGACATATCAAATTGTAACAAGTATTCGATGTCACCTAACAAAAAAAACAATGTTAATAAAGCTAAAATAAATTCCATATCATTTATCAAATTTTAATACTGTAACAAAGATTTGATGTTGCTTTCAAAGGAAAGTCACACCATAAAAACTCTTCAGAAATTTAACTATACGACGAACACTCTCCCAATCACTATACAGCCGTGGCCCCTCCCTTTTCTTCTTCCCACCTTTTCATTGAAATAAGCATTATGAGGCTTATCTTCAAGTGCCATCCGATCAAATGTCGGCATAAATTTCAATGTTGTACTAAACATGGAATATGTAGAATTTCACCTAATAGGACAATCCAAAATACACTTCCTCAACAATTAATCTTCTCTTATTGCACACGAATTTGAAATGCTTGCATCCTGGTGGTGAAGATCTCACATCCTTCACAGCATTCCGAACACTAACTATACTCGGCTCCAGTTCCTTCAGCCTTTTAGTAACAATCAAATTCAATATATGTGCACAAAAATGAATATGCAAATAATCCCCATTCAACACTAAGGCATCATCCCTCTAAGCCTTTAGTCTATCAATTAAGTACCTAAGAGCACCCTCATTTGGACTTACATTGTCAACAGTTGCAGTAAACACTCACTCTATACCCCAGTCAATTAAACATTTTTCAATTTGCTTACCAATTGTCTCCAATGAATTATCATTAACAATGTTAAAGTTAATAATCTTTCTATGTAAATTTCAATCCTTGTCAATAAAGTGAGCTGTGATGACCATGTAGCTAGCTGTCGTAATGGAAGTCCAAATATTAGTGGTCAAAGATACTCTGTGCTTATTCCTAAATAATAAGCTCTTCAACTTAGCCTTTTCCTCGACATACATATCAAGAGTATCCCTAGTAATGGTTCTTCGTGATGGAAGAAGATATTTAGGAGCCGCCACACTGCAAAAATGCTTAAAACTCGAATTCTCCACAATAAAAAGAGACAATTCATCAAGAAAAATCATCTTCATAGTTGCTCGTCTACAAGCATCTTGACTAAATCCTCTTGCCACAATTTCATCACTACCGATATCTTGAGTTAAAGTCATTTGGTCTTTCTAAAAGTCATTGTACTTTTTACGCCTTTCTCGGTAATGAGTCCTCAAAATGCTAGTCCCTTACCCTACCGTGCCACATTCAAATTCATTACTGTAGTAGTTGCATTTGCACTTCTTATTATTATCTGGAAGTCTAATGAAATGTTGCTACACTATTGATCTTTGAGCCATTTTTTTCCTTGGTAGTGGGGGTTTGGATGATGAAGACTTTTTCCTCTTGTTTCTGCTGGTAACAATTGTTGGCGAATCATTTTCGTTATCATCAACTTCAACTTCACGCTCAAGATCATCGGCTACACAATCACGGTTGTCTTGAACTCTTGAATAATTAGATATCTAAAATGAATAAAATAAAAATAAATAAGTAATATTGATTTATTTAACAAGTTATTAAAATGAAAAAGATCACTTAAATTTAATTTAACTACTAGCCAACATATTATAATTTAATTTAACAAGTTATGCCAACATATCATAATTTACTTCCAATCATTGTTAATTTAATTTAAAACATACATGCCAAATTGCCAATATCAAATTGCAACCTTACAAAGCTAATTACGTCATTAATCATTATGCCAAATAAGTTCATTATTCATTACGCCAAATAAGTTAAATAGAAAATATTAGTTTCAATTTTTCATTGATAGAAGTATAATACATTTGTTTCTACACTTTAAATCCAACTACTAGATACTAAGAAATAGTATTCTCTCGCAAATGGATTCTCGACCGCAATATACAATACACCTAGGCTATGTTTGGTACCCCTCATTATGAGGTATTGGGACCCCTCATAGTATTAATGTATTATTATACAATGTTTGGTAAATACACCACATAGGATGGTAATGTGGTTACAATAAAATGTTAATGCGATCAAACCCGCATAAAATAAACCCATGGGGGGGGGGGGTCGGGTTTACACGGGTTTGATGCTATTTTGAGACAAAAATAAAATTTTCTTTCTATTCTCATCACTGTCGTTCTCAAATCACTCTCCCTGTGGTTCTCCCTGTGCTCAACAGAAGCCACCTCCACAACGCTCCACCACCACGCCATTTAACTTCACCGTCACCTCCCCGTGCGACACCCACACTCTGTACGATCCCATCTCCACTGCTACCCACTGCGCAACACCACCACTATGTCGACCTTCATCGCTTAAGGTTTGATTTTGGATTTGGGTTTTTTGTTTGAATTAATTTAATGATTGAATTATCTGGATCATTTAGTTGATATCTCCTATTCTTTCCTTTTTCCCATCCCACCATTACCCTTTTCCCTCCCATTTGTCTCATTATTGACATAACTTTTATGAAAAGACAAGACAATCACAGGGTAAAATTTTCTTACTCATCTTGTTCATGACATAATTTTTATTTCAATGAATTTCATAAATTAGGTAGCTGATAGTTTCCATAACTTTTCCTGACACTAGAATCATTGACTGTAGGCCTATATAAGATAAAAGTGCTGATCCAGAAAGAGCTCTGGAAGACCTTCTCTTTACAAGTGGATCTTCAAATTTCTCATTTCAGGTAAACTTGTCTATTACACTCTTTTAGGCAATTAACTATTGTTTGATTTAAATGTGTTTTAATTAAGAATATACTAGATTTTCAATTATGATTATTGTGGTCAACTTGCATTGCTTTGGCACCTGTATAACTATTTTCCTGTGAAACAATGCTTATTTTTCTAATATTGGTTTCATAATAGCATTCTCTTATTTTGTGCCCAGAAAATGTTTTCTTTATATTATATTTGCATGTTATAATTTCAACGGACATGAACAGAGATGGAAGAAAATAGGGATTTTTTTTTTCCACGTGATTTGTTTAAGTCATTAATTAGGACTAGGGTCCATAGTAAATTTGTGTATGTGTAATGATAATAATAGTAATAATAACCACCCCTCTCTCTCCATATATATACATATATATATATATATATGCATGCTTCTATTTTCTTCTTTGTGAAAATAGCAAAAAAAAAAGTGTGCTAGCATTTAAGTTTATGGACATTTTATCAACGGCCTGCTACCTTATTTTTGACTCATTTTTATTTGTTGTTTTAGATATGGACATGAGAGGAAAATTATTTATTTATTTATTTCATTTTGCATGTTTTAATTATTTATTTATGTTGTGATATTATTTAAAGATTAATTGATTGAATTATTTGTTTCGATCTTTATTTTACAGGTTATATATTTGGAAAATGCAAAAAGAAAAATAGATGTTATGTTGCCGAAATTTTAAGGTCATAATCTTTGATTTTTATGAAGAATTATGATTTTTTTAACTTCTACTAAAAATTTTAAATCTATTCTATATTTAATATTTTTCTAAATACTAATAAATGTCATTTTCTAAATATATAATTCAATTTTCTTACAAAAAATATTAATACAGTATAGTGTCGTACCAAACATAGTATAACTAAAAACTAATACAGTACAATGTAACACCAAACATTGTACAACATTATTATAATAATGTGTTAATGCAATGCGGCATAATACAATACATCAGCATTAAAATAATGCAATACAGCATAATACAATACAGTGTGCTAAACGCACCCCTATTTCACTGCCACAAGCCACAACCACTATCTATGCCCATTATTTTTAAGCCCAGTAAAAAATATATTATATACACTAACAGTCCACAAAATCAACCCCTAACAACTAAAGAGTATACAAACACACGGGCCATGGCATAAATGAAAAAAAAAAAAAAAAGATAGACACCTGCAGACTGCAGCACCCAATATGACCGTGTGTTGGGGGCTAACGACGATGTCACTATACTTGATAGGAGGGGTTGTGCTGCTGCTGTGGTGAGGGAGAGACGCAAGGAAAAAACCGAGAGGGGCTGAGCTAACCGCATCGTGCACGCGCAATGGGGTAAGATGCCGCCGCTGAGGGGCTGAGCCGTGAGAAGAGGGAGAAATGCAAGGGAGCGACGCAAGGGAAAGAGATGCAATCGTGATTTACAGATTTAGTTTTGATTTTTTGTAATTGAAATTTGATTTTAGGTTTATATATTTTACATTAAAATATTTAAAATTAAATTAAACCCAACCGATCGGTTTGTCAGTTCGGTTCAATTTAAAACTAAATCGAACAAAAACCAATCAGTTCGTTACTTCTTAAACCATTCGATTTTTTATCACAGAACCGAACCAAATTTTTTTCAATTCAGTTTTCCCACCCTTATCTCTATTATTAATAAGAATATCATAGTCACACTCATCCTCCTCATTAATACAAATATCGAAAAAACCACCGCCCCCACATCAACTAAACTATTGAAATGATCCTCAATAGGACTATTATATGATTTCACACAAATATTATACACTTTTGTTTTGTTGATGTCATCAATTGGATCACCATTGCTACAGAATGGCGAGTAATGTTTCTCTAAAGACATCGTTAGTAGTAACACATCTTCTTAAACATCCACTAAGATAAAGTCGTTGTCATCAATGGTATCATTATTATAGTGAAGTAGAGAGTAACGGTGCTGCAATGACATCATATGTGGTAACATCTCTTCTTGAATATCAAGGATAGAGATGTTTGCTCTAAAATAAACTTTCTCCCATCATAGGATCTTAGTTCAGAACTCTAACTGATGTGGTAACAAATAAGAATACGCTCATAGTTGACCATGTCAGAGCCTATATGATGAGATTGAGCACAAAACTGTCACAAGCACGTAAGATGAAACATATTCAAATCCTATTCAAGTTCCCATCGGACCCGTGACGAGCTCGAGCAACAAAATTTAAAAAAAAAACGCTTAATGGATTGATTCAAACAACTTGGACTCAACCAAATTCGTGGAGATCCGTTGAAAAAATTACACATGATAAATACATGATTCAAGCTCTTGAAATTTCCAAATAATCACCTCCATTAAATAGGAAGTTGGCTTGCAAAGCTAGCACTTTTGAAACAAAATAAACTTTTAAAGCATGCGAAGATATACAAACTGAATGTAGTTAACAGCTAACTGGTTGTGAAAGTCATTTAGATAAAGAGCTAAGGCTATCAAAACAAAAACTGATTACCGGATGAAAAGGGTAAAAGCTACACTATTTTATCACTGACCTACACTACCCTCTCAAAAGATAGAATTACAACTCAAATATAAATTATTTAAGAAAAATAAACGGAAAACAAAATTGGACCGCACTCACAAATTTTCATAATAAATCACTAATTACTGCACAGCACAAGTCAGTTCTAATCAAGGGAAAAACTCTTCTTTTCATCGCAATGCGAAAGGGCAATAATTTTTGTGTAACTCATGAGTCGTATGGCAATCAACTCTCAATGACTTTTCTGAGATAAAGAAATGGCTTCACTTCAACGGATTGTAGGGCTGAATCTTCTGGAAACCTGATTACACTTTCAATCACCTACATAAATACCTTCCTTAATCTATCAGCAGAAAGGGATGCTCTTTTATTGGTGGGCTCCAAGACCAGTGCATATGAAAAATCTGCAGGTAAAAGTGCCATCAATCGAAATTCAGTCAACAAGACATTAATCCTAAATTCCAAGATGCACCCTAGAAACACCTCAAGACAAAAACTGCTCAGCCAATCCTCAGTGCTATGTACCAAAATTGCCAACTTTGCCATAGCAGAAAATTAATATTATTCTATGTTTCATCAGACATGCATTCTTGAATGGCCACAAGAACTAAATAATATAAAGCCACTCATAGCACAGTATTTGTCCTGTTAATGCCGATTCCAGAAAAACTGCAATCCTCAGTCTGGATAACAAATATGCTATAACTTACAAACACAAAACCCTCTACATACTAGGCTAATGAACGCATGTCAGGAAATGACTAACCTTCAATTGCCTCCTTGTAATATCCAAGCATCTCTCTTGCTGTGCCTCTGCGCAAATAAGCCTTCACATTCTAATTTTAGGGAAAAAAGAATAAAAATAAAGTTACAACCCTTTGCATACAGATTAAGATACAGCAGAAATATTTCCAAATATGTTAAAATAAATTGCACTCATAATACTTGGCAGATCCAATAGTTGCAGTGAACAAAAATATTGATCACATCATGTCACCTATTTTTCCTGGAAATTAGCTCTAACTACAGGCCTTCTTTACCATTAATTAAGCTCAAACTATAGGAGGAATAAATCTTAAAGATATTTTATTAGCATGCATATAACCACTTCTAAATTGCATAGCCCACAGCCATAGTAGTATTTGAAGGAGCAGATCTCAAAAACTTTGGAAAAAGAAATATACACCGCACAAGCTATATTCTATAATGCAGATGCTTTAACAATTTGCGAAACTCAAAAATCAAATACAAAGGAAGTGGGTCAAATGGAAATGCACAATGTCACCAATCCATTATGAAGTCAACCCAAAAAAAAAAAAAAAACTATAAATTATACAGAACAAAATCTTGCTGCATAAGAAGCACAGTTTTTGTGTCTTGATGTTGTTACAGTAATGATATTCAGAACTGACTAATCTATGTATGGCAGCCAGATTTGAGTCTATTAGATTGCAGTGATAATATTTGCAATGAACATGTTTTCTATAGCAAAAGTTGCAAAGTTGATCACAGATGCATTGCCTAAACGAATGGGACTAAAGAGCTCCACAAACAAAACAATTCACAGTTAAGGAAAACCTCACCTTTTTATCAAGGTTGATTGCCTTTGTACAGTCTGCCTCAGCTTGAAGGAAGCTGGATGGAGAGAATGAAATTATCAAGCACATATTGTAAATCAACAATCAGATATAAGTCTCAAGAATGCTAAATACCTGCCGGATTCCAGATATGCTGCAGCCCTGTTGCTGTAATATGTTGCATTATTTCCATTAAGTTTGATAGCTTCCGTATAAAAGCTAATAGCCTTCAGCCACTGCTTATCTTTATATGCTTGGTTTCCCTTAAATCATAGATTAGGAGAACATATAAGATTTGGTTTGTGGAGTGAAAAAGGCAAAAAGAAAAGAATGATTACTTTCAAACGTTTTTGCTTAGTTGCTTAAGACTATTGTAGAATACATCCCAAAATTGGCTCAGGTGTTATATGATCTACTCAAGTTGGGCGAATCTAAAAGTTGCATGGTTCTATAACTTACCTAATGAAACACTAATTTTATAACAGCACAAGGCAGCAGACGTTGCAAACAAAGAAAATAAGAGTTCTGAACTGAGACAAGTGAATTCTCCCATCCCATGATTTCTAACACATACAAGAAATGCAGCATTCCACCCGTCTCCTCCTTAAAATAAAAGCTGGAAATGACCCCAGCTCTCATATGGTTCATAATTTCTTTCTTTGTTTGTTATTTGTGTCACTCGTAAATTTGAAAAATCTTCTTTTCACAGTTGATATTTAGGATGTGTGGGAGAAAATACCTTCACAGGGGAAAATGCAATTTGATTTTGAGCATGATTGTTGCTTTATTGTTTATATACTTGTTCGATTAGCTTTTGTTGTGGATTTGCATTTTGCGTCTTTTGAAAATTCTTCCGACAGATATTTGTGGGGAAAACTAAGGTGCAAGGAAATAAATGAGTACGGCATGTGGCACTTCTAGTCCAAAGAAACTACTGGAGATACTATGCTCTTGCTGTAATAATTTTGGGATCAAACCAATTGCCATTTAGAACAACTGTTATTTTTTTGAAAAAAAGGGTAGGGTAAGAAGTGAAGAAGAGGGAGTTTTTTTTTTTTTTTCGGTTTTGCCATTTAGAACATGTTACGCCTTAGATTAGCCTAATTTCAAGTCTTGAAAGTAGCTACTTTATGCCCCCACCCCTCAACACAAGAAGAAACCAGAGAGAGAGAGAGAGAGAGAGAGAGATCTAAAAGACCATAAACTATGATTGATGCCCGTAATGGCCCTAAATTGATTGGTAGCAATCCACCTGGCTACTTCTTCGTATTAGACTAGACTATATTTCCATTGAACTCTGAAATTAAAGAATAACAGGTTCCCCAGGACAAAAAACCATAATCAACATATCAATTTACTTTTTGAGGAAAAAGTTAAGTGGATTGTCTATAGATAAAAGTTTACAAAAGGTAAATAAGATGTCCACTAGCTCCAAAAATACCTTAAGAATTTAAAAATAAGAGAGCATCTCAAAAAACATGTCAATTTACTTAATAAAGACTCAACATAATCGGCAATCCAAAGACCAAAGTCTCAAGTACTTCAACTTTTCCAATGCCAAAAAATTTTTCTAAGCAACAATACAATAGTTGACCAAAAAACATGACATCCTGTCATTTACAGACCAACATGCATTTCAAATGACTTCACAGTCTTCAAATTGTTACCATATGTACTCAGAAGCAAACTCCTTGGACAATTTTGAGAGAAAAAAATTAATAAAATAGAACTTTTCTAAATTAATAAGCTTTTATTACAGATGAAATCCGAAAAAGTAAATTCAGAGTATATCCAGAAAGTAGAACCAGGAAATCTCAACTGTCATTTCAGGGGAAAAATGACCATACAAAGAGAAATCAAAGGAAAAGATACACATAGTAGAACATCCAGATAAATGAATTGCAAAATAATATAATTCAAATTTATTTCAAAGGACCAGAAGAATCTGCAACAAGACAACTAAAAATAGATAAGAGATAGACAGTGGTTATGTACCTTTTCTTTAGCAATCTCTGCAGATTGTTTCTGGTTGAAAGTATTAGTTGACAGCTTAGATTTAGTAGCAATATCAGCCTGCTCTTGTAGAGATGCATACATATTCTGCACAGTATCCAGCAAAAAACGATCACCCCCATGCCTGGCTATGAAGGACACTGATGTAGGACACTTATCATAATATCCAAGTGGTACAGTGACCTGAAAAATTAGGAAAACAAAGTTAATTAAAATTTCAAAATTCTTACCATAAAAAAAAAAAAAAGAAATTAAGCAAACCATAGAACTTGTTTCCGTCTGAGAATGTAAAGACATATGAAACTGTTGGTCCAGACACACACACAAAGAGAGAGAGAGAGAGAGAGAGAGAGAGAGAGAGAGAGAGAGAGTATTTCACCTGACAGCAACCTGATACACTAGCAATACTCAGCAGACTGAATGCCCTGTTCTGATAATCCTCTGATAACATCTCCTTCCCACCAAGTTTTGGAGGAGGATAAGCAGTGGTAGGAGTCACTAGAATACCATCATCCTAAAACATTACCATATAAGACAGGCATAGTCAATACAACAGTGTTAGAATGCCACTTTTCTGTTCACTAAAAGAACAAAAATAAAGTTCGTCAACTAAAACCCCCAGGATGGTTACTGAAAGCATATGCAAGATGTTTCTCCTTTTGAATAATCATCAAAATTTTGGTAAAAGCATCAAAATTCGAATAATCAGAGAAAGATCAAAGTAGATCCAAGGAAGATCACAAGGGAATAAATACAAGTAAACTTGCAAGTTAAAAGGCTTAATTTGAAAAAAGAAAAGCAACCAAATGAGAATTCAGAACTAGTGTAGACATGGCGGAATCATTAAGCAGTCTCTATAGAGAATGGATGAAATAAGACCTAGCTGAAACCGACAACAATTCCCAGAGGAACCATGACCATAACATAGTGTGCATGTGAAACTTTCACCCTATCACAGGTTTTCACCAGGCAAGATATACAACAGGACCAGAATGTATCAGCACTTTTAACAAGATGAAAAAGATTTTTGACATAAAAAAAAAAAAAATGTAGCAACGAGTCAAAATTACTGATAGTGATCAATGACCCGAAGTGTGTGGAGTCATTGATTCTTCAAAAATCACCCCTTTACTCAAATTTTATTTTTTGATTATTAGTTCGAAGATTTCCTTAAGGCAAACGTTGAAAACAGATTTGAATCTGTCCTCTCTTTATCGATTTCTATTATTTTAGCCCTTGTAACGACAAACGCCACCTCAAGCACAAAACCAGATTAAACCTAACTCTGCCTATCTGTTCTCTTTTCATCCAATTCTAATTATATTAGGCCTTTGTTCTACCGACACATGCCTCCCAAGTCACCTCAATTACAGAAACAGATTAAACTTACCTCACCATCCAAGGTTGGTGTCGTGGATATTTGATACCAGACCTCTTGCTTTACTTCAAGAATCCTAGACTATCTCCTTGGGTACAAAAATACCAGCACATATAGAGCTGACCTTAACTAACAACCTAAAAAGTCCATTGATTTTCAATAGCTTCTTTCGAGAATGGAAGAAGTTTAAAAAGGCAAAGCAACCTTAATTTCTTTCAGTGAGTACACAGCAAACAAAAAGTATACGAACACACAGAATATCAGCTCTATTATAGCAACCAAAACCAAGAGAAATATATTATGTAAGTGACCATTCTTATATACAATTGCACGTGTTCCACAATTAGCGAAAAATGTTACCTTCAAAAGAGAACTGATAGCTGAACGCATTTCATTCCGAATGGATTTGCAGTTTTCTATCACTGTCTCTGAAATTTCCAACATTTCTCCAATTTCTGCAGAGATATCAGGATCTAGAGCAGGTTTTACTGATTCAATCCATTCATTATGATTATTTTTGAACTCATATCTGCATTTGAAAAGATAAAAAACTGAATTAATCCATTATCTAGTGAGGAAAGGCAAGGGAATGAAAAATGTAGATCTAATTACACAATTCTCTACACGCACCATGCCAGCAGAATACAATCAAAATCGTTCACAGGATTGAATCCCAAAGCCAAAATGATGCACATATGCAATAGTGCAAACTTGACATCAACAGATTCTATCCACTCACAGTAAAGTGGATCAGGGGACATGAGAAACATCTTATCTTATCAGGCCCCCCTCTGTTACACATATATCATATTTAAGTTAGTGCTTGAAATATGAACATTAAGGCCCGCCCCGTAAGATAGATTCATCTCAGTACAAAACCTTCCCCAACAAAATACTTCTTTCAGGTTTCATATATTACGATCCCCCTATTAATGATTGTCATTTCAATAAAAATATATATATAAATTATCCGGCAAACTATCTGATACAAACTTATGTGTATTAAAGTAGTGGAATGAGCGAAAACCGAAAACAAACTTATGTACCTGACTCATTGTTACATCAGTTATCATGTGAAGGTATTAGTTATATTTGTATGTGAAGTAAGAGGGTTGATACAGTGCATGCCACCATGCACCATCATGGCATTTTCTCATTGGGAGAACTGTGGGGCACATCACAGTTCTAAAGTACTTTCTCCTTGCGGCCACCCAAAAATTTAGCAACTACTTCCTCAAATACTAAATGGCAACACCAAGACAGACCTTCCCACCTACATTACACTTGTAGCATAGCCATCCTTTTACTCAAGTGCCCAAGCATTGGAAAATGCAAGAACTATTCAATACATGGCAACACGAACAAGAAAGAGGGAAAAAATATTAAACATGCCAGCTGAATGAACAGCTATTTTCAATGGTTTCACATTTAAGTCACACAAAGCAGTTTGGGAATATGTAGGAGAAGTTAGATGACAGGATTGTATTATTTCAGAATCATGAAACCACAATCAGCAATATTCACACAAGCAGACAAGCATACGACAAAGGGTGATAACCTTCAAAAGAAAGTTGAGACATGGAACACTCAAGTCTTAGCCATGCCATGAAACAATGCAGATTCTTAACAAACTTATTTCATAAAGAAGTGAGCTCACCGCTGGATTAACCGCATAACATTTTTAAGTTCACCATTTGTTTTGTGAAAACCTTTCAAGCTTGGAACTTTAGAATCAAAATATTCTCCGAGGTTTTCATGCTTCAACACTTGTCCTGAACAAGATTATTGACAGAAAAATCAGAGAAATGCCAATTTACACAAGCAAAAGAGCTTAAAAAGTAAACTTAAATGGATTTTCCTCAAAAAAAGGCTAATGATTAAAGGTTCAAAGCACAAGAACTTACTTCCAAAAAGCTTCTCAGTTGACTTAATTACCACCTGAACAACCCTGTCAGCAGGAATCTTCAAGAGCTCAAAACAATCATCAGCAATTATAATTTGTCTTGGACTACGTTGAGCTGCAAATGGAAGTTGCAGCAACACATGGCCAACATGACGCAGAATTTTAGGATCCCTAGCAAACCAACCTGCAATGAAATATTAATGGAGGCATAAGACACAAACTACACAATGCACAGAAGATGTCTGCAAAACGTACAAAAATGCCATGCAAGACTTCATTTATCAGTTCGAGATTAAACTTAGGTCATATCATACATTACATTCACAGATCTGCTGAATAACACCAAAACTGTAAGGTTTGTTTGACCTAAAATTTATTTTCATCAGTCCCACAGTAGCACAAATGTAGGAGAAATTCATGAAGATCTATCCCACTCCTGGAATCCAAGCCACACATTAACAGCCGCATCATATTGGTCAATTAACTCTACATACTTATTGCCAAGAAGCAACCAATAACCGGCTGGAAACATACCACTGTGTAATCTAACAATAAAATCAAATCACATTATGCATAAATGATAAATGCTTCATCTTTTATTTTTATACAGTCATGTTTTTGTTATATTTAAGCCCTTAAGATGATTTTATTAAATACAACTAAGAATTTCAAGATAATTATAATTCTAATATTTTATTAGTAACATTCTTTTTCTTGAACAATGAATCAACATGTGAATGGTATAACCGAAATATATAATGGAAATAATTTATTCACTTCTGCTTCAATACATTCTCTTGAATGAGCATTAGTCTAATGCAATTATATAGATGTACTTGTCAGTAGTTTGCAGTTTCCAAACAAAAGGCCTCTGTTTTCTCCTCTATGTCTCTCCTTTTTCTGTTCAGATAACATCCACTCTTTAATGCAAGTCAAATAGAATTAACTCAATATTAATGAAATATTCACCAAATGGAAGTACTGAAAACTTGGCCAGCAAGTGTATTTCTAACATCTTCCTTTTCAAATAAAACCGGTTCAAATTTAGATGATAACTGTAATTCATATCACTCTTCAATATACATGTTAGAACTTCAGAATGTAATTTCCAAGTAAACTTCATCTTACCGAACTTTCACAAACACAAATCTAAAGAGTAACATGCTCTCTCAAAACAAATAAATAAAATCATATATTTTAGCATGTCCAGAAAACAATTAGCACAACCTCATGTAATAATAAAAATAATATGCAGTCCAAGGACTACTGTTCCTACCATCTCCTCAAGCAATACAACAGAACACAAAGATGAGACAGCACTTGGGACATGTATGGTTTTGGTTCCTCAGGAACCTATCATTTATGAATTAAGAACATAAGAATTTCAGTGATGCGTACCAACAGTATCAAGACTTGTTGAAATGGGTATAATCCCCATGTGGGAAACAGCCCCATAGGAGGGCCGGAACCCTAAAATTCCACAAAATGCAGAAGGTACCCTCACACCTCCAACAGTATCAATACCTGCCAATAAATCATATGAGACTCAATTATTCAAAATTCGATGACACTAGCTTAATTTGGTAATTAAGCATAAACAACATAAAAACACAAAAGCAAGCCAAAATATTTTATGTAAATTAAAAAACCATGTAGCAAGCGCCTGATGACATGTTAATAAAACTAGCAAATTTGGACCTGCCATAGTTAGCATGGTTATGTTCAAAATTTATAGTTATATGAGAAGCAAAAAATAGTACAGCTAAACTAATGCCATTAACACTTATCATCAATTAAATATGAGATTTGTATGATAAATATTATCATCACTGAAAGACATGTATGCTTTTCTTTTTCTTTTTTTTTTTGTTGCACAGAAATTCTATCCCAACTAAGAACTCGGCTGCCTAGATTTATTGATAACAAATAAAAATGCTCAACTCCTCCAAAGTTAAGCTAACTTGGAATTTTTTTTTTTTTTTTTGAATCTTTAATGCATGGATAACACAGAATTGGGCTACGGAAACCTAAGAAAAAGCTCACCCAAGGAGAAATCAACAAGATCAGCAGCAACGGCCACAGCAGCCCCACTAGAAGATCCACCCGGCATTTGTGAAGGTGCAGCAGGATTAGTAGGCGTATCATAATGCTTATTTGTTCCATTTATACTGCAAAATGAAGTGAGTACCAGCACAGAAAATTCAGAAAATTAATAACAAAAAGCAACAACTGTTAATCGTCCCCAAAAATTAAAAAAAAAATAGAGACCTGTAGGCAAATTCATCAACCACAGTTTTGCCAATGCAAGTGGCACCTCCTTCGACGAGGGTGGAAACCACAGTAGACGTTCGAGAAGCTGCACTGTGCGTCCGGGCCCACTCTGGATGCCCAAAACCAGTCACGTATCCTTCGATATCGAATCTGTCAACACAAAAATAATAAAGAAAATACAATAAAATAAAATGAAACAAAATAAAAATGTTAAAATAAAAGTGAAAGTGAAAGGTTGATAAATAGATACAGGTCAGAGACGGCAAAAGAGAGGCCGGTAAGAGGATGAGGGGCTTTTGGAGGAAGGGGCTGAGGCGGAGGAAGCAGTTGAAGTTTCTCGATGAACGCTCCAAAATCTTGTTTTATATTCTTCTTAAGCTTTTTAGTCATTAGCAGAATTCCAGCTAAACCCAGACCCAACAATACCCATAAATTAGCAGATTGAGAAGCCATATAGGAACTCGATATAATTCTTAATTTGAACTTTAACCAAACAAGGAAGCAGCACCCACACGCACTGCTATCAAAACCTAAGAGCTCGAGGAGGAGAGGAGCAACCTGAAGCTGACCAATCTCATAGATGGATTTATTACTTCTATTTTACTGCTAATAAGACGCTGCTATCGACGTGGCAATTGCGCCCGGTACACCTCCATTATTCAAAAATTATCTCAATATCCTCAAATGTATTTTTACCAAAATTTTCATCGATACCCTTTAAAAACTGATAAAAAATTACTAAGTTATTCTCATTTTAAAACATTTCAAATCAACTATCTTCTCCACCAATTCGGCATATGTTATCGATCGTGGTATTATTATCCCTTTATCCTTTGAACCTTTGACTTATACTCGTCATTTTGCTCAATCCATTCACCATTGAAGAGAATATGCACACGTACCAAAACCATATCTGATGATACAATAAAAAAAATAATATTAAATTTCATATACAAGTAACTACACGACCTTCCCTTTATCCTTTGAACCTTTGACTTATACTCGTCATTTTGCTCAATCCATTCACCATTGAAGAGAATATGCACACGTACCAAAACCATATCTGATGATACAATAAAAAAAATAATATTAAATTTCATATACAAGTAACTACACGACCTACATGACCTACACGACTATATTTCTTACATGACCTACACGACTATATTTCTTACATGACCTACACGACTATATTTCTTACATGACCTACACAACTATATTTCTTACATTACCTACACGACTATATTTCTTACATGACCTACACGACTTACACGACTATATTACTGACACGATCTACATGACTAACTATATGACGTACACGGTATCAAAAGAATGCACGACTCGAAACATTTTCACCATAAATAAATTATATTGTTGAAAAAAATAATTAAACAACCTACATTGCATATATTTCTATGTATAAGAAAAAATGGTAAAAATAAAACATTGTAATGTGAGGAAAATTTCTAAATTTTCCTAAAAATTAAAAAATTAAAAACCCAACAACATTAACATACCTTATTGGGTTGTTTAATAAGCAATGCACCTTTAAAGAAAGAGTGGGTGTTAAAAAATGAATACATAATTGTATTTGTGTAAGAAGTTATGAGAGATTTTGAGAGATTTTAAGAGATTTTGAAAGAATCGGCAGCAAAAATAAATTTGGGTGAAAGAAATGAGGAAAGAAATATGAAGACAATTCATTGAGTGAATTTGATGCATTCATTAAGGGCATTTCTGACTTTGCTCACATTTATTAGGGTATTCATGAAAACCAAAAAGGGAGGGGGTATTTAAATAATTTTGAAACTATTAAAGGGTATTTAATTAAAAACCCCGCTATCGACTTATGCATTACTTTTAATATATCGGTATTTATCGTTAACCTCCCCTTATTCTTTTGTGAGATCGCTATACGCCCATATATTTCTACTATTGTACAAAATAACGTTCTTTTGGTTTTTTTTTTTTTTGGGAGTATTAATGTAGCTTAAATCGTATTAATTTGGAAAAAAAAATACCAAATTCAATGTGTATTTAGCATCAATAAATTGAGATAGGCTATACATCACATGCATTATGAAACTTCTTTTTTCTTATTGGTAACTAGAAATTATATTAAGAAGAAAAATGTGAATTTCATGGATTAATCAATACAATAAGATAATGGGAAAAAAAATCATACATTTTTGCCTTAAAAAAAAGTTAAATTATGTAAATCACTTAAATTAAGATATTCATGTGAAAGAATATGATTAATTTGAGGATGCATAGAGTGGGCGCAATGAAGGTAAAACATAAATTACAGCTAGAAATAAAGCTATTTTATTTTAGGAGGATTCTGTTTTTAACAAACGGGGGTAGAGCAGCTGAAACGGCCCCTATAACAAGAGTTGTAACTGGTAAGTTGTAGATTATTTCGAGAACTAGCTTGCTTCAAATAAGAAAAGATCTAAGCTTTTAAATATTATTACAATGCCGAAGCCAATCCAGGCACGGATCAAATTTAAGACTATTATTGGACCGAAAAATAAAAACCACGTCTTTGTTTAAAATATACAATCCTAGCTCAGGAATTCTGTCGCCTCTTGATATTACAGTTTACCCGAAACTTCCTCTTCAAACAATAAATTGTAATTGCCAAATTATAATCATTTATCCCAAAAAGGGAAGACCAAAAATGTCACTTTTGGTGAATAATCTTAAACTTAACGCTGCAGAGTCCAGACAGAATGGTTGGGTTTCCAGTTTAGGAGGCCTTGATCCTCGAAGACTCTCCAACAACTCGCTCCATTCTTGTATACCACTCTCCTATTCGAGTGTGCTCCACCATGTCTCTACCTGATCTTAGGTACCGGATTGGTCTTAATACTCCAAACACAGCAAGGTCAGCTAAATTAGGCTTCGAACCCCCTGAAATAACCAAGGTAAATCAAGATATATATTATTTATTAACAAAGGATGATGCTTCTATTGGTTATTAACAAAGGAAGATGCTTTTGTTGGTGCTCAAATTATGTACAAAGTTGATGAGATGCTTACAAGTTGAAGAAGATATTAGATATTTGAAGCACATACCTAGAAATTCCCTACCATTAAGAGCATCCACCCATGTTTCTGCAGCTTCATATAATGCAGCGCGCTCATCAGTAATATTGTATTTCTTTTTCAGTTTTTTGGACACAAAATACATTGCTGCAGCTCCAGCATATTTTGCTGTAAGTTTTTCTGTGAAGCTGAAATTGCCTGCAATTAAAAGAGAGGTTTACAAAATAAAACAAAGCAAAAATAACACACTCTTACTATCAATAAGGACAGACTCAAGGAATATATACAGATTAAGTAGACTTTGAAAATTTTCAACTAAGACAAATAAAAGCAATCAGTTGAAGTATTGTATACAAGTTCAACTTTTTTTTTCTTTTTCCAAATTGACAATAAACAATGCAGTATTATCTTACATGATTTTTTTCCTAAAGACATTTCTTGGAGATTACTGATGCAAACACATGGAAAGAGTTCTATGACAATGCTAGAAGAGAATTCGCCAGTCTGCCAGAAGCACAAGCAATAAACAGAGAATATATGCATCATTATTCAACTTTCTAGTGTGTGTAGGAGATAATGACAATGCTGATAGGACCTGCTAAAGGACAACTAAGTGGCTACAGCTAAGGCTCTATTACAACTTTTGAAAAACTCATCCTCATAGAAGCTTCAGAAGTGCGGGGCAAACACACTGAAAAAAATAATTGTATCAATAAGCACCAATTAAGAAAACTGTTCTCCATAGCGTGACCACTAACAGCAACACTAATAAAAAAATATCATACTTCGCCTCATTAAATCTACTATTGGTGCCATCAAGGTGTAAGACAAAGGGCCATCTAAAATCTAACAGATGCCAAATCAATCAGTACAAACAAAGGAAAGTGAACTTAAAAGAAGTAAACCATTCAGGACAAACTAAAATAAATTATGAATTAACTTCTCGCTCAGTTTCCTTACTTGGAGTGTTAAGATAGCAATTCTCAGGAATTACAACTGCCACCAACTCCTTTTGATATGTAGCAAAAGATTCATTGACTTAGTTCTTCTTCTACAATCATCTGTGTAAAGGTCCACTATAATATTCACTTTGCACTATTCATCAAAATAAGTGTTCAACTAATTTCTTTCGAGAAGCAACTTGTGCTAACACTTCCATTAGACTATATACTGAAATTTCAAGGGAAAGTGTTCAACTGACTTCTTTCAAGAAGCAACTTGTCTAACACTTCCATTAGACTATATATTGAAATTTCACAGGAAAACAAGCACAAGGCTGACAAACAGGTACTCTTGGACCAAAGTATTAGAACTAGAATACATGTAGATGCATTTTAAGTAATCCAATTCCCAATTTTAAGGTCTATGCTCAAATCAAGAAGAGAAAAAATCATAAACTGGACTCAATAAATCACAGAAACCAGAGTGTACAGGCAAGAAAAAGCACCAAAGGCTACTTTTTCCTCAATTTTTTGATAAGAAACTCAAAAATGTGTAAATGAAGAATATTTAAAACAGATAATGGACCAGCTGTCCACTAAGGATGCAAAAACTAGGATTATTTGCACTATAAATACTTTTTTCTCCTTGTTTGGTTCAAATTAAAATTTTAAAGCACCATCCACTAACACATAGACATGCATTTACAGAAATAATCTTACCACTGCTTGTGATATAGTCAAAGGACTCAAGAGCCTCAGAAGTATTGCGATATATGTTTGGGGACAACAGATGCACAAGGTGATTATCCACCCATCTACAACATGAAGCCACAAACAATAACATTAGGAAGATTATGCTGAAGCTCTAACATGGTCAAGAATGAAATAAATGGCGTTGCAATAAATAACAACATAATGTTGTTAAAAGAACATTCAAAATTTTCCTTAATTACAAAGCTTAATGACCAATTTAAATTAGGCCATTTCCTGACATTTGAGCTTTGAAGTCGTCACCTAAGAGGCTGTACTTTTATCGACTGAACTCTGGAAATGGTTCAGTTTTAGTCTTTCAGTTGTTTTAAGTGCATTTATTTTTTAACACTGAATATTCACAAAATCTGTCTGAATAAAATTAATTCTTTGGACTTGTCACTGAATCTGAATGCATTTTATATTTATTTTCATGATAACACATAATATTTTACCTTATTACAACCTCATCATTCCTTGACCCTATTTTTTAGAAGGATAAATATGCAAAAACAATATTACTATTCCATTTAAACATTAAAAACAAAAAAAAAAACATATATTTCCAATGTACACCTTAAATCTATTCAATTTCATATGAAAAAGAAGACACTATTTGACACCAAGCAAAACATTTCTCTTACATTTGAGGTATAAAAGCAAGATCAACAAACTTTTATTTTTTTATTTTTTTTAGGGGGGAGTGGCAGGAAATAGAAATAATTTATTAATTGTCAAAATGAACAAACACACAGAGGACCGGATATCCACAAAAGAAAGCAAATAGAACCATGATTATCCTCATCTATACAAAACAATATGGACGGTTCACTCTTAACTATCTATGAGAGGAACGCCCAAGATCTTAGCATCAGAAAAGTCTCCCGAGAAAGCATTGTAGCCCAAAAACTTCTTGAATGACGTGGATAAAGAAATAGGCAGTATCTTGAAAATATTGTCCAAAGAGATGCCAAAAACAATATTAGTCCACAAACCAAGGTCAACAAATAGCAACCAAACTTTTACAAATCTTAGCTAGAATCCAAAGAGCCCAACTGTATCAAAATTTTAACAATTTTCAGAAAAGTTGAGACAGAATCAACCTCAAAGACTGAGGTTATGTTTGTTTTATAATCTAAATGCGAATAGATTTGAATTTTCCTGAACCCTGAACAATATTTTTCTTGCACATACATCTGAAAAGTGTGAAATATGTCTAAACAATTCAGAAACATATAAAACAAATATTGACATATCTATCTCTCTAAGAAGAAAAATCTATTCAACTGGTTGTTGGCCATGATGTGAATGCTAATTGCTCATTTTATAATATCAAAGTACTAATCATTTGGATACTAAACATATTAGATGGATGGGGGTTACTTTATTCTGGAGCTGGATTTGATGCTTCTCTTTTATTGCTTAGAGTCTACTTAAAATCATAATTTTTTTCCTGGCAAAGGAAGCTTATTAACTTAATGCTTGACTGAGGCACAGTAATCAATAGTCAAATGGTTGGTCTAATCCTACTTTTACCTATACTTCTATCTATGTTGTTCTTATTTCTCCAATGTTTTCTTCATTAGCTAACTCCATTCTTTTTCCTGGAATTCAAATATCATTTCACATCTTTCATACAACTTAATTAATGAGAACCAGTAGGCCACAACATCTTATCGCAATCCCCAAACCTTAAAATCCTTGCATTCTTCATTCCCACTTATACAGCATAGTCTTTACCCTTAATCCACCAGCGGCTCCATCAAATTATTGCCTAAACTTTCAGCAGCCTAAATCCACATATTCTGCCATTGTTTAGTAATTAAACAATCCAACATCAAATTTTATTTAAGTTATAACCCAGCACCTATGTGGCATGCCAAAATTCATCGAACTTCCTTTATGCCTCAATGGAAAAAAAATTGAGCAACAATGTATAGAAGATAAGTCATACCCACGCCACTTTTTCTCTTCATCATCGCCAGAGGGTGAATCGGCCTTCCTCTTTGGAGTTAATTTTTGGTCCAACTGATCAATTATAGCTTCACAGATAACACATGCTACTTTAATAAATTGAAAGCAAAGCAGACATTTAACAAGATCAAGAAAAACAAAACCAAGTACCAGATGAGTCGACCAGTTGCTCGCCATCCACCATCAAAATAGGCACCTTTTTATATTCAGACCACTTGATCTCTTTCTTATTAATTGGATTCACTTCCACAACTTTGTAAGGTATATCATAGTAGTCCAGGAATGCTGAGATAGCCAAAACAAACAAACTAGTAGAGAATCCAACCCAACCAAATCATATAATAATAGAATTGTAATTTTATTTATCACTTAAAAAAGCTAAAAGCTAGGTATTAAAAGATGGTACCTTTAACTTTATTGCAAAATGGGCAAGCTTCGTACTGATAGAGAACAACTTCCTTAGGAACAAGGTCCGTTGGCAAAGGCTCCTTGGCGTAGACGCTTTGGGCTGAGAGGGAAGCGATTGCAGCAGCAGAGGCTAGAGCACCGGCGACGCCAAGAGAGGCGGTGGCGGCGGCTGCAGCTGAGCCTGTGGAGAAGCAACGCCATCGGCTGTATGAAGTGGAATTGGTGGTGAGGAGACGGTGGTTAATGGTGGCGGTGGCTAGGGTTCTACTGGAAAGTATCAAGGAAGTTACAGTAGTTGATCTTCTCATCGCGACCGATCTTCGAGAGATATCTCTGTGACTCGGGGTTTATGCGGCTATGGGGTTTAGGATTTTCATTGATTGGTTTTTTGGGCTTTGGGGCGTTGCCACTTGTCACTTGCCACCTGTCAACTAATTAGTCACGTGCTCGTATGATTTTCCAATCCAGTAGCTTTACTATGGTAGCTAGACTATGGTGGAGTTGATCTACTGTAGTTTAATGATGGTGATCGTCAATTATTTCGCTAAATATATAGTGTGTTTATTTGAGAGTTTAGAAAATAAAAATAAAAGAATAAAAATAAAATAAAATTCTCATTCTTATTTATTTTTGTTAAATAAACATTAAAATCACATTCACATTCTAGTTTATTCTCATTCTCAATTCATTTCTAATTTTCTATTCCACCACATTTCTATTTCATGAAGTAAATATTATAATCTCATTCTCATTCGATATTCTCATTCTCATTCGATATTCTCATTCTCATTCGATATTCTCATTCTCAACCCACTTATATTCCACCACATTCTCATTTTATGAAACAAACGCACCAACAATTTAATATTTATTTATTCGTTCTAATTTTGAATTTTTATTTTATGATTACTTTGAATTTCTATCTTATCTTTTTTTTTATAGGAATTTCTATCCTACCTTAATTACATTTGACTCTCTTGTTCGATAAAGGCTCTATCGTAAAATAATTTCAAATAGTAAGCATTTGATGTGCTCTGTTTGACTTAAAAGAAAAAATTAATGCTAAAAGTAAGTGTTAGGGATCGAATCAGATTCATATAAAGTAGAACAGATGATATTTGAGTAATTCAATCATATTGGAATAAAGAGGATACGGATCAATCCATATTGTAATACAAAAATTAAAAAATTAAAACATAAATAGAAAAAGAACTAATGAAATAAAACCCTAAAAGCTAAAATTGAATCCTCCAAACAAGTATAAAACCCAGCTGGCAGCCGCATCACAACAAGCACCCACGATCATGAACACTAAGCAAGCCAACATGGCAACACCATCCGTCGACAGCGCCCCAGCCTTTTTTTTTTTTAAAGAAAGAAAAAACTTTCTACCATTCATCTGAAATTAAGACAGAACAACATCTGGAAAGTTTTCTAGCCAAATATTGGTTTCACCACATCTTATTGCTCTTTTAGCTAAGCTATGAGCAATAGTATTACAAGTTCGAAGAACATGCTGACATTTAACCACTTGGAAATCTTTCCTGCTGCTGCTGATTATATCAGAAATAGGCTAGCATATTTCAGTCCTGCTGTTTTTCCTATTATTAATTAGCTCAACCACCTCTAAGGAATCGGATTCAATAATTACTGATGAAAGTCTAACAGTTTGAGCTACGTATAATCCCCATTTGGCTGCCTCAGCTTCTGCGAAAGAGGTGTCCTCATAAAATTGTATACACCTAACAGCTGCTGCTACAGTCTTCTGAGATAAGTCTTTAATAACAACCCCAAGACCTGCAATTTGCTGATTTTTGTCAATAGCCTCATCCACATTGATTATATGACACCCTTCAGGGGGAGGTTCCCATTGATGTGTTTCTCTCGGCTCTCTTTGTTTAAATTGATGCTGCTCAAGCTCTTTGACTCTCTAATAAGCTTTCACGACTACAATAACCTTAGCTATTGATATGGCAGGATCTGACCTTTTCCTTTCATAAATAACTTTGTTCCTTGCATTCCGCACCCCCCCCCCCCCCCCCCCCCCCCCCCCACCACACAAAAGATACCAGCTCAATCTCCCTGGTTGTTAGTTTTTTTTGTCAAGCTTTGCAGCATGCTCAACAAATCCTGTCTAGCTTCATTTTGAACTTCTGCAGCAATATGGGTGTGCCTCCACATTTTCTTGGCAAGCTTACAGTCCAGCAGAGCATGGGGAATATTTTCCAGCTCTTTCTTACATATTTGACAGATAGGTTCCTGCACCACCTTCCTTTTCCATAAGTTTTCCATAGTTGGCAGAAAGTTTTTTGCAGCTTTCCAGAAGAAAATTTTCACCTTTTCAGGAATCCCCAACTTCCATATTGTTTGCCAACCTTGGGGGTCAGAGTTTGAACAGCAGGGCTTGTCAGGAAATTTGATCTTAAGAGCTAATTGGTAACCACTTTTAACGGAATAATTCCCCTTGTCATAGTGCCAAAGCATCCCATCTTCTTTAGGCTCACTAGGCAAATGAATTCTCATAATGGCTTCACCATCATCTGCAGCAAAGTTCTGCTGAATTAAAGCTTCATTCCACCTGTGGTTAGGACCAATCAGCTCAGAAACTCTAATGTCAGCTGGCAGCGATGATCTCACAATTAGTTTGACAGACATTGGCCTAGGCAACCAATTACTGGAGTGGATTTAATTTTTTCTCCTCTTCCAACTCTCCATCTGATGCCTCTTTGAAGAACCTGTCTATCCCATAAGATGCTCTTCTAAACAAAAGAAGGGTTGGATCTTGTCTTGGCCTCGAGAAAATGAGAGTTCTTAAAATATTTTGCTTTCAGCACTCTTACTACCAAGGAATTAGGATACTGAATCAGCCTCCAACCTTGCTTTGCAACCAAGGCTTGGTTAAAACTAGATATGTCTCTGAATCCCATTCCTTCTCTGTATTTAGCACAACTCATCTTCTCACATTTTGTCCAGTGCATTCCTTTTCTATCTTCCTTCGATCCCCACCAAAATCTTGCCATGCCTATCTGGATTTCATTGCACAGCCCTATCGGAATTTTAAAAACACTCATTGCATATGCAGGGACAGCCTGAGTTACGGCTTTCATCAGTATTTCCTTGCCTCCACTGGAAAAAATTTGTGCTGCCAACTAGATATCTTATTCAAGACTTCGAGTTTAATATCGTTAAAGAAACTTGTTCTTTTCCTTCTTATGATTGAAGGCAAGCCCAAGTATTTCTCATGCTTAGACACCACCGTGAGATCAAAAATATTCTTTATTGCTGTGATTTGTCCTCCCTGAATCTGACCACTAAGGAACACTGATGATTTTTCATAGTTAAAAACCTGTCATGATGCAGAAGTATAGCAATAAAAAATTGACTTTAAATGCTTGCACTCTTCATTATTAGCCCTTGTGAATACAAGGCTATCATCATAAAAAAGAAAGTGGGAAATAGTGATGTCTCTAGAAAATTTCAGCCCGTGAATCTAGTTTTGCCGCTCTCCCTGCAATAAATGATTTGAAAATACTTCTGCACATATGATAAACAAATATGGTGATAACAGACATCCATGTCGAAGGCCTCTTTAGGGCTGAATTAGACCTTTTGCAATCCCATTTATAATAATAGAGAATGTGGGAGTGGTGACACAGTTCATAATCAAATCCACCCATTTATCCAAAAAGCCTAGCTTCTTCATAGCTTGCCTCAAAAAAGTCCATTCCACTTTATCATAAGCCTTACTTATATCAAGCTTTAAAGCAACCCAACCATTTTTCTTCCCTTTGCTAAGTCTAATTTTATGCAAACATTCATATCCAAGGATAACATTGTCAGTGATTAACCAATTAGGTATGAATGCACTTTGACTCGGGGAAATAATTTGGTGAAGAATTTGTTTTAGCCTATTAGCTATGGTCTTAGCTATGATTCTGTATATAACATAACATAGGCTGATATGTCTAAATTCAGTAGTTTTCCTAGGTTTAGCAACTTTAGGAATTAGAGCAATATATGTATGATTCAAAAGGGCTGTTGTACCTCGATCATTGAGAACATGCAGACATGTCTTTATAACTTCATTTCGGGTTACATCCCAATGCTTTTGAAAGAATACAACTGGTAATTCGTCTGGTCCGAGAGCTTTTATTGGGCACATTTGAAACAGGGCTGCTGTGATTTCTTATGCTGAAAAAAGGTTGATCTAATTGGTTGTTCAGCTCTGAATTAATCTTCAGAGGCATTCCTTGAAGGGCTGCATTAATTTTGTCTTGACTTGGGTTGGAAGTGGTGAAGAGATCTTGAAAATATTCACAAAATCTTCTTTCCACTTCTTCATTATCTTCTATCCATTGCCCATTATTATCTTCTACACCTTTAATTTTATTTTTCCTCTTCTTTGTCGAAAATTTGTGATGAAATAACTTCATGTTTTTGTCCCCCTCTTTTAGCCAATCAGCCCTGGATCTTTGTTTCCAGTACACCTCTTCATCAATCAACAAGTTTTGGATCTGCCGCTCAATATTACTTACATCATCCCCATCATCATTCTGAAGATTGCCTTGCTTTGCTCTTTCCAGTTTCTTTATCAGGCTCTTTAGCTTTTTTTTCCCTGTTACCGAAAGCTTCCTTGCTCCAAAACTTCAGATGAGCCATAGAGCTTTTAGAAATCTTTGTAAACATCTGAACAGGGTTATCTTCACTTCCATCTCCCCAATTAAGCCATTCTCTCTTCACAATATTTTTGCACTCATCATATGAACTCCACATATCCTCGTAGTGGATTCTATTGAAACTTCTCTTTTCATAATTCAAACTTCTCTGCCTATTTTGAACCACCATCATGATCGGGCAATGGTTTGACTCCCAGTGTATAAGATTTGTAGCTGGCCAATCGTAAAATTCAGCTCGCCATTCCTGGTTGCACATGAATCTATCCAATCTCTCCTCTATATAATGGGGTCCAAAACGTCTGTTCGACCAAGTAAAAGGGTGTCCTTTGTAGCCTACATCCTCAAGCTTACAATCTTTAACAAATTCTCTAAAATCGGCAACCACCCTAGCATTTCTGTCTAAGCCCCATTTTCTCCTTTAAATTCAAAACCTCATTAAAATCTCCAAAGCAAAGCTAAGGGCTTACCGACAACTTTGCCAGCCTTCTTAATAAAGTCTAGGTATGCTTCTTTTTTTGGCTTCAGGATGACCATATATGCCCGTGCATCTCCAGCTTCGTCCATTTGCATTCTGAATCTCAGCATTTATATGGTGGTTGCTATATGATGTTATTTGAACCGTAATTTCTAAACTCCACAGCATGGCTAAGCTTCCACTTTTTCCTTTTGAATCCACCACTAAACAATTCTCAATACCCAACTTCCTACACACATTATTAACCTGCTTAGAGCTCAATTTGGTCTCACAAAGGAAAATTAATTGAGGTCTATGCAGGTGGAGAATTTTTTTAATGGCCAGGAACGTCTGAGGATTCCCCAAACCTCGGACGTTCCAACTAATAATCTTCATGGTTGTCGGCGGGGCTGGTCTCCAGCCTCCGCTGATAACTTATCTGAAGTAGCCATTTGAACCTCTATAACCTTCTGTGCTGCATCTTCCTATATCAGCTTCAGTTTTGCCGATGGTGATGAAACTTGAATTTGCTTCACCCACGTACCACTTGGACTTCCTATTCTCGTCTTCTTACTTTGTAGGCTTAAGACCATTGTTCATTCAGCAGGCCTTTTCGAAGAAATTGGCCCAGCTTCTCCCTCAATTCTTTTTGTCCCAACTCTCGCTTGTAATTTCCATTTTCTGCCTTTGGCTTTTGTCCCTTTTTTTTTAGCCCACTCACTCCATCTTCTTTGTTTAAAACCTGCTGGCCCATTTTTTCCTCTCTCCCGTTATTTGGCCCAGTTAATGTCACATCCAATTTTTTGATTGCTTCATCAATTTCCCGCCTTACAAACATTCCCGCCCTTGTGCTCAACTCCCCACATACCAGTCCTTTGTCAACTGTCCTCGTATGCTTTCTGTCCTCTAAATTTTGTTGAATAGCCCTTACATCTCTTCGCATTAATGAGCCCTCAACTACCGCTTCAACATTCATGTTTCCCATTGGTGATTTAGCTTTTTCTAAGCTGTCAGGGTTTGACCCGGATCCACCTTCTGCATTCGGGTTAATCGGGCTCTGTTTGTGTTGAGGTCGATGCTGGTAGTCTTGGTTTGGTTGACTTGCTTCCCTGTTCCATCGATCTCGATTTCTATTATGTTTTGCTTTCTCAGCTCTTGTTAACGCCTTCATCCAAGCTCCAAAGGCCAATTGTTCCTTTGGCTGCCCTTTGTAGCTTTGGCATATTCTATACTGATAACCGATGATTCCACAACAAAAGCAAAATTTAGGCAGTTTTTCGTATAGTACTGGTATCAGAATTTATTCTCTGTTCTCCACTTCCAATAGCAAAACCTTTTTGAGAGGTTTTGTAATATCCACTGATATACGGACTCGGATAAAAGGCCCAATGCACTCCTTTAACTCATCAATTTCCATTTCCTCCACTTTTCCAATTTTCTTTCCCATTTCTTAAATCGCATCTTTATCCAAGCACATTAATGGAACATTATATAACTGGATCCAAAAGGATGTGTACTGGAAAGATTGATGTTTGATGTCTCCTACCCCGCTTGGTTCTGTAAGTATCATCAAGGCTTTGTCAAAATGCCAAGGTCCACCATACAAGACTATTTTCTTTTCAATTTCAGAGGGGAATTTGAACACAAATATGTTGTCTCCCGGGCTCTCCACTTTGATTTCTCGCACTGACTTCCACACTTGCTGCATTGACGTTCTTAACCCTTCTGTGTTCACTTCCCTTGACCGCAAAATCTTCCTAATAAGGCAATGAGCTGCAAGCTTTTCCCCTTTTCTCCTCATAGTTCCAATAAAGCTAATCTTATCCGTCTCTTCTTCTTTTAAGGTTATAGCCTTGCACTTGCGTATTAATTCTTCAGTATCCATCCTTAATCTTGTAAGCTTTCTTTTTTCTGAGATTTATTACCACACCAACACCCACTTACCATTGTTTCTACTAAAAAATAGCACCCAAAGCACTCAACTTGTGAGCGACATAATGGACCATGAAGATCCCCTTTTAGCGACCATTTCTAAGTTCTCTTTTTTTGAGAGAAAAAGAGTTCCAAGGAAGGTGATATTTTCCTAGCTAAGAGGGAAACATTTTGAAATGTATATTTTTTTACATTTTGACAGCACCCCAGCCTTAAACATGCGAGATTGCTTTTTTTTTTTTTCATCTATCACATGATTACAAATTTGCATCCTCTAAAGGCTAAAATTAAAACATAAATAAATAAATAAAATTGAACTAGACCAAGCCAATACCCAACATGGCAACATCATCCAACTGTCAACACCGCCCCAGCCTCAAACGATCAAACCTGCGAGATTGTTTTTTCTTCATCTTCTAAAACTAAGCCAATATTTAGTCTTCATCAAACTCTGAAGTCGAACAACTTAGATAACAATTTAACAAAGGAAAGAGTTTGACAATTTAACTTAGATATCATGACAGCATAGCGTTTGATCAAACGCTAGTCCCAATAATAGGAAGATTGATAAAAATGTTAGCAAAGTTAGTGGGATTTTGGATTTGGAGGAGTTGATGAGAGAGGAAGAGAAGGTGAAGGAGAAAATGAACACGCAAGACTATTGGTTGTTTAAGGGAATTATTGTTGAGGTCATGAGCAAGGCGTTCGCTGATAAAGGATACTGCAAGCAAAAAGGTATTGTGAGGAAGGTCATTGATAAATATGTTGAGGAAATTTAGATGCTTTAGAAAAAGCACGTTTTGAGAGCTGATCATGATGAGCTTGAGACTGTCATTCCGCAAATTGAGGGTTTAGTAGTAGGCGGCTCATTCATATTTTAAGCTCTAAACATATTGTTTTAATTAAACCTCCTAAAATAATTTGAGGTAAAATGTATGTCTTAATTTTATTTATTTAAAATTAATTTCTCTAACTTATGAGATGTATAATTATTAATCAATTTTTTTATAATTTTCCTAATATATCTTTCTTAATAGACAATATAGTTAACATATTTAATCTTTCCTATGACATAGTTGATCTTAAATAAGTTTTTATCGATGACTCCTTTTTGAGATTAAACTAACTTTTATATTTTTCTCTTGTTTTCAAAGTTTTTTATACCCTAATGCATATTTTTTTTTTCTCTAGTGAAACATGAGTAATTAAGCAAACAATTATGCTAGATAATTACAAGCAAACAACATATGAACACAGCCATATTTTTTTAAAAGAAACAAAAACAACTGAATAACATAATTAATTAACATGAGAATGGAAAGATAAAACTTGAAAATTTGAGAACTTTAACTTTGATGCATTGAGGCTTTGAGTAGTAGTGATCAATGGATAGTAAAACAATTGATTTTTTTTTTTTTAAAGTGAAAAGTAAGGTAGAGAAAGTAGTTTTTTCACCAAAGCAATGGAGGTTTCATATATATATTTTTTTGGAAAAAGATATTAATGGATAATAATTTTAAAAATATTTGGCCTTTATAGAGTTTTAGATGAAATATATGGAGGAAATAAATGGGATTAAAATTGTTAATTATAATGTTAAAAGGGGACTTTGTAAGGATTTAATAGTTTGTTTATGGAAAATATAATTACAAGATAATAATAAATATAAATCAATAATTAATAACTATAATTTAGGAATAAAATTAAGGGCCTTCATCTATTGTGGGGTCTTCGGCAACCGCCTAAGTTACCTAAGAGAAGAGCCGCCTATGTTTAGTTGAGATTGTGAATGGTGCATATCAGGGTTCAAATGCAAGATTGCTGGGAGTGGATACTGATAAGTTTTGTGCTAAGACAAAGATAGAAAAGGGTGTTAATGATGGAAGAGTGCTCAATGCCATTGACTACGAGGATATATGCAAACTTGCGTAGTGAGTTTAATCTCAGTGGAGCATTTTCTTTCATATGTAGCAATATATTTTAATTTTCTGTCACACATGATTATAAAGCCTGTGATCCTTTTCTCAGTTTTCGTGACTGAAGAATTTTCTAATAACTTAGTTGAAAGTATTTGTCTTTTACTTGTTTTATACTTCTTTATTTTCTGATGATGCAATGAGATTATATCTATTATATTTTACCATCTTAATGATAAAGTAAGCAAAATGTTTTTACTTTCTTTTTTCATTTAATCAGTTTTTTCATTTATGTATCTGAAAATTTCCATACCTTAGAACTATCCATTTCTTTAAGGCCATGTTCGGTTGCAAGAAATTAAGGCAAGAGATGAGAGGTTTTCTGTTTCCTTTTTACTTTGTTTTGTTTGGTTGGTAAAAGTTAACTGGAAATCAAATTTCGTTTCAACTCCAATTTCTAATACTTAAGGAATTTAGTTTCTTTGTTGACGAGTAAGAAATTTGGATTTCACACAATTAAAAATGTCATGTTTCCCTATTTCCCTAAACAAATCTAAACCGAAAAAAGTCCAAATTCTCTGGCAACACCATAGCCTCTCGCTCAAAATCGGCGGATCCTTTCTCTCAACTTCTGGTCGTTTTCACTGGCGGTAAAGAACGCCAGTGGCAGCTTTTAAGCTTACCAAATCATTCCACGTTTGAACAGCGTCTCAACATCTTCCTTACAGCTTCAATCTCTAGTCTCGGCTTCGATCTCACACTTTCAATTTCGATCTCTCAGCTTCGATCTTTCGGTCTTTGGTCTTACAACTTTTGATGCTTAACGCAATCAGGTTTTCAATTAATTTTTTTTTAAATTTAAGAATATCTTTTAATTTCTTCAGTTTTTACGCAAGTAAATCATTAAATTTTGTTGATTGTTTTTCTTTTATGGTTTCTCATGAAATGGTGATATTAGCTTGATTGGGGAGTTGTTTATTGAATGGAGGAGTTTTGCTTGGTTCATGAGAAAATTCTGGATTGGGAAGGAAGAGAAAGATAAGGTTTTGAATCAATTGCTTTGATTGCTTCTACGGAATCAAGTTTGAGTTTTACTGAGATTTGAATTTTCAATATTTTCTATTTGTTTTTTTTATCAAAAAAACAAAGGGCAATATATGAAAAAAAATTTAAAATTGAGGCTTTAGAAGTTTTAATAAAAGTGTGACAATTTTCGGATGCAAAAAACTTGTTTAACTATAGCATTAGGGCATGTTCGGTATTGTTTCTGAATTGGTATTTTCTAAAAACAAAAATGAGAATGAAAATTGTGTTTTGCAGTTATTGTATTGTGAATTTAAGTATACGTTTGATATCATTTTCTGTATCCTGTATTTTAAAATTGAAAACAATAATAAGTGTTCGATAGACACAATTGAAAAAGATAAAAACAATGAATATGTATTGAGTAGTACCACATTCATAAACAATTTTTGCTATATATTTAAGTCATACTTATAATTATAATATAATTGTTTAACTAATACTATAAATTTTATTTATCTAATCTTCCTTAACTAAACAAATAATTCATTAAATATACCATAAATAATTTAGTATTAGGATTACTTAAAAAAAAGGTTTACATTGTCATTACTTTTACACTATAATTAAAGATATATATTACAACACATATGATTGAAACAAAATTATTATCAAATTACAAGATAAACATTATGACTTACGTATGTAATCATGCCACATGAAAGTTGCATTTCTATCTCTTGTAGCATTCATGTTGGCCAAAGATAAATCAATTTTAGCAAGTGTCCTACTAGTATCTCCTTCTTCATTAGTAAGAATATCTTATGCATGAAAGTTCTCGAACAATCTATTACTTGCATTTTCTCATCCATATCCTGTAACTAAAAAATTGAAAAAAAAGTACCATACATCAAATATAAATAAAATTAAAGAATGAAATGCAAATAAGATAAAGTATATGTAACATTATTACATTCGGCTTAAGAAGAGAAATACTTCGGATTCGGCATAACAAATTTGCAATAACACAAAAAGATCTGATCAAGTAAAACAAATTACAACTTGTCCTTTTTGAACAATCATTATTCACTACTAGAAAAATGAGCTACCATGACAGAATTTTTGTGATAGATATTAGAAAATTAGTCATTTATTACAAAAATATGATAGACACATGACATAATTTTCATACATTATAAAGCCATGACAGATTTGTGATAGAGTTTTTATATATCAAATAAACATGATAGCATATTAATATTTAATGAAACTGTGAGTTTCAGATGGAATTACTTTGGGCATGAAACAACACTGTTTAACAGATTTAAAAAATTTTAAAAATAAAAATATTTACTTAACATTTAAACGCTATCGTTTAAATCTATTGACTAAACTACAAAAAAATTCTAAGTGTTGGCACCTTTGACTTTTCACTCCATCGGCAAGGGTTGAGAAATCGAAGCAGTGAAACCCCTCAAAATCTAGAATTAACCTATTTTAATCTACAAATTGGTTTTGAAATCTGTTGCATGGAAACCAAAATCATAGTATATGCTATTGAAGGAGCCTTCGCATCCTTATTTTGAACCCCCATTGTTTTTAGGCACAAAATCACCACATACGCTCATTGTTGTGCCTTCGCGTCCACTATTGAAGCCGTCAGTGTTACTACTTCTTTGTATTGTTCAATCGGCGTTGGAGAAGCCATTCTGTAATTGCTGAATCCCTAGGTTTGTCGTTAATTAACTTTTTTAATTTTTATTCTGAATAAATCAATTGACCATTATAAAATTAATTGTTAGTTTTGTTGTTATCTCCCTTATTTGTTCATAATTTATGCCCTTTTGTTTTGGGAGTTATATCATGAATGGTTTATCTTTATTATTTATTTATTTTAATTCTTGTTTGTTTTTGTTGTTATATTTTTTTATTTTTTTAATTCAAGAAGCTTATACTTTGTCCTTTTATTAAATCTAGAAATTGCTCAATCATTTAATTTAGCATGTCCTCTTCTTTTTTTTCAAAAAAAAATTTATTTTGAATCGCAGGATTTCACTGCCTTGTTCCCTTTCAAACTCGATTTCTAACATCAGGTTTGTTCAATTTTTTACTTGCCTTTCTATTCAATGTTTAAAAAATATTTGCTGGCAATGGTTTGTCTGAATATTGTTATATTATGTAATTTTTCAGTCAAAGCTTGCATGTGTGTGAAGTGATTTTGCTTGATGATATAGCATTTTTCATTGACTAGTGTCTTTTATTGGGATGAATCTAAAACTGTGGTCCAATGGTGTTGACATTTTTTTTTTCTAATGATTGTGAGCTAGATTTTGTGTATTTTATTGAGTTAAAAAGTGAGCCCCCTTTTTTCAGTTGTCTTTTTTTATGTTTGAAGGAAATGGTATCATATGGGGGCAAGTTTGGTCATGTGGACCAAGTAATGTTTAGTTGCTTATATATATATAGTCTTGTGGTCCATAAAATGCTGGATTGCTAGAATTTTTTTTAAATAAATGTTAAATGTATGTGGGCCAAGTTTTTTAAGATATTATTAGTTGGGTATTGTTAGTCGGTGGTTTTGGTAAATGATGATAGCATGTTTGTAAAGTTATATTTGTTGCACATGATGACAAGTCTTGTTTTAAACTTATTTATTTCATTAAATTTATAAACTGAATATTAATAATGTTTTGTTGCTTAGTTTATTGATAATGGAAACCGTTTATCATTGCTGCCCATTAGTGCATTATGGTGAAGTATGTCTCAATTATATGTCAGGTACTAGACAAAAAATGGATAAATCTTGGCTTAAATATGATTGATTGTCCAGTGAGTATGAGGTTGGTGTGGAAAAATTTATTAAGACTGCAGTTGAAAGTAATCAAGAAATTAGTGTTGTTAGGCGACCATGTGATAAATGTTGGAATTTAGCATTTCATAGGCCTAAAGAAGTGAAAGATCATTTAATTATATAGGGTTTTGATATGTCATACAAAACATGGGTTTAGCATGGGGAAGATATTCGCAACAAATCTCCTGATAATATAGGTTGCGGAAATGACAGTGGATATATGGATTATGATGGTGGTAATACTATTGAAATGGTTCAAGATACTTTTAAGGATTGTGATAGTGATCCTAAAGCATTTAGAAAACTATTAGAAGATTCTGAGAAGCCTTTGTACCCTGAATCAAACAAATTTACCAAGTTATCAACTTTAGTTAAATTGTACAATATAACAGGCAGATATGGGTGGTCTGATAGTAGCATTTAAGATTTGTTGAGTGCTCTTTCTAACATGTTACCGGAAGGAAATGCATTGCATGTATCAATGTATGAGGCCAAAAAGACAATGAGTGCTTTAGCCTTAGAGTACATCAAAAGTCATGCTTGCCCAAATAATTATATACTCTATAGAAAGGAGTATGAAAGCCTTTCTAATTGTTCTACATGCAGTGAATCTAGGTGGAAGAAAATGGATGGTAGTGTTGCTGCTTATAGGAAAGGGGTTTCTGCAAAAGTGTTATGGTATTTCCCTCTTATACCTTGATTTAGGTGTATGTTTGAGTCCTCACAAACTGCTAAAGACTTGACTTGACATGTAAATGAGAGGGAAATAGATGGCAAGCTTCGACATCCAACTGACTCACCAACATGGAAGTTAGTTGATGAAAAATGGCCTACCTTTGGATTAGAGCCTAGAAATATGTGTCTTGCCCTATCAGCTGATGGCATTAATCCTCATAGCTCTCTTAGGAGTAAGTATAGTTGCTGGTTGATTCTTCTTGTAACATACAATATTTCACCCTAGTTGTGTATGAAACAAAAATTTATGATATTATCCTTATTAATTTTTAGTCCACAACAGTTTGGTAATGATATTGATCTGTACTTGGCACCACTAATAGAGGACTTGCAAACTCTATGGAATGTTGGTGTGGAAGCTTATGATGCCTACATAAAAAAGTTCTTCAATTTACGGGTTGTGCTATTGTGGACTATAAATGACTTTCCCGCTTATGGGAATTTAGCGGGTTGTACGGTCAATGATTATTATGCTTGTCTTTATTGCGGTGAAGATATGCCAAAATGTATACTTAAACACAATAAAAAAAAATGCGTATATTGGCCATGGTTGTTGGTTTCCTGATGATCATCCCTTTCGAACTCAAAAGCAACCTTTTAATAATAAACATGAAAGAGAGCCTCCTTCGAAACCATTGAATGGCGAGGCCATTTTTCGAACAATGGAGAGTATTGAACACAAATGGGGTAAAGTGAAAGATAAAAAGTGCAAAAAAAAGGCGAGAAAAAGGATGATGAGGATGATCGTGCTTGGTGGAAGAAAAAATCAACATTCTTTAAGTTAGAGTATTAGAAGTACTTGCTTATTCGTCACCAGTTAGATGGTATGCACATTGAAAAAAATATTTGTGAAAGCATCTACAAAACATTACTAAATATACCGGGAAAGACCAAAGATGGTATTAAGTCGAGGTGGGATCTAAAAGTTTTAAAGATTTTGAAGAAATTGACATATGATGTTAAAGAAAATAATCGTACTTTTTTGCCTCCAGCTTGTTACACCTTGACCAAAGAAGAAAAGAAAAGGTTTTGTAAAGCATTAAAAAACATAAAGGTTCCTGTAGGTTATTCTTCAAACATTAAGAACCTAGTGTCAATGAAAGACTTAAAACTTCAAGAGTTAAAGTCTCATCACTGTCATGTTAAATATGCCATTATTAGATTGTGCTTCTTCTTTAATTCCTTAAACACAATGGTTGTTGATGTGACCAAACTTGACCACATGGAAGAAGACATTGCACTAACCTTATGCCTACTTGAAAAATGTTTTCCACTATCCTTTTTTTGACATAATGATCCATTTAACCACCCATTTAGTTAATGAAGTTAGACTATGTGGGCCGGCATACTTAAGATGGATGTACCCATTTGAAAGGAACATGAAAGGCGTAAAGGCTTATGTTCTAAACAATAATAACCCTAAGGGATGCATAGTTGAGAGTTACATTGTCGAAGAGGCTTTGGAATTTTGTGCAGAATATGTTTCAAACATGCGTACAATTGGGCTTCCTCCTGGACATGTAGAAACCTCTTTAATTGATAAGCCTTTGCCTAGTGGAAAATTTGAGCAAGTTATCAAGCACACCTGTATGTGTTGCAAAACACAGAAGAAGTTTAGCCATTTATTACGTTTGTTAATGTTTTACCTTTAATTTGTACCTTTACTAAATTATTTTTAATGAATTTGAACAGTAGCTTAATATGTATATGTCAAATATGTAGTGAGCACATTGAATGGCTAAAGGGTCATCATTCACAAAAAGCCAAGAATGAGAGATGGTTGAGTAACGAGCACAACTGCACCTTTTCAAATTGGCTTAATAAGAAGGTTAATAATATATGTTCCATTATATATTTTTTTTAGTAAATCTATTGTCTTGTTTATACAATTATTCATTCATTACAGTTATTATTTTATAGGTATATGAGATGATAGATGATGATGAACATGTCTCAGACACCTTGAGGTGGTTATCTCAAGGACCCTGTCTTTTTGTTGTTAAGCACCTAGTGTCATGACCCAACCTAGAACTGGCAAAATATTGTCTGCTTTGGGCTTTAACAAGGCCCGCACGGGTTTTTTTTTTTCTGGGCGGCCCATACACCTCAAAACGCGTCTTACCAATTAAGGTGTGGATTACCCCTTATAAACGCAGTATATCTCCACGTGCTTTGCCGATGTGGGATTTGCTTAGGGTATTATATACACCCTCGCTTGGGGAATCAGTGTCTTCATTGAGGTTTGTCCCACCATCGCTCAAGAGGCACGCAGAGCTGCTCTGATACCATAATGTCATAACCCAACCCAGACCTGGTAAGATATTGTCCGCTTTGGGACTTAACAAGGCCCGTACAGTTTTGTTTCTAGGGTGCCCATACACCCCAAAGACGCTGAGTCTAAAGACGCAGACAATATCGTCCCCTCTTGAGCGAGGACGCTGAGTTCTCAAGGGGAGGTGTATGTAACACCCCAGGCAAATCTCACATCGGCAAAGCACGGAAGAAATATTGGGTTATAACGCTGAGTCTAAAGACGCGGACAATATCGTCCCCTCTTAAGCTGAGTTCTCAAGGGGAGGTGTATGTAACACCCCAGGCAAATCTCATATCGGTAACCTAGACTTGGTAAGATATTGTCTGCTTTGAGACTTAACAAGGCCCGCACAGTTTTGTTTCTGGGGTGCCCATACACCCCAAAGACGCTGAGTGTAAAGACGCGGACAATATCATCCCCTATTGAGCGAGGACGCTGAGTTCTCAAGGGGAGGTGTATGTAACACCCCAGAAAAATCTCACATCGGCAAAGCACGAAAGAAATGTTGGGTTTATAAGAGGTGATCCACACCTTAATTGGTAAGACGCGTTTTGGGGTGTATGAGCACCCTAGAAATAAACTCGTGCAGGCCTTGTTAAGGCCCAAAACGCACAATATCCTGCTAGGTCTAGGTTAGGTCATGACACCCAGGATATGACATCAATGGATATTGTTTCCATACTTGGGTACGAGATGAACAATGAGTTCATCAAAATAGTGGAGTTAGTCTTATTGTAGCAACTTTACAAGTAGCTAGTGCCAAGGACAAAAATTCTATCCTTGGTGACATGTCTTACTATGAAGTTATTAGCGAAATATGGGACCTTGACTAACATATGTTTAGAATCCTTTTGTTCAATTATGATTGGGTTCAAAATAATGGGGGTGTTAAAATCAATGAATTTGGCTTCACTTTAGTAGACTTAAATTGCTTGGGTCATAAATTAGACCCATTTATATTGGTTTCACAAGCAATACATGTCTTTTATGTCACTGATCAACTTGATAAAAGATGGTTAGTTGTAAGTCATATGCATCGTAAAGGTGTTCCAAAAAAGACAAATGGTGAAAATATAGATATCATGATGGAACACAATCCTTTCATCAATGGGTTACCAAATATTGAAAATTTAAATGATGCGGACAGATATGTAAGAGATCTGGATTGATGCTTGAAAAAGATGATGGCATTCACTGCTTGTATGTCTTATAATAGTTTTGTATTACATTATCTTTTATTATTATATGTTCCTTGTATTGACTTTAGATTATTGTTTTTCATTATTTATACTTTATATAATGTTCTAATACTAAATGTGGATTTATTGCAAGAGTAACCTTATGGATAAAGGAAAGGGACTTGCTGATGAATACTTTAACGAGCAAAGTATTGATTATTCGGGTAATGAAGAGGTTCCTGATGAGTTTCCTAAATCAGAGGATGAAAATGATGTTCCAAAAAGTAGTTCCATTGCGAGAAGACATCTAAAAACCCTGGCAGGATAAGGATGAGTGGTGGGAAGCTTGTAGTAAGGTATAATGGGCTTGGTGTACCGTTGGCCCTGAAGCTACTGAATTAGCAAGCTTTATTGGGCTTTTATGCCGTACTTCTATTCTGGTTATTAACCAAGAATGGAGAAAGGTTACTCCAGATTTAAAGAGCCGTTTGTGGGAGTTTATTAAGGTAAAATGATTATTTATATTTATATCTCATAATTGAATAATGTATATGTTAAACTATTTGATCATTATGCTATGTATTTTTCGCAGGAATATTTTATTGTTCATCCAAATAGTAAGAAGTAAGTTTTTCAAGCACTTGGTAGTGCATTCAAAAACTTTAAGTACTTGCTCACCATAAAGTATATCTTGCCATACAAGCACAATCGTAAAAGGTTGAAGAGGCCACCTTTTCAGTATAGTAATATTCCTCAAAATGTTTGGAATAAATTTGTGAATTCTAAATTGTCTACTGAGTTTGAGGTGAATACTTTTAAATGTTAAACATTTAGGCATTTCATAAAGCCATCTTTAAATATAATAAAAAACTGTTTTATGTAAAGAATTAGGCGTCAACAGCAAAATAAGAAGGCTAAAAATAAGCGGAACCATCGCTTAAGTAGAAAATGATATGTTGGATTGCTTGATGAAATTGTAAGTAATATGATACTAACTTGACCATTCTTGTATAGTTATTGGTATAGAGATGGTTGGTTTAATGATGATAAATTGGTAAACCTTTTGGATTAATTTACTGCTTAGAATTCGTGGTTAGTTAAGGATGCATACCAGTTGTGATATTATTATTTTTTTTAAACTACAGTGCTCGGAAACTGGACTTGTTGAAACTAAAGTTGACAGGAGTGCAGCATGGAAGTGTGCTAGGAAGATAAAAAACAATGAATATGACCTTGATGTTGAATTAGTTGTGAAGAAGATTGTAAGTAATAGTAAGTTTTTTTTTTCAATTAGGTTCTATTGGAAAGAATTTAATATTCATCAATATGATTATTATACAATTAGGATGCACTGGAGGAGAAAGCTAAAAAAGGAGAATTTAAAGCCGATGCAAGAAATGATATTCTTGCACGTTCAATTGGAAAGCCTGCCATTTCTGCACATATGCAGGGTGTTGGGAAATTTATATCACCTAAGATGTACTTTGACACCCCAAACAATTCATTTCAGATGTGACAAGAGAGACTAAACATACTAGAGAAGTTAGATAAGTAAGAAGCAGAGTTGAGTGACCTGAAGAAGAAGATTAAAAAGCAACCTCGACATTCATATGTTGGAAGCTAAAACTTTCCATTAAATGAGCAAACAATTGCAGATGAAGCTGAAGAAATGATTGCTCGCAATGAGGACAAGGTAAGATACAGATTGTTGTGCACAATTAAGTTAAAAAAATGACTTAAACATTTGATTTTAGACAATTTTAGCCTTAGTCAAAATCGTAATTATAATTTTTTTTTGTTTGTTTTTTAGGCTCATTAGGAAGGATCCTTTTACTATTCCTTTTATTGATCAGATGCTTGAAAAGTTGGCAGGAAAATCTCACTTTTGTTGTCTTGATGGTTATTCAGGTTTTCATCAGATACCAGTTGCGCCTGAGGATCAGGAGAAGACTACCTTCACATGTCCTTTTGGAACTTTTGCGTACCGACGTATGCCATTTGGTCTTTGTAACGCTCCCGGCACTTTTCAGAGGTGCATGGTCAGTATTTTTTCAGACTATGTAAAGAACATTATAGAGGTATTTATGGACGATTTTACGGTCTATGCTGATTCTTTTGATGATTGTCTCTATAATTTGAAGAAAGTGCTTGAAAGATGCATTGAAACAAACATTGTCTTGAATTATGAAAAATGTCATTTTATGGTAGATCAAGGCATTATTTTGGGTCATGTAGTCTCTACTAGAGGAATTGGGGTAGATAAAGCCAAAATAGATGTTATTAAATCTTTACCTTATCCCACATGTGTGGGCGAAGTTCGTTCTTTCCTTGGTCACGCAGGTTTCTAATGAAGCATGCAAGGTAGCATTTGATAAGCTCAAGGAGTTAGTGACTTCAACTCCAATTATACAGCCACCCGACTAGAGTCTCCCTTTCGAGATAATGTGCCACACTAGTAACTATGTTATTGGTGCTGTTCTCAGACAAAGGGTTGGAAGAGCTGCTTACGTGATATATTACGCATTAAGGACACTTGATAGTGCTCAGTGCAATTACTCAACAATAGAAAAAGAACTTTTAGCTATTATTTTTGCTTTAGAAAAATTCTGTTCATATTTATTGGGTACTAAAGTGATTGTTTTTTTTTTTACCATGCAGCTCTCAGATATTTGCTCGCCAAAAAGGAAGCGAAACCGAGACTCATCCGCTAGATCCTACTACTTCTTTTTTTTTTAAAAAAGAAAGTACACCTTTCATTGAATTAAGAGAAAAGAAACAAAACATCCTCTGGAAATTCATCCAGCAAGGGTCTGATTTTTTTAAAGCCAACTTTGCCAAATCATGCGCTAAAAAATTACACATCCTAGGGAAGTGCTGAGCTTTAAAATTCTGAAAGATTTTCTTGGCTTCGTAAATGTCAAAAATCACCCAAAAGGTCTCTGTCAAAGTGCTTCTCTTGTTATTGATTAGCTCTATCACCCCTTTAGAATCAGACCTTAAGATAACTGAAGTTGCCCCTGTCTTGGCAGCTGCCTGCATTCCCCACAAAACAACTTTTGCTTCACTCAACTCCACATCTCCTGAGCTCTTACATGTGCTGACAGCTGCAGCAACTGTTTCTCCCTTATGGTTTTTAACTACTGCTCCCAGCCCGGCAAGATAATTCACCCCATCCATAGCAGCATCTACATTTACCTTAAGCCATCCTTCTTCGGGTGGACTCCATTAGCTTTGCTGAACATTGTTTTGTTCTGCTAAGAAATCCTCTTCTAGTTGCTTTATTCTTTTGACAGATTCAGCAACTGTAACAGCTTTAGCCATCAATATTATCAGGTCATCATATTTTCCTTTGAAAATGAGATTATTTCTAGCACTCCTACTACTTTAAGAGTTCAACTTGGAGATCCGTGACAAGAAAGAAGTAGAAAACTTGGTTGCAGACCACCTTAGTAGATTGACCACGAGTGAAGATGCAGCACCTTTGAAGGATGATTTTTCAGATGAGCATCTCTTTGTAACTCAAGGTATTGTTCCTTGGTACACTGACATTGTCAATTACTTAGTTACAAGAACACTACCTAGTGATCTGACGAGGGCTCAAAAAGATAAGATTAAGAGCAATGCTAAGTACTATGTTTGGGATGACCCTTACTTGTGGAAATATTGCTCTAACCAAGTCATCAGAAGGTGCGTATCTGAGTTTGAAATTTCTTCTATTCTTCAGTTTTGTTACTCATATGCATGTGGTGGTCATTTTGGTCCTAAAAGGACAGCATCTAAAGTGTTAGAATGTGGTCTATTTTGGCCTACTTTATTTCGTGATTCATACATGTTTTGTAAGTCGTGTGAGAATTGTCAAAAGACTGGCAATTTAAGTCATAGGAATCAAATACTATTTACCCCTATTCTTGTGTGTGAAATACTCGATGTGTGGGGTATTGATTTTATGGGACATTTTCCCTCATCTTTTGGCCATGCTTACATTCTTTTAGCAGTGGATTACGTTTCTAAGTTGGTAGAGGCTAAGGCCACCCGGACTGACAATGCTAAAGTTGTTGTAGATTTTGTTAAGTCTAATATTTTTGCCAGGTTTGGTGTACCAAGAGCCGTGATAAGTGATAGAGGCACTCATTTCTGTAATCGAGTGGTGGAGGCTTTGTTCAAGAGATATCATGTTACCCACCGAGTGTCTACCGCCTATTATCCACAGACAAGTGGACAGGCTGAGATATCAAACAGAGAAATCAAGTCTATTCTTGAAAAGACGGTTAGTCTAAATCGAAAGGATTGGAGCTTACGATTAGATGATGCATTGTGCTCGTATCGCACCGCGTACAAAACTCCTATAGGTATGTCTCCTTATCATTTAGTATTTGGTAAGCCTTGTCATTTACCTATAGAGCTTGAGCACAGAGCATATTGGACGGTTAAGCAATGCAATATACTGATGGATGAAGCGGGAAAGCAGAGGAAGTTGCAGCTACAAGAGTTGGAGGAGATTAGAAACGAATCCTATGAGAGTTCGCGATTTTACAAGGAAAAGACGAAGACATTTCATGACATAATGATTTTGAGAAAGGAGTTTTTTGTTGGTCAAAAAATTCTTCTTTTTCATTCTAAGCTTAAACTTTTTCCTGGTAAATTATGTTCTCGTTGGGTAGCACCTTTTATTGTTACTAATGGTTTTCCTCATAGTGCAGTTGAGATTCGGAATCCGACCTCTGACAAAGTTTTTAAGGTTAATGGTCATTGCTTAAAACCTTTTTATGAAGTTTTTCGGTGAATATTGTGGAGAAAGTGGTTCTCGAGAGTCCTATTTATGGAGATTGATGCATGAATGTGTCTAGCCAAAGACATAAAACAAATGTGCTTTTTGGGAGGCAACCCAAAGGATTTATTTATTTTGATTTTTGTTATATCTTTTGTTTTTAATTTTGATTCAGATTGTTTAAATAGTATTTTTGCTTATTTTGCCCAGAAGAAAATTTTTGATTAGGCGTGCCCACGTTTTAACTAATAAGTACTTCTGTGATTTTAAAGTAAAATGGTTTTAAGGCGTGCCCACGTCTTAACTAATAAGTACTTCTGTGATTTTAAAGTAAAATGGTTTTAAGGCGTGCCCACGTCATAACTAATAAGTACTTCTGTGATTTTAAAGTAAAATAGTTTTAAGGCTTGTCCATATGCTTATTGAAAAAGTACTTCTGTAATTTTTTTTGGTGTCTCAAGTATCTCTTTTAGTTTTTAGTTTAAAAAAAACGAAAAAAAAGTTTTTTCTTTTCTTTTATTTTTTAATTTTATTTTTTTAAAAAAGTTTTTTTACTTTTTTAGTTTCAATAAAAAAAAGGTTTTTATTTTACTTTATTTTATTTAAAAAAAATTTTGTTTTCACTATTCACAAGTCCCTGATTCACAAAAATTTGTTCCCATCATCCTACCATCCCGTAGCAGCCACCTCCAGCAGCTGCATCCCGCAATCCCACCTCCACCAACCGCGTACAACAACTAGTTCCATCTTGCGTCCACCAAGCACTAGCCGTGCGCGCAAGCATCTCGCATTTGCACTAGCATCGCGCGTCACCAGCGCACTAAGCACCCGCAATCCCGCAGCGCATCACCAGCCATCTCAAGAATCTCGTGTCTGCACCAGCATCGTGCGTCACCAGAGTAGCTCCGTGCCACAACCAGCCGCGCAGCTTCATCCAGCAACCAGCCAGCGTCTCCAACAACAAACAGCCGCGTGTCTGCAATCACCAGCAGCTGTGCATCTCAAATCCCAGCCGCATTCGCAAGCAGTCCACGCCTAGTATTCTAGCCGCGTGAATCATTAGCCATGAGTAAAATTATTGTGACAATGCCAAAGAGGAAAGCATCAACTTCCAAGTTATCTAAAAAGACACCCGTCGCAAAAAAATCCAATATTGCTGCTCCTACTATGGTTCTATGGAACACAGTTTCAGATTCACGCCAAGCCGTGAGACAAAGATCGAAACATGGAAAAGGCATGAGTGTTTTGCCACTTGCTGAATCAAATCTCAGAGGGTGCCTCACATTCACGACTCAACACGAGAAAGAAAGGTACAAAGATATTTCCAAGTGAAAAATACTTCCAGCTAAGTATATTCATTACCCGACTCTTGAAAAATTGAATGTTACGGATAATTTTAATTATTTGATAGATAAGATTAGTTTGCGTAAGTTTGTTGATGTTGATTGTTTAGGTTATGTTGACTTGATTAGGGAGTTCTATGCTACTTTTTAATTTAATATACCTAATGATTTTACTTTGCATACTCCAGATGTTATAAAGTTTAGGTTAATGGGACGAAATTTTTCACAATCTATCACAGATTTTAACCTAGCTTTAGGATTCATTGATGATGATTATTCTTCTAGTGATGCATATTTAGGGACAACTTGTGACTTTAGCCAAAATTTTGAGCCTTATAGTCTTTGGCGTAATTTATCTTTTGATCACAATGCATATGACCCAAGTAAAACTGAGTTTTATTTTATCTGGTGCATGTTGAATGATGTGAGGCCTAATCTAGGTTTTTGGTTAGCAGATCAATCTCAGAGTGTGCTTAAAAGGTATAGGACTTTATTTCTTGGTCTATACAATACTCTGTTAGTTATAAACTTATGTGTGCTTGATACTGACAATAATGATTTACATCCTGCTTGCAAAAAGGAATTTTTGGATATGTCTTTGTTTGAAAGAACAGGTGTGGTCGAATTCAAGGAGGGGAGATTTCAGTTTACTGAACCAGGACCCACTCAACTTCTAAAGAAGCTTTATGCTAGGAGTGGTGCTACCTCTGATGACGAGTTTGACGACGAAACTGCTGCCCCACCAACTATTCCTTCTACATCTGCACCACATTTGAGCATTCAGTTAGAGAAAATAGAGCACAAGCTGAACAAGATGGAGCAGAATTTGGCCGCATACTTCAAGAGTGTGGGATTTATCCCACCATTTCCGCCAAGCCCATAGACGTTATGTGGATCAAAGCTCACAATTCAAGGACGTTTTTCCTTTAACCTCTTATCCTTACGCTTTATTTATTTATTTTTATGTGAGCTTTGATTATCTTCCATTAGGGACAATGTAAGTTCTTGGTGTGGGGGAGGGATATTTGCAATATTGATGTCTGGAAGTATTATTTTCACTCTGCTCATCCTTAAATGATTTTGGAGTTAGTATGCTTCATATATTTTTATTTTTATTTTATTTTCTTTCTCACTACTCTTTTCTCATCTATCTCAAATTATTTACATCTATTTTTATTCTATCATACTCTTTCATCACTCACATTTTATCTTTCATTTTTTATATTACTACATACATCTTTCTCGCTTCTTATCCTTTTTACCTTTCCTTTTATATATCACTCACACCTTCTTCTCATTCTACACTACTATTGATGGTTGATTCATTTGAAGAGTGTACATGATTTGATGGCAAATTTACCAACTGTGTGAGGATTTGAGCCTATGAGCAACTACTTTGCTCTAATTATTTTTGTTATGTGAATATCAATCTTAGTTTGTTTATTTTAGAACTTGCTTTGTTATGCATGTTGAAGCCGCATTATGGGATTTTATGCATTAAAATGATAAGGGCAAGCCACTTTCCATTTTTCTATTTTTGCATTTTTCTTCTTTTTCTCCACCTGAAGACTTTTATTAGTTTGTTTATTTTAGAACTTGCTTTGTTATGCATGTTGAAGCCGCATTACGGGATTTTATGCATTAAAATGATAAGGGCAAACCACTTTCCATTTTTCTATTTTCGCATTTTTCTTCTTTTTCTCCACCTGAAGACTTTTATTTGTTATCTTTGTTTGAGCCTTAACCATTACCCATCTAATTCTCTCCGTCTACTTACCTATTTTTCTTCTTTTGAGCCTCAATTTAAAGAGATTTTTGGACTCATTGTTTGGATATATTTTGTATATATTTTGTTGCTTTTTCTACCTTGTATTAAAGTTTCTCAATTAGATCAACAAGCATTATGCTTGAATTAAATTGTGCAAGGTTCATTTCTTTTGTTTGATTTAAAAAAAAAACAAAAAAAAACAAAAACAAAAATAAAAATAAAAAAAAGAGAAAAAAAAGAAGAAAAAGAAAAGTGAAAAAAATATTTACATTCTTGGCGACTTGAGTAGAAATAAGCGTTTTGATATCATAAGGTTCATTTAATGAGTTCATTCTTCTCATTTTGATCACTTTTTCTTTCATAGACCTTTTTTTTTTTCATTTAACCCATTTAACCCCATTACAACCTTTTTAAGACCCTTAGATTTTTGCATTTAATTCATGTTTTGTGGATTAGGATGTGATATATAAGCAAGCTTATGGTAATAGCATTCTTTGATTTGATTTGAGTGCATAAATGATATCCTAAACACTTTGAGTGCATAAATGATATCCTAAACACTTTGAGTGCATGGAGTGAAGTCAATGAGACTGCTATTAAATCTTGTTGCACTAGAATTTTGAATAGATCTTCTTGGTGGTTGAATGTTTTTCTTTTATATTAGATTATGAGATCCTATGCTTTAAAATCTTTATCTCTCGAATGTTGATCGACTTAAATTCTTGAGGTATGCTTGCTTAAGATTGTTTTCGGATGAGTTGAGATGAAAATTGAGTGGAGATTTGGGATTAGTCTGGAGTTATATGCTTGAGGACAAGCATTATCTTAGTATGGGGGAATTTGTTAGAGTGCAATTTATACACTAGTTTTGCATTATTTACTTCCTTTAATATCGATATTTTGCACTTAATAATAGTGATTTACTTGTGTTTTATTTCTGTAGGTGCAATTCTATTGATTGGTGCTAAAATTGAGCTTCAGAAGAACTTTGTTGATAAGGCGTGGGCGCGTGCTGTCAACTACGGATCTGCAATTTTTAGTTTAACGTGTTTTGTCTTTTTGGTTATTTTTGTAATTCCGAATTTAATATTTAGATAATATTTTAGATATTAGTATTTGATTTTAAATAGAACTCTAGAGGAGAAGAAGGGAAGAGAATTGAAGGGAGGAATTTATTGTGAAAGAAAAAGAAAAGAAAAGAAACCATAGATTTAAATTTTTCTCTTCTCTCTATGAAGAACTAAACCTATTATTCTGGTTGAAAGTTAATGAAGCTTTGATTCATCACTACTGTAAGATCTTTTTTATGCTTTAATTATTTTATTATTTTTTGGGTATTTGTTTATTCTCTAAATTATTGTCATGATTATGTTTGTTAATTAGATAATTGGCTACTATTTAATTATCAACTTAATCTATTGTCAATTAAAAGATTTATCGTATGAAGATTTTAATGTTTATGACAAATAGCATAGCAGTGCGTTGTGTTATGAGAATAAACAATATAATTTAAATGAACCATCGTATGTGTTTGTTGATTAGGATTTGGGTCTCTCTGGTTTGTCAAGCTGTCAATTGATTAAATCATATGATCGTATCTAGGGTTGTCTATTGATTAGGGAAATAACCAACGGTCGTACCTTGGTTATCGACTAGTTAAGGAGAGATTGGCTATTAGAGGGTCTCAGTAGCTATAATTGGTCTATTCATAAGTAGTAATGATTTATAATTGAATCAATGATCAGTAGTCAAATCAAGTTGAGTTAATTCCTTCAACCAGAGCTTTCCCCAATTTGAATTACAATTTGAATTTGCATTCTTGTTATTTTAATTTGATTTTTACTAATGTCAACAATCCCCCCATTTTGCAATTTACATTTTTAAAATGATTTAAATATTTACCGATCTCTGTGGACACGACCCTACTCAATCACTATACACAATTTATTTAGAGTAGGTATTTATTTTTGCTAACTTCGACAACCATCAAATTTTGAGGACTCGGGTGGGTACTAACTCACCATAAGAATTCTCAACAATTGTTATACCAGTTTTCTTCAGTACCACTTATACCGAACTTACCCATTTGCTATCCGAAATTGGATAGATTATATCAGCATCAAGAAGTTTCAGAATTTGTTTCTTCACTACTGTTCACGACACTGTTCACATAGACGGATCGATGACGTGGCATTGACCGATGATGTGGCATTGACTAATGAGGTGTCATGATCCTGTTGGTCTAAAATTCTTATGAACTGTTGATGGTGACGTGGCAGCATATTGGTGGACCAAAACTTGCGCGTACGGTACATGCATTACACAGGATAATTTTCAACCAAACCGCGTTACTGTTCAAAGCCGGGTCAAACCGTGTTACTGTTCACTCGCGTGGTCAAACCGCGTACTGTTGACTGATGATGTGGCCCAATCATGAGCGTCCAAACTGTTTTTAATTCGATGGCCATGATTTACTCCATGTATCTATAAAAAGGGGGCCTCTCCCCCCTAATTTGATATCTCTGAATCTATTTTTGGGATCCATTTTCTATAATTCCCTCAACATGTGTCGTGGGCTTTATTTGGTAAATTTACTTTCTCTTCCCCTCTAATTTTTGTGGATGTTTTGACTTCTCGTCGACAAATAATACTAATCTTGTCTAGTACCGCCTTGGTTTCACGAGCCCCCTAGTACAAGGTTATTATTTGGCACGATAAGCCTTTAGCACCATATTGATTAGAGCGTGGTTCATGAGGTGTGGATTCCCCGCTCATGATTTAATTGACATTAATAAGGATTATTTAGCCCATGATGCATGTTGATACGGATCCGGATACCCAAGTGCTTCATTTCAATAGAATTCTCTTCAATTTATTCTCGCCATTTTAATTTCAATTTTAGAATTTATTCTCGCCATTTTAATTTAAGTTTTAGCATATTCCAAATCATTTCCACCACAAATCCAATCACCTATTTACAAAATTAATTCTACACACAATTAAAATTCACCTCCTCGTGGGATCGACACTCGTCACCATTGATCTATATTACAATAGATTCGTGCACTTGCGAGTTCAATAAAATTTGCACAACAAGTTTTTGGTGTCGTTGCTGGGGAGGTAAGTAATTTTAATTCATAGAATTAATTTTTGTGAATAATTCCATTTAATTGTTTTCTTGTATTTTTTTTTTAAAAAAAGAGGTGAATCTACATTTAAAGGCTAATATTTCTTTTCTTTTTCTCTTCTTTAAAATTCTGTAATTTATTTTTCAATTTATTTTCTTTGTAAATTTTTTTTGTTTATCTTATTAATTTATTTTTAATTAATTATTTTCACGTATTTTTTTAGTGTGTTTCTATAGTAAGGTTGTAATAGTGCAATAAGGTTAGTATCGTAATTTCTCCCTCTTCTTTATTTTTATTTGTTTTGTTCCCATCTTTATTTTTATTTTATTTATTTTGCATGCATGGTCGTAGGTCATTATTACCTAATCTTGAACCTATATACCTTGAACTAAAAAAAAACACTTCGCACACACAAGCACGTTAAAAATAAATTTGGAATGGATTTACAAGCACCACAGGAGAGGCCATTTAAGGACTATTTTAGTCCTTTAGCTAATTTGAACACATCATGTATAAGATACCCAAATGTAACTGCTAGGAGCTTTGAACTAAAACCTAGTGTGCTAAATTGTCTCCCCACATTCTATGGCTTAGAAAATGAGGACCCATATAATCATCTGAATGATTTTCATGCTATTTGTCAAACATTTAAATATGAGAATTTTTCAGACGATGATGTAAAACTTAGACTTTTCCCATTTTATTTAAAGGATAGAGCTCGTTCATGGCTAAATACATTGCCTGCTACTAGCATTGCATCATGGGAATAAATGGTAACTAAATTTTTGAATAAATATTTCCCAGTGCATAAAACCAATGCTATTCGCAGGGAAATTTCAGAGTTTACACAGAGAGAAGACGAGCAATTTTTCGAAACATGGGAGCGATTCAATGGGCTACTCTTGAAGTGTCCACATCATGGGTACGAGAAATGGCACCAATGCCAATACTTTTTGGAGGGATTACTACCAAATGTGCAAGAATGGCTAATGGCAACAAGTGGAGGAGAGCTAATGTCAAAAAGTGCATCAGAAATTTGGGAATTCTTCCAGCGACAAGCGGATAATTCCCAACAACGGAGTCGATCACTCAGGAATACTAGAAGAATTAAAGGAGTGAATGAGGTTCACATTGGAGAGTCAACTTCAGGAATCAAAGAAGTCAAGGAGATGGTTGAAGGTCTTGCTCGACAAATAGCATCGCTATCGACTGCTAAATCAACAGAACCACATGACCATGACTCATACTCAGATCAAGCCAATGCCATAGGTGTAATTAGAAAACCATCGAATTACAACCCATACTCCCAACACATATAACCCTGGATGGAGAGACCAACCCAATTTTTCATGGTCTCAAGGATTCCAACAGAATGGACCAGCAGCTCCAGCTCCACCAATTCCTCAAATTCCTCAAGCCTCTCAGCCACCATTCATACCATACAATCAGAACCAGAACCACTCTCAACCTAGACCATGGGATGATGCATTCCAGAATTTCAAGAATGTTACTCACTCCACGATTGAGCAACAGAACCGCACCATTGATGGACTACGAAATAGGTTGAGAGCAGGCTTCAACTCACAAGCTCAATTAGTTTCAAGCCTCGAGAAGATGGTGGGACAACTTGCTTCTTCAGTTCAGACCTTGGCAATGACTGTTGAGAAAGGCAAGTTTCCAAGTAAACCAGTGCCTAATCCTAAAGGAGTAAATGAAGCAAGTACCAGTTCACCACAGCAGCATGGAGAGGTCAAAACAGTCATGACCTTGCGAAAAGGAAAAGAAGTCGACAACAAAGTGGAGATGCCCGTGACAAAAGAAAATCAAATTGTACCTATGAATGTTGAGGACTCATCACCGGATGAGAAAGAAGAAACCGACCCATGAGAATACGTTCCTAAAGCTCCATTTCCTCAGAGGTTAGCTAAAGGAAAAAAGGAAAAATCCACAAGTGAGATTCTTGAAATCTTCAAACAGGTAAGTTTTAACATCCCTTTACTTGATGCTATTAAACAAGTTCCATCTTATGCCAAGTTTCTTAAAGGCCTTTGTACTAAAAAGAGAAACATTCATGTTCAAAAGAAGGCATTTTTAACAGAAAACATTAGTTCTATACTCCAACATAAAATTCCTCTAAAATGCAAAGACCCAGGCTCCCCCACTATCTCATGTAGCATAGGGAACCACACAATTGAGAATGCTTTGTTGGATTTAGGAGCTAGTGTAAATTTGTTGCCTTACTCAGTATTTTTAAAACTTGGACTTGGAGAATTACACCCAACTCCAGTGATGTTACAGCTTGCAGATCGGTCCACAAAAATACCTCGTGGTATTGTGGAGGACGTGCTTATCCAGGTAGATAAGTTTTATTTTCCTGTTGATTTCATTATAATTGACACTCAACCAATACAAGATTCAAGGAAGTACATCCCCATTATTCTATACCGACCTTTCTTGGCAACTGCAGATGCTCACATTCAATGCAGGACTGGAAATATGCAGTTGTCCTTCGGCAACATAACTATGGAGCTGAACATCTTCAACATTGCCAAACAACCTCACAATGCAGATGATGGAATTGTTGATGTGGATTTAATAGAAACAATAGTTGATGACACTTTTCTTTCAAACCTTAGTGATGATCCTTTACAAACATGTTTAACTCACTTTGGATTTTGATATTGACAGATCAATCGATAAGGTCAACGCCCTACTTGACTCAGCACCATCCATGGACACTAATAAATAGAAGTCAAGAGTTGAACAACTAGCACCATCAGAGAAGAAACTCATCCCATCATCAGAATCACCACCAAAACTTGAGCTCAAACCATTGCCCAACACATTGGAATATGCATTTTTGGGAGAAGAAAGTACTCTACCGGTAATCATCTCATCATCCCTAAATGACGAACAAAAAAGTAAGTTGTTGGATGGTTTAAAAGAGCACAAAGGAGCATTAGGATGGACCATAGCAGACATAAAAGGTATAAATCCAGTAGACTGCATGCATTACATTCATCTTGATGAAAATGCTAAATCTACTAGGGAAATGCAACGTCGGTTAAATCCTAATATGAAAGAAGTTGTTAGAACTGAAGTCTTTAAGCTATTAGATGCAGGTATCATTTACCCCATTTCTGATAGTTCATGGGTCAATCCTGTGCAAGTCGTCCCCAAAAAGTCAAGAGTCACAATAGTTACCAATGCTGATAATGAATTGATACCCACTAGAGTAACTACAAGATGACGTGTATGCATTGATTATAGAAAATTGAATTCTGTCACACGTAAAGACCATTTTCCTTTACCATTTATTGATCAAATGCTTGATAGATTAGCAGGCCATGAATTTTATTGCTTTCTAGATGGCTACTCAGGATAAAATCAGATCCCCATTGCACCAAAAGATTAAGAGAAAACCACTTTCACTTGCCCTTTTGGCACATTTGCATATAGGAGAATGTCATTTGGATTATGTAATGCACCTGCTACATTTCAACGATGCATGTTATGCATTTTTTCTGATATGGTTAAACGATTCCTTGAAGTCTTTATGGATGACTTTTCTGTCTTTGGTGTTTCGTTTGATCAATGTTTACATCATCTAACACTAATTCTGCAGAGATGTATCGAGAAGAACTTGGTCTTAAATTGGGAGAAATGTCATTTTATGGTAAAACAAGGTATTGTTCTCGGTCACATCATTTCGAGTAAATGTATTGAGGTTGACAAAGCCAAGGTAGATCTCATTTCTAATCTTCCTCCACCCAAAATAGTCAGAGAAGTAAGATCTTTCCTTGGGCATGCTGGTTTCTATAGACGTTTCATTAAAGATTTTAGCAAAATTTCTAGACCCTTATGCAATTTACTTGCTAAGGATGTACCTTTTGTCTTTGATGATTCATGTCTTGTGGCATTTGAAAAGTTAAAACAGTTGTTGACATCATCACCCATCATTCAGCCCCCAAATTAGAGCTTACCATTTGAGCTCATGTGTGATGCATCTGATTATGCAGTAGGTGCAGTATTAGGACAAAAAGTTGATCGAATTCCCCACGTTATTTACTATGCTAGTATGACATTGAATAATGCACAGTTGAACTATTCAACTACTGAAAAAGAAATGCTAGCAGTAGTGTTTGCATTAGAGAAATTTCGATCTTATCTCATTGGTTGTAAAATAATCGTGTTCACAGATCATGCTGCTCTTAAATATCTTCTCACAAAGAAAGATGCAAAAGCTAGACTAATTCGTTGGGTGTTACTTTTGCAGGAATCTGACTTGGGATTCAAAGATAAGAAAGGGACAGAAAATGTTGTGGCGGACCACCTCTCTCGTCTCCATTTTGACACAATTACAAAGTCATTAATATTGAATGAGTCATTTCCAGATGAACAATTAATGAGTGTGGAAGTATTACCTTGGTATGCTGATATAGTTAATTATCTTGTTACAGGTAAACTTCCAGAGCATTGGACCAAGCAAGATAAGGCTAAATTCTTTACAGAGATAAAGAATTTCTTTTGGGATGACCTGTATTTGTTCAAGTATTGTGCAGACTAAATTGTTAGACGATGTGTCCCAGAAAATGAAATTTAGAATATTCTTTCATTCTGCCATGAACAAGCTTGTGGAGGCCATTTCAGTGCTAAGAAAACAGCAACTAAAGTTTTACAATGTGGTTTTTATTGGCCAACTATATTTCGAGATACTTACACTTTTTGTTATTCATGTGATAGGTGTCAACGAATGGGGAGCATTACATGAAGGAACATAATGCCATTAAATCCAATTTTAGTGGTTGAGATTTTTTATCTATGGGGTATCGACTTCATGAGACACTTTCCCCCTTCTTTTGGTCATCAATACATATTGGTTGCTGTTGACTACGTATTGAAATGGGTAGAAACAATTCCATGCAGAACCAATGATCACAAGGTGGTGATAGGATTTTTAAAAAGTAACATTGTTTCACGCTTTGGATTCCCTCGAGCAATAATCAGTGATGGTGGTGTCCACTTTTGTAACAAAGCATTCAAAACTCTTTTGACAAAGTATTCAATCAATCACAAAGTGGCAATCCCATATCATCCGCAAACCAGTGGCCAAGTTGAGATCTCTAATCGAGAAATAAAACACATATTAGAAAAGACGGTGAGGCCAGATAGAAAAGATTGGTCATTAAGACTTGATGATGCATTATGGGCACATAGAACGGCTTTCAAGACCCCGATTGGGATGTCACCCTACAGCAAGCCAGCTCAGAAAGAAGATTACAACTGGCAGAACTTGAAGAAATTCGCAATGACGCATACGAAAATGCCAAGATTTACAAGCAACGAATGAAAATCTTCCATGACAAGCAAATTATGAGATAATCTTTCACTCCAGGTCAGAAAGTGCTTTTATTCAATTCTCACTTACACCTATTCCTAGGTAAGTTACGCTCTCATTGGTCTGGTCCATTTATTGTACATACTGTTTTTCCACATGGGGCAATTGAAATTAAGGACCCAAAGAACGGTGTCACGTTTAAAGTTAATGGTCAAATATTAAAGCCATATCTAGAGTACCAACAACATGAAGAAGACGCTGAAATAAATTTGAGTGACCCATCAGATTTGAATTGATTTTTTTTTCTTTTTCTTTCTTTATATTATTCTTTTGCTAATTGAAATTATTTTTGCATAAGTGTGTTTGTTTAACTATTAAGTTTTCTCTTATCATTTTTAATCATGAGTACCATACTTAGACCGTTCCTCCTGAACATTCTTAAACCACTTCAACGTGTCAAAACTCATCTCATAAGGTAGATTCAATTTTATAAAACACATCGTATTTGGGCTCTACAACCACCAGAGTTAGTAGCCTATGTTGAGGGTTTAGAAAGCCAACTCAGAGACATTGAGAGAAGTGTTTACGACATCCAGTTGGAGCTTGAGGTAAATCAAATAAAAGGATGATTTTAATTTTCTTTGTGTGTTTTAATTTATTTTTCTATTTGTGTGCTTTAGTTTGTTACCCCGGTGAAGTGGCGGATAACGGTACTCCGTAACAATCAAGTCAGTTACTTCAGTTTCCCATAATAACTGATATTCTGAAGCAAAGGTATGGACAGAAACGAGACTCTAGCGAAGTCTCACAAGCGATTCCCTTCACTTCCTCAGAATTCCCTCCTTACGATCTATAAAGCTCGGTCCGAACGCATGCGATTACTCATGAGGAATAACATACCTGCTGACATCTGTTGGTTAATCGAGGCTAAAGTATGATCGGCAAGTGAGTTACCTCCAAAATTTATTGCATACATGCCTGGTTGTGGTAAAAGAAATTATGCAAGAAAATGACGAGCTCAAAGAATTTCTGTTGCTTGTCATAAGTGTGCCAAAATGAGTTGCGATAAAAATCCATTTTCTTTAGGAATGATGTCTGATAACAGGGAAAATAAGATTCAATTCATTAGGGATGACTTGAATAAGGAGTCATTGGATGATATCCTTTTGTCTCTTGAAACGCATCCCAGTGGATATGTGCAAGGAGCGATTCTCCAGTTATGGCCATTATTCCAGAAAGAGCATGCACGATATAGTCTCGGGAATCTGACTATAAATGGCCCTGTTTGCCAGTTTATAAGAAAACTGGATAGGAAGCCTATCCTCAACCCATAGAGGGCATTCAAGCCGTTTCTGGACGTAAAACCAGAGGAAGATGTGAGCCACAGTCGCAACTACCTGTAAATATCCTTTCACTTTACTGTTATTTTATTTCACTATTGTTTTATTGTGTGCATTATTGTCTTTAATAATTTTATTACTGTTTTCTTTTTCCTTATTACTGTTTGCTTTTTCATTTTTACTGTTTACTTTTTTACTAGCGAGCCACGTGCTTTACGCGTTATTTGACACTGACATATTATCTCATACACAACTGTGACCCACTGTCACCAAGACTCTTAAATGTGATTTTTTTTGTCAAGCACTCACAAATTATTTTTTTGAGAAGTATCACAATGCCAGCTACTCCAAATAGACAATTCAAGAACATTTGTGTGCTTTCTGGATTTACCTATGGCAAACATAAAGAGTTCGTTGAGGCAGCCATCGATCTTGGTCGAAGTATAGCAGAGAGAAAATTACACTTGGTGTATGGAGGAGGTAACCGAGGGTTATCAAAAATGGTCTCTGAAGCAGCTTTTGTCAGAGGAAGTCAAGTGTTAGGCATCATTCCAAGAGTCCTAAAATCATTGGGCAGTTTGTCCGACTCATCAACTGGAGAAGAGTTAGTCGTCTCAGGTATGCAAGAAAGAATAACTGAAATGCTTCATCATGCTGATGCTTTTATTTTCCTTCCAAGAGATCTTGCAACACTAGAGGCACTTATCACACTAGCATCTTAGGCCCATCTGCACATCCACCAGAAACCCATCGGTTTGTTAAATGTCAATAACTTTTATGATGGCTTTATCGCATTTCTTAACCATGCAATAAAAAACTATTTCATTCTCTCTAATGCGAAAAAACTCTTTCTTTGTGCTCACACTGCTAATGAGCTACTTGATCTGTTACAAGCTTATAGACTAGAGCCAGACCCCTAGACCTTTGTGTTGGAGCATCCAAATAATGATGGTAATAGTAACCGCAGTAAGAAGTACAAATTAGATTTAACTCTCCGCTTGTAAATATTTTCTTCTGTGTTACACCACCCATGTGATGTCTTCTAAACTTTACTTCTTTCCTTTCAAACATTGAGGACAATGTTTCATTCTGGTTGGGGGGAGGGAATAGTCGACGATTGTGGAATCTTGGTTAAGTTTTTACTGATTTTTTTATTGTAGAAACTAACTGTTGCTAACTTTTTGTGTTGAAGATGGCTGAATATAGAGTGTAGTTACTCTAGAAATGCATCTTCATCGTTTGAAAAAAAAAATTCAAAAAAAAATTTAGACATTTTCTTTTTCTTTATTAAGTTTTGATGTTCATTTTTCTTTTTCTTTTTAATTTCTCCTTTATAAATATATTCAAATATTTAAGACGAAGATGGCTGAATACGGAGTGTAGTGCCTCTAGAAACGCATCTTCTTAATTAAAAAAAAAATTTCTTTTTCTAATTAATTTTTCTACATCATTTTCACATTTCTGCATGCATATTTTCCTTTCATGTTTAGAATAGGTTGGGGGGTAGAATGTTGTTTAAAAAAAAATTGTGTTATTTGTTTTAACATTGGATGACATAATTAATTTCAAATTTTAGTATTTGTATTATCTTTGGTCTTAAGTGATATTAGTCTATGTTTGCTACTTACATGTTGATGTCGGAGACAAATATGAGTTGCTTGAAGGAATGAACATGTCATAAATAAGTGCCAAGTGAGTTTTTGAGCCTATCATTTTTCTTGGAGAGTAACTCTTTGCCCATTCTTTATACAGCTTAGCAGTTTATTATTTTATATACGATCTCTAGATTTCTTTTGAGTTAACCTTAAAAACAAAATTGTAAAATAAAAAAATAAATTAAAAAAATGTGTGTTGCTACATTAGGAGGCCCATCTAACTAGTAGATATGGATGATTATTTAGAGCCCTAAAAGACGATGGAAAGACCATCTTTGATCCGTTTGTGCCTTTCTAGCCATCCCTTTTATTAAATATCCATAGTTAACCCTTTTGAGCCTTTAAAAAAAAAACAAAAACCTTTTCTTTATCAACTTATCATCTTGACCCACTCCGATTTGGAGTATTACCCAATGTTTTATAAGTTCCATCACCTATTTATGTTTGAGAAAATGTAAATAATTATTTTGTTCAGTGAAGTTATGCCAAAAAAAATAAAATAAAATAAAGGTTGTTGTTTCAAAAGAACAAAAATAACAATAATAGGTGAAATCCACCTTGCAACTTCCAAAAAAAAAAAATTTCTCTGCATTTTTCTCAAACATACACTTTATTTTCCCTATTTTCCTTCTTTGTTAGCCATGTCCCTAGCCTACGTTACGTCCTAATAAAAGTCTTTCTTGATTTTAGAGAACTATAGTTTGAAGTAGAAGCTAGTTATATGAGCTAAAAAGATGTAGTGGTGCATAATAATAAAAAAAAGAGATAAATAAAATGGGTTGACTAGCATTTTTGTTTGACTTGAGATCGTATTATTTCTAAGCTGAGGACATCTTTCTTTCATCTTGGTGAGAGATGTGATATCACTTCTTTATTATTTTCTCTCTCAAGTACCATTCATTGGAGTGACTATTTTTATTGGGTTTAATTTCTTTGTGAGAGTGTCACTACTTCCAGTGAGGTTTTGGGGTTTGACATGTCATTCTTGAAAGTAGCTATAACAATCTACTAGGCTGATTCATGTGGATGGTTGATGTGGGTGTGATGTTGCTTTAAACTGGAGATAATGCTTATACTTTTATTTGATTGCTATCATTAGTCTGATTGAATAAACAAGATTGTTAAAAAAAAAATTGTGTTTGAATTTTGTTTTCGCTTTATTTGCTAGGGACTAGCAATAAGCTGGTTGGGGGGTGTGTTGAGTGTTAGAAAATGTATATTTATAAAGGAGAAAATCGTCATTTTACATTTCAAGTCTTACTAACAACCTTTACTTTTATGTATTTAAGGTTCTTATAATTTAATTATGTGTGTTTTATTTTAATTAAGTATTTTATGTATTTTAGAGGCATCATAGTCATTTCACAATAAATGAGAGATCAAACGGCAAAACGGACATCACTTTTGAACTTAGGACGGTCGAAAACCTTAGGAGGAGCATAAAAGAAAAAATGACACTGTTCACATGTACGATGCTGTCTACGTTACTGTTCACGACACTGTTCACATAGACGGATCGATGACATGGCATTGACCGATGATGTGGCATTAGCTAATGAGGTGTCATGATCCTGTTGGTCTAAAATTCTTATGAACTGTTGATGGTGACGTGGCAGCATATTAGTGGACCAAAACTTGCGCATACGGTACATGCATTACACATGATTATTTTCAACCAAACCATATTACTGTTCAAAGCCGGGTCAAACCGCGTTACTGTTCAAAGCCAGGTCAAACCGTGTTACTGTTCACCAGCATGGTCAAATCGCGTACTGTTGACTGATGACGTGGCGCAATCCTGAGCGTCCAAACTGTTTTTAATCCAATGGCCATGATTTACTCCATGTATCTATAAAAAGGGGGCCTCTCCCCCCTAATTTGATATATTTGAATCCATTTTTGGGATCCATTTTCTGTAATTCCCTCTCCATCTTGTATTTTATATGTATTTTAATAAATTCCCATTTTGCCCCTAGTTCAATTATGAGTGGCTAATTTTCTTTCAAGCTTGGGTTGAAGGTGAAGTCTCAACATGTGTCGTGGGCTTTATTTGGTAAATTTACTTTCTCTGCCCCTCTAATTTTTGTGGATGTTTTGATTTCTCGTCGACAAATAATACTAATCTTGTCTAGTACCGCCTTGGTTTCACTGGCCCCCTAGTACAAGGTTATTATTATTTGGCACGATAAGCCCTTAGCACCATATTGATTAGAGCGTGGTTCATGAGGTATGGATTCCCCCCTCATGATTTAATTGGCATTAATAAGGATTATTTAGCCCATGATGCATGTTGATACGGATCCGGATACCCAAGTGCTTCATTTCAATAGAATTCTCTTCAATTTATTCTCGCCATTTTAATTTCAATTTTAGAATTTATTCTCGCCATTTTAATTTAAGTTTTAGCATATTCCAAATCATTTCCACCACAAATCCAATCACCTATTTACAAAATTAATTCTACACACAATTAAAATTCACCTCCTCGTGGGATCGACACTCGTCACCATTGATCTATATTACAATAGATTCGTGCACTTGCGAGTTCAATAAAATTGCACAACACTTATGAATAGACCGGTTATAGCTACTGAGACCCTCTAATAGTCAATCTCTCCTTAACTAGTCAATAACCAAGGTACGACCGTTGGTTATTTCCCTAATCAATAGACAACCCTAGATATGATCATAGGATTTAATCAATTGACAGTTTAAAAAATCAGAGAGACCCAAATCCTAGACAACAAACACATACGATAGTTCATTTAAATTAGATTGTTTATTCTCATAACACAACGCACTGTTATGCTATTTGTCACCAACATTAAAATCTTCATACGATGAATCTTTTAATTGACAATAGATTAAGTTGATAATTAAATAGTAGCTAATTATGTAATTAACAAACATAATCATGACAATAATTCAGAGAATAAACAAATACCCAAAAAACAATAAAACAATTAAAGTATAAAAAAGATCTCACATTAGTGATGAATCAAATCTTCATTAACCTTCAACCAGAATAATAGGTTTAGTTCTTCATAGAGAAAAGAGAAAAATTTAGATCTAGGGTTTCTTTTCTTTTCTTTTTCTTTCACAATATATTCCTCCCTTTAATTATCTTCCATTCTTCTCCTCTAGAGTTCTATTTAAAATCAAATATTAATATCTAAAATATTATCTAAATATTAAATTCGGAATTACAAAAATAATCAAAAAGATAAAACACGTTAAACTAAAAACTACAGGTCCGTAGTTGACAGCACGCACCCACACCTTATCAACAAAGTTCTCCTGAAGCTCAATTTTAGCACCAATCAATAGAATTGCACCTACAGAAATAAAACACAAGTAAATCACTATTATTAAGTGCAAAACATCGATATTAAAAGAAGTAAACAATGCAAAATTAGTGCACAAATTGCACTCTAACACATGACAAGGAATGGATCACCTGCAAAGAAGAAGCATGAAACACTGACAAAGAAAAGGCAATCACCAAAGAAGAGGAATGAGTCACCAAAGAAGCAAGTGATTGTTGATTGTCTTAGAGACAAACCAGAAAGTTCAAAAAAAAAAAAAGACAATCACTAGGGAAGAAAAAAGAATAACCAAAGCAGCAAGTGATTGTTGATTGTCCTAGAGACAAACTAGAAAGTCTTAAAAAAAGGCAATCACCAAGAAAGAAGAAAGAATCACCAAAATAGCAAGTGATTGTTAATTTTCCTAAAGACAAACTAGGCAGTCCAATGAAAAAGCAATCACCAAGAAAGAAGAATGAATCACTAATAAAGCCTCACAAGAAACCAAGAATGACTCTTGATTGTCCAAGAGACAAACCATGTAGTCCAAAGAAGAAGACATCACCGAAAAAGCCTCAAGAGAAGCCACTGTAAAAAAGAAAAATAAGAAATTATCATATTGTGCATATGAACCGAGTTCCTGGGCTTGTTATATTTAGAAATCTTTGTGAAAAGAACTTGCCTCAAATGAGTTATTACGTACCTTATCAGTTGGATGAAGAGGTATACAAGCATCCAAAGCACATATTGGTCTCAATGAATGTCAATCATTGATTTCGATGAAAGAGCTAGGAGCAAATCATATGCATCTATCTATCACGTAAGTCTACAAAATTATAATTACTAGTTTATTTTCATTTTTAAGTAATTCTTGGTTCCTTTCTCTATTTTCTTTTTTTAATGATATTTTTTATTGGCAATATTGTCATTATTTCATCATCTTAATTGCATCAGGATGTTGCATGCACACATGGCGAATGATATAGTAGGCAGACCATTTGGGTTCATACACAAAGGACTCGTATCATTAGCCTACGATAAGGATGCCTTTGCTACAAGGGTAAGAAGGGCACAATTTATTGCCAAACGGTTGAACAAAGCAAACAAAGGGCAAATGATTTTCATGCCATATAACCTTGGGTACAGTTCTATTTACTTTCTATTGATGATCATTTACTAAAATTGATTCATAATTTCAATTTCTTTGTGTAATAGTTTCCATTGGTTGTTAATTGTAATTGATATAACTACAAAGCAAGCATTTTTTTGGATTCTATGAACATCGATTTGGGTGATGACAGTGATGAAGGACACAGTTACCAAGTATGTTGATATTGTATTTCTAATATAATTTTATATATCATGTTTATTTACTAATTGCATGTATTGTAATGTAGTGAGATTTCAATGCATGTTGCGATGGCTGGTAAAAAAAGAGGTGAAACCACATATCACAAAAGTTTTTGTAAGCAATCATGACTTGTTAATATTTAATCACTTGAAAGAATTCATATGCTTATGTATTAATGATTATCTGGTTGATGATATAATGCTCAAATTAACCAAGGAGTACTGAGTGTGGATACTATGTGCTGAGGTTTATAAAAGACATAATTGCAGACCCGAGTTTACTTCTCCATGATGTACGTACACATTCTTGCAGATGCATTATAGGATTACTTCACTTAATACCTTTAACTATATATAGTTTACTTTAGTATGACATGTGATCATCATTTGATAGTTTAAAGGGAAATGTGAATACATTCAAAGTGAGCTTGATGAAGTGCGTCTCGAGTATGCTTCATTTGTGTCTGAGCTGATAGTGTGAGCAATGGAGTTAATGATGTGTAGTTTTCTAAAGTTCTAATTATTGGTGGTATTATGGTAGTATTTTGAATTTCTAAGTGGTAGTGAATTTGATAGTCTTTATGGAATTTCAAATTCCTGGTTACTAAAAGATGATATTGTTTTGTTCCAAAACTAAGATGTTTATCAGCCTGGTAGTGTAAGATCTTGATCAACCTAGTAGTGTTTCAGATGATATATAGTGTTGTGATGTTTTTGTATGCTGGTAATGATCCAAATGGTAGTGTTGGAATGTATTATTGTGATAATTGAATAGATGAAGTTTTGACAATATTATGGTTATTTTAAGTGATGTTTTGATGATATTGTTGAGATAATTTGGATGTATTGATTTTATACATATTTTGATTTTTAAATTTCAATGGAATTTATAAAATAATAATATTAAAAATAATTATTTTCTAATTTAAAAAATATTAAAAATTATTTTAATAATATTATTATTTTAAAAAAATTCTCATCGTGACACCATATTAACATCATAAAGCTGCGACACATAATTACCCGTCATAATTTAAAATTGAATTCATAACACCCACCAAAAGTTTTTTCACAATAAAACAAATTTACCACCAAAATATTAAAACGACATCGCTTTTTTTGTGACACGCTTGTGATAGCTATAATCTGTCATAAACTCATGTGATAGATAAATTACTGTCACGGTATAGAAACTCTATCATAAAGAGTGTCGGATGACAGATATTCTCTGTTATGGTAGCCCATTTTTCTAGTAGTGATTAGCTATGCTTTTAAGTTTAAAAAAAAAAATCATGAAACTGCACTTATATTAATCTCACATTCAATATAATGTGTACTATCCCCAAATTGCACCATATATGGTGCTTGCTCTTTACATAATAAGAGCTAAAAAATAATAAATTGCCTTAATTAAGAGACTAGAGATGAAAGAATATGTTAATGGCAGTTAAGCTAAGCTGACAACTGATGACTGTGGTGGTTATTGGATGTTGATGTTGCCACAAAGATAAGAATTCATAATGGATGGAGGAAAAAAATACCCCATTTGCTGAGATGATTCCATGGCTATTAAACATAGCAAAAAAGGAACAGAGACAGAAAGAGGATCCAACTAATGTATAAGCAATACTTAAATTTTGGCTTATTCATGACTATCATCTAAATAAATTAAGAAAACGTTTTATCATAATTCTAGAATTACACATATTCCACTCTTTACTTTGGCAAAGCTTATATGTTTTTGGCTTTATGGTGAAAAAGTTTGGTGAAGAAATGAAAAGTGGCTTTTGAATTTCTTTAACAAGGTACTCATTTTAACTTAAAACTCATTTCACAGTCATATTTGTCGATTATTACTCTCATAGGCCTGCATTGGATTACAATAATTTCAATTATGATTGAATTTTGTAACCAAAACAAAAAAAAATTAAGAGAAAAATCCTAGATAAAAATTTTAGTGAAGAAACAAAAAAAACATAATTATATTTAAAACAAGGACAAGGCAATCCTAGATAAGAACCCATAGACAAAATACTGAAGATAAACACCATGCCACAAACAATTTAAAACAAGGACAAGGCAACAAAAAGACTGAAAAGGGCAAAAATTATTTTGACATGCTACTGTAAGAGTTCTACAAGACAATTGAAAACAAGTGGTACATGGAAGAAATTTCCCAAAAACCATATCACAGAGAGAACTGAATATCACCGAAACCAAATGGTGAAAAGTAGTAATCAAAAAACAAATGGAATTCTTAAAAAATTATGTCTCAAACAAAATTCTCAACTAAGCAAGCAGAGAAACACAAGTATGAGCATAGCATAAAAAGAGAACAACATATTTGAGAGGCAGCAGCAATAACGGAGAGAGAACTCACAGATTTAACAACGATGAAGCGAGTAGCAGCAGCGCAAAGAGAGAGCAGCAGAAGCGAGAGAGAGATAACAGTAGCACAGAGGAAGATCAACAGCACTAAAGCAATGAAGAAGAGAGAATAACAACACCTACAAACGATGGAGAGAAAGAGCAATTAGATCTGTGATAAGGGAGAGTGAATGGGAAGATCGCGATAAGATTTTAGGCGAGAGAAATAGACGATCATGGATAAACCTTGGATTCTCTGTTTTGTGATTTATTTTTAACTTTATATTTGTAATTCATTGAGAACGAGTTATACACGTTCTCAAATTTATAACTATAAAAGAATATATGAATTATTTTTTTTACAATTTGTTTTTTGAATTTCGGCCATCGAACTCATATTAACTTAGATTCATAAAATGAAAATGAAAACAGCACCCATAAAACATTACCGAACAAGCCCTTAGTTTCTTTATTCTTTTTCCTTTTACCTTCTAGTAACTGATTGGAGATTGAGTGCAGGATGATGATTTTAGAGTGGAATTTTTGGTGATTGGCTAGTGGATTGAATGGGTGTGTTTGGTTGCAAGAGAAATTTCATTGCCTGGCAGGAAGGCCGAAGAGGGTGATAAGGATGATGGGGATACTGCAACAAGGGAGACTAAGGAGGAAATGTGGTTAGATTAGGGTTGGCAGAAAAGCCCGGGCCGGCCCAGGCCCATGTTGGCCCGGCCCGGCCCAGGCCCATGTTGGCCCGGCCCGGCCCAGGCCCGTGGGCTTTAAGCCCAGCCTGTGGCTTTAAATGAGAGACAAGGGCCTCTGACTTGTAAAGCCCATATGCAATGGGCTCAGATAAGGGCTTTCTTTAAAAGCCCGGGCTTAAGCCCAGGCTTCATAATAAATAATATATATATATATATATTAAAGAAAAATCTTTATAATATATCATAAAATTCAAATTAAAAAAAGCTGAAATTTTTTTTAAAAAAAGTGAATCAAGCAAAATAATTCGTTAGTTTTGAACAAAACCCAAACTCTCAAAGTCAAAATCCCTAAATCCCTCATTTCCTCCCTCCCTCCCTCACTCACCGTCACCTCAACTTCTCACTCCCCGCTGGCAGTCAACAACGGGGCCAACAGCATGCAGCAGTGAGCGACGAGCATCCACCACCAGCACTCCAGCAGCTACCACTTAGCCAGCAACAGCGGCGAGCATCTCCCGCCATCCCGCGCAACCCACCGTCCAGCTCTAGCCACCCAGCATCTCTCGCGCGACGCAGCAGCAACCCCCACCCACCAGCACAGCCGCGCGACGCTGCAGCAAGCACTTGAACTCGAGCGAGGCAGCAGCAGCGATTTGCAGTCTGTAGTACGTGAATTCCAAGCACACCAGTAGCGAGGTAGCAAACCATCCAACTCCGGTCCGGTACTCCTCCTCAATTAAGCTTCAAACTTTTTTTTATTGTATTATCAATACAATATTATGTAATATGAGGACATCACCAGAATGTTGATTATGTAATATGAGTTCACAGCAAGGCATAAATATATGTAATTGATTAATCCGTTGAAGAATATTGTGAAGAATATTATGATTTTGAGCTATGAAGAATATTGTGGTTAATGTAGAAAATGTTGAATAATATTGTGCTGTTTGTTAATGATTTATTTTATGTTGCCTAATTATGTATTGGAGAATTATTTTTAAATTTTTTAGTCTATTGTAACATTATGTGTTGAATAATTATGTTTTTAGAATTTATAGTTTTATTTAAAAAATTAGTTTAAAAGCCCAGGCCCAGCCCGGCCCTAACCCGTCTAGATTGGGCGGGCTTTGAGAGGGCTTGGGTTCTTTACAAAGTATAAGGGCTTGGGCCAAGGCTTAGCAAAGCCCGGCCCAAGTCCTTAAATTGCCAAGCCTAGGTTAGATCCTTCGCTTATGGAAGTTGTAACTGTTGTTCAACCATTCTTGTAAAAGGTGTTGGAGGATGTTTCTTCTATGCTCCTTCTATTTTGTTTTTATAATTTTGTGTTACAATTAAAAGCAAAAGGAAAATCTCAAGGTTGTTTTGTCGGTTCACTCTTAAGGCAACAAAAATATGCTCGCAATTCAAGTAGATTTAAACAGGTACATATATTTGTTGAGGAGCTAGGTACCAATACAATGTATTGTTGGACTTTATGCTCATTTTGTGGGGAGCTTTACAGTAGAAACTAAACACATAATGCATCAAGTTACGTCTAATTACTTGTCAGTATGAATTGGCTAAGAACTCTAAATATCGCAACGGATGTTAGGAATAATAACAGAGGACTCTAGTATAAAATGGGATTTAGAGTGAGTTGTTTTGGCCATACAGTTTCGATAGTTTCGTCTTCATGCAGTTTTTCATGAAGGCCAGGAGAATAATGGAGGAAAAAGAGATTGGCTTAAATAGGGGTGGCAAAACAAATAAACGAGTCAAATTCTAATCGAATCGTAAACGAATTGGGTCAAAATTCTGCTGATTCGGATTCGATTCACTTATTAAACGAATATTTGGTTTGATTCGTTTAATTCGTTTAGTAGAATTTTTAAACAAATCGAATCGAAAAAGGATTCGTTTACAATTCATTTAGAAAAATATAATTAATAAACAAAATTAAGCAAAATAAAATATAAAAAAACCACAAATTTAGTATCCTACAACAAAATACAAATAACCCAAACCATTTTCTAAGATTAAATATATAGTCATCTAAATTATAATATTAACCTTCAAATTTTTAAAAAAAAATTCAAATGAATTTAAGGACAAAAAAGTAATTTAATTAAATGAATAATAAACGAATTTTAAACGAGTCGACCTATATTTGATTCGTTTATGACCCGTTTATTAAACGAATCCTAAACGAATAAACAAATCAATATCTTCAAACCCGAATTCGATTCGATTCGCTAATCGATTCGTTTAATTAGCGAATCGAATCGAATTCACCTATTTATTAAATGAATTAATTTTTTTTTCAAACCCAAACCCATTTAATTCGCATCGAATCGAATCAAATAAACAAATCCTGACCCATATTGCCACCCCTAGCCTTAAATAACAAATGTTACCTGCTAATGACGCGAGCTCTATGTAAAGGGGGTTACTTAGAGGAGGTATGAAAGTAAATACCAGTTGAAAGTACTTTTCTTCGTTACTTTTTTTTTTATGTATCATAATGTTGCGGTTGGTTACTTTTATTTCTTAAATATCTCATTATCAAGAGTATGGAAAACTAAATTTCTGTCTAGATAATAATGAACGTATTTTTGTTAGTGCCATGAAAACTATCTATAGATTTTGGTACTAATTTCATTTTTACCACCCTATGCCCACCATTAAGATTTGTATCAACTTATAGATTTGCGATATTGTGTTTCCCGCCCCAACTATTGTCATGAAATAAATTCTGATATTGTTTTGTTCTGCTCTTTGTTCAGGCATCTAAATTAATTAATTTTCTTGGAGAATGACATGACATTTATCGCATTCTTCCTATGTACAATTGTTTCTGGGGAGCTTGTGCAAAACTGCATGGTACAGTTCATGCCAATCTATGTTTGGATTTAATGCACTTGCATGTGGTGGGGAAGAATGAAGTTGCAGATACGGAGCTTCTCAAGGTGTGTACGGGGTGTTGATCTCCTTTAGTTATTATGCCGAAGAAGGCACAGCTTTAGTACAATATTGAGCATTAGACTATTTTTTATGAGTAGGACTATTAGCACCCCTCTAAATACCTCTTAAAACCCTTTTAATTATTTTTACTATTTTAACCTTTATTAAATTACATAATAGGATAATTTCTAGTAAAACCTCCACTCAAAAGTCAAATAATTTTTTCCCTTATAAAATCTAACATTTTAGAAATTAAAAAAGATTGTTTTTTCCTCTAATTTTTGAGTAAGGAATTTACCACCGATAGCTACTATGAAGAGAATAAAAACCTATTGTTTTTTCTTTTAAATGGAAGAGACCCTATTATTGAAATGGGGTTTAATAATAAAAATTAAAAAAATGGGTTTACACAATAAATTTTAGTTAAGGGTATTTTTATTATTAATGGATGTGTTGAAAGAATTATCTAATTTTTTAAAATATTTTAATGGGATTAATTAAGAAAAGGGGTGTTAAGAGATATTTATAGGGGTGCCAACAGTCCCACTCATTTTTTATTCCTTTTATTTATTTATTAATCTATTTTTTTTAATTTCATACTGGAAATGCTCACTACTAGAAAAATGGGCTTTACTGACACCAATTTAATGTCAGTAATAACTTTTACTGACACTTGTTAATTGTGTCAGTAATGCTCCAACCAGAACACACTGACACTAATTTTTTGTGTCAGTAATTCGTGTTACTATAATATCACTAAAATAATGACACTATGGCGTTAGTACTTAATGATACTATTTACGTGTCAATAATTCGTGTCACTATAGTATCACCAAAATAATGATACGAAGTGTAAATATTTAATAATACTA
>NW_006263303.1:13262878-13271261 GCF_000493195.1 Citrus x clementina | reverse complement strand
AATAGTGGTACTATCTATAAACTATATATGCTGCCTGAGTGGAGTTAGAGACTGCAAATACTAGTTTTACTAATAAAGATTACCTTCAGTTCCATCTAATTCTATTATTCTACTAAAACCAATGCTACCAAATACAAGCCACCCTTCAACTATAATCTTGTAATGTGCCATTTCACATTATAAAGTCTCTAATTCTCTTATTACATGGAAAAAACTATAACAAAAATTATAAAATTACAATGGTCCCAATCAAGTTATTTATAAACAACTCATTTTGCCAATTGTAACTCGGCATTGAACAAAATAAAGAGCCCTATAAAAAGACAAAAGGCCAATCAAGGCCATGTTATTTTACTTTTAGTTTTCCTTTTTTCCACAATATTTCAAAAGCTTATCGTCTCATAAAGCTTTCTTTAAATTTGTAGGAACTCATAGAGGTGATAAGTTGTTTATGTGAATTTACCCAATGCATCTTGATGATTCATTTATGTTCACAATCATACCTGGATATTCTACAATTGATGATATGCACATGAGGCCATAGACAAGCTGTCGTTTGCTTCCACGTCCTCAGCAATAATACTTAGGCTATGAACCCACAAAAGATACAAACAATCAAATATTTGATAGCAGCTCTGATGTAGCCATAGTACTATAAAAACAATCGTTAATTACATAAATGGTTTCTAAATCTAACAAAGGCACTCTAGCATTATAAATATAAACTATAAAATAAATCTTTTAGAGACATTTAACGACTGAATTATTGATTTACACAATGCATTCAAGTTAATGGAATCTCACAATTTTTATATTTCCTTCTTCCACGACACTTCAAAAGTTGTCGTCTCATGCAACTTGTAATAAGACAAAAAGGAAGCAAACTAAAAAGTAAAAGAGAGACAATTGATGCAAAGTTGTATTTCAACATATAAAAGAATGTACAAAAGAGGGGTTATATAGTTGGTGAGCCCCTACATTAAATGAATACCTTGATTCACGTAGTAGCCTAGGATCAAGCAGCATATGGCTAGAATTAGCCAAGGGTCAACAAATTAATCCCTAAGATAATATAATCCCTAGACTCGAGCATAATTGCCGTGCCGTAATATATTCTAACACAAGTTTCTTTAAATTTGTAGGAACTCATAGAGGTGATGAGTTGCTTACATAAATTCCTCCAGTGCAGCTTGATATTTACAATTATATTCATAATCATATCTGGGAATTTCACAGTTGGTGATCAGCAGCTGGGGCAATAGGAGAGGCAAGGCCTGATGAATTGGAAACTCCCCCAGCATATATAATATTAAATGCAGCAACAATTATAGTAAAGACTAGTGAGAAAACATATGTATCAAAGCTATTTTTGACACCCAATTCTGCCAGAATAAAATTAGCAAGCATTACAACAACTGAACCACAGAGAAAGAAATTTCCACAGTCCTAACTGCATCTGCCTATGTACTCTAGTTGCGTTTCTAGTTCTTCCCATGATATAAGTATACATACTCATAGCAAAACCAAATGCTGACAATAGAAATGCAGCAAGAAGAATTCTTCTCTTCATTTTTCCCAAGGTAGATTGCCAATTTTCCTATTACTATTATCTCTTACCATTTTTGTAATCTCTAATAATTCCCCTAATAGCATAAGTTTATAATGTTACCCTTATTTTCAAATACACTTTTATTCATATTTATTATAGATTAAATAAATCACATGAATCATTTGATTTTTATTGCCCGATCGAATTGAACCGAACTGCCATAATACAGCTCAATTAGATTCAGTTTAGATTGAACCGAGTCAAATGCTCACCCCAATCAAGAGCATGTTATTTTACTGTTCATTTTCATTTCAACTTGGGAAGAACCAAATAGAAAAGGGAAACAACCATTTGACTCTCCTCCCTGTTTGAAATTTCAATGGTGTGGGATTCTCTTTGAAATTTCCATTGAAAACTAAAATCAAACATAATTTTCATACCCCCCTTCATAGCAATCCAAATCTAGGTGAATTAAGTTCATGCAGACAAATGTATAGCTTATGTGTGTACATATTTGTTAATATTACAAAAGGGTTCATGAGTCCCTCTCACTCTGCAATAGGCAACTACAACTGCAACCCACTCAACAGTCACCTCATTTTTTCTTTATTACATTACAATACCCACCACGACCATCTCCACCTACTTGCCTCTACTGCTGCCAAATGCCTAATGCTACTGCCTTTACCCTCCACTTCACGTTTTTGTTCATGACTTTTATTTGCCCATCATGCCATTTTCAATTAAGCCCATTTTTCAATTTAAAGTCATCATGGATAACCTAGATATTTCTATTAAGAGATGCTAATAACATGTCAATAATCAAAGACTCATTGCAACAATAATTCTCGTACATGTTCAAGAGCAATTCTTCATCAAAATCAGTATAGTTAATGTGCATGGTAAGTAAATTCTATCCCGTCGCATGTATAAGTAATAAGTTGGCGATAATGGACAGAAAAATAAAGTTTCCTCATAAATATTTCAAAACAAATTTGATCTCGTCAAAATGATAACTATAACAAAATTATCAAAATAAATCTTATTTGCAATTACAAATTAAAGAGAGCATAGAAAGAAGACCAATGAAATAAATAAATAAAAAAAGGCAGAGATTGAGGCAGTCATGAGATTGAGCTTACCTTGAATAGAGATTGAGGCAGTACGGAAGCGACGGCGGAGATTGAGGTAGTACAACAGCGACCATAGAGGCTAAGAAATTATACCGATGATGAATCGTTGAGTATTGATGATGGGTGGAAGCTGTTACGACCTAAGGGTGATGACGACAGTGGATTTGTTACAGGTGACGACACAAAATCATAAATCACGACAGGGGATTTCCAACTTTGGTGCACAAGAGATGATGACAGCAAAAGAGACCAAACTTTGGTGCATGGGAGTTGACGGCAGTGGCTAGTCGAGTGACGGCAGTGGCCAGTCGAGTGACAGCAGTGATAGGAGATGTTTTGGGTGTGTCGGCGGCGTGGTAGATTTAGGGATTTTGTAAGTTTTCATTTGTAAGTTTTATTCACTTAGACGAAATGGGGGGAAGAGATCGATTGGGGATTTTGTTTTTTAATTTTTGTTCTTTAATCTTTTAATATAATATTTGGGTCTTAATTCTATCGGTCTGGTGGTTTGCGCAACAAACATAAGTATTTTAAATTTTAGAAGTCTTAGGTTCAAGTTCAAAGTTTTACAAATTCTAATTTTTTTTAACTTTTGATACTTTAGTATTAGTGATTTCTAATATTTAATTTACTGACACGTTAATATCAATAATTTATAATACTTGTTTGTTAAAAGCGGAAAATGGTGCATATGTAAATAATTACTGATACTTTTTATAAAATGTCAGAAACTAAGTGTCAGTAAAGGTAATTTTTTTAGTAGTGTGCTGCTTTGAAAACAGACACCTTTGTCAAATACAATGAGCCATGTGTTATTTCTAATGTGGGAATATCGGTAAAGTGTCAAAATAGGTATGATGAATAAATTTGAAGCCCTGCCAGTTATCGAGGTCTTGCGATGGTCTTTCAGTGATGTAATATACGCAAGTTGAACAAACTTAGAATAGTGGACTAGTAGAGCGGTTATGTTGCAGGTAGGAATAATTTTTTTTAAAGCTTCTTATTATGGAATGCTATATGGTTACAAGAACTAAATTGAAAGTAATTTTCTAAAATGAAATTTTTTTTTTGGTCTGGTATTCTCACCAACGAGAAAAACTCATTGAAGTGAAAATAACTAGGTACTATTTTATTTCATATAATTGCATTTTTTCAAGCTTCAGTAACTTGGATGGCAATTTCGTAAAACTTTCGTGTTGTGTGTGTCTTACATGATAATACTTTTCACTCAAATTGGATACTTACAATAAGTTGTGGTACTTATTTTGTTATATTTGTTGTTTATCCAGTGTACCCTTCATTCAGAGCCTTAAAAATTGTGTACTAAATTGAGGGAAACTTTTCTATCTAAATGCAAAATCTTGGGTTGCAACCATCAAGCCATACATATGATGGTTTTATTAGAGCTATTGTTTCTGGGCAGTTGAATGGGAAGTGCATTGCACTTTGGTTGTTGATAGTTGTGACACCCTAATATGTTTTCGAGCATTTTTCCTCTCCATGCCTTTAAACCCATTGATAATCATTTCACTCTCTCTCACTCAATCACTATCGCACTCTCTGAAAGATTGGCTACTTGTCTTAAATCTAATAATATTCTTTTAAGCTCTTAAATCTTGTTGAACTATTTGATTCAAATTGGAGTGGTATTATTAGCAATGAGTTTAACCTTTTAGTGTCTTGTCCCATTTCCAATCAAATTTCCAATATAAATATCTTTTATTTGAATGTGACTAACAATTTAAATATCTTCTACCTAGTCTGTTCCTAAATCTTCTCAACATTATATGTTTATTACACTTTTTACAGCCCGGTTGACTTTCAAACTAGAAATTTGCCACTACAAGAAAATTGACAATTGATGACAGACAACTTATGATAAATTCTGTACATATCATAAAAGTACGACAGACTCATGATAGAATATGGTTCTATCATGTATTAGTGATGGTTTTGTGATAGAATTATTGTTTATCAAGAATTAATGATATAATCATGATAGAAATTTGCTCCGTCAAAAAATTGTGATAGAATTAAGATTTTGACTATGTTTGACCAAATTTTAATATATTATTTTATTTTAAAAATCAAACAGTACCATTTTAAAAATTGAAAAAATAAAAACAAAAAGATAAAACACTGCGATTTACCATGAGTTGCTTAAAACACACAATTTTGTTGAAGTCTCGGACATTCTCCCAGTCACTCTCCATTTTGCCTCTCTCTTCCATCATTTGAAACCCTAGAATTAAAATGTCATGCTTAATAGATCATAAAAACTCGACTATTTTTCCATTCAAAATGCCACCATTCTTCCTTCGTTCAAGCCATCACGCTTGCTTGCTCTCTCATTTCACGTTGTTTCTCAGTCTTTTCATTTGTTCGTCATCTCCACAAGCAGATCTACCACCACCATGAGAATCAATTGATTTTTTAATTTTTTTTCCTCGACGAATCAATCCATATCCAGATAAGGTTGCTGAATTTTTAAAAAATAAAAATAAAAATTGACATCGGGTATGTATTAAAACTTGTGGGTTTAGTTTTCTAAATAGTAAAATTTGTTGGGATTTTGGTGTAGAAATTGGTTGGGATTGATTTGCATGGTATTGGATTTATTGTGGAGGGGTAAGGTAATGGTGGCCCGTGGCTGTCATGATGGTTAGGGTTTAGCTTTATCTTGAAATTTTCATGTTCAATTATCTTGTGCATTTTACTCGTTCTTGTCTAAGAAATAATGATTTGGAAAATTTTGAATGCCAATTGAAGGTTTAACATTTATAATTGGTTTACAATTTCGAAAGATTTTTGCACATGTAAGGTGCTTGATTAACAAAGAGTTAGTTGGCAGAGAAAATGGGATGGGCGATCGCTCTACACGGCTGAGCATGAGACATTTCGGTGACTATGCTTCCGGAGAGCCGCCAACCACGTGAGGCCGCCCTTCACCACTGTCTAGACATCGGCGTAGACGCTCTCAAATCATAAAAACATGCCTTGGACGTCGTCGAACTTGTGGTTCGTGAACTAGAAAACAACCCAAATTTTAATGCAGGCAAGGGATCTGTCTTAATAAATGTTGGCACAGTTGATATGGAAGCTTGCATCATGGATGGAAATACAAAGAGATGTGGAGTGAGGCTTTTGCAAGGGAGCAAGGTGTCGAAACTATAGATTCTAATCATTTTATTACTCCAGAAAATATTGAAAGGCTAAAGCAGGAAAAAAAGCCAAAAGGGTCCAGATAGATTATTCACAGCCCATTTAAAAAGATGTTGAAAATGAACTTCCAGCTGTAAGTGGTGGTAGCTAACTTGGAACAGTTGGATGTGTGGCTGTTGATGATCAGGGAAATTTAGCTACTGCAACTTCTATTGGTGGAATGGTTAACAAAATGGTAGGCAAGATTGGGGATACACCCATCATAGGTTCAGGAACGTATGCTAATAACCTCTGTGCTGTTTCTGCTACAGGCAAAGGTGAAGCAATTATTCGTCATACTGTTGCAAGGGATGTGGCAGCTGTTATGGAGTTCAAAGGTCTCTCTCTCAAGGAAGCATCAGGTTGTGTTATAGAAGAATGTGTTCCAAGAGGCAATGTTGGGTTAATTGTTGTGTCTGCATCAAGTGAAGTTACTATGCCTTTCAACACAACAGGCATGTTTCGAGCTTGTGCTACTGAAAATGGATATTCACATATTGGAATATGGACTTCTGTGGAATAAGTGATCTGGTTCTGCTCCAGTTGCTTAGGGAGTCATAAAGGTAACTTTGATTAATTCCTAGGAATTTGTTGTTCCCCAATTTGATGTTTCCAATATATGGTGTAATGTGAGCCAATTGTATTATTTTTAAGCATTTTCATTTTGAGGGAATCTTGATCATGGAACTTCTTTAAATAAGCCTGAACTCTACGATGCTAGATAAGTTGTAGCATCCCTAAATGGGAAAAGCTTAAAAAAAAAGGTGCTTGATTAAAAAAAAAAGTTCTCGTTATCATTCTTTAATGTACCCTTGCATGATAATTTTTTCCTTTTACTTAATGGCTTGCCATGCAGTTTAAGAAGCCCATACCATTAATGGCTGCTAGCATTCGTGGGATGCTTAGAATGTTCCAGAATGTATGTGCTTTTGATTTACTGCCCTATGCTTGCTGTGTTAAATGTTTAAGTTTGTTTGGAAGGAGGTTTTAATTTGTTAGTACTTAAAAAGAATTTGACTTTTGACTTCATATATTTTTTCATGAACTTGTGTTTTAGCATATTACCAATTTCCTGCCAAGTGCAAGCTTAGATTATATTCCAATTTAATCAGTATGTAATAAGCTTTGATTTTTATGGTGATCTTTTTCTTTCCATGAAACATATAGTTTTTCAGATTTTAGCCCATGTTTTTCATTCATAATATCATATTGTTTTTGTGTTCATTAGGTCTCCTCATTCCATAATAATTTAGAATGTATAACATGGATATTTTGTCTTAGAGTTTTGTTGCCAATTATTCTTATGCTAGATTTATTTAGTATACTTTACAAGATAGAGCTATTATAAGATTTTTTTTTTAGATCCCATGTTCTGTGCTCTTTTAATTTTTTTCATGTGAAAAGTGAATACTTTTTTTATAAACAATGATAATTGTGTAAGCATAATTTAATGTCTTTTATCATTTTTTTAACTGTAATATTGTTAATTTCTTAGTGACACTTCTTCAAATTCATAATTTTAATTGATACTGAATTTTACATTTTAATATGTGATTCTTTATTATATTTCCTGCTAGTTACATTGTTTGTCTAATTGTAGGAATGGGATGGTCTAATGCAATCTAATTTTGCTTCGGAACAGCAACATCATACAGCAAGGCAAGAGCTAAGTCATGCATTGTACCAGGTAATAGCACTTGAGGCTATGCTTGCTATATCGGACATTTAGTGTATATGATACATATCATCTGTTTGGTTGTATTGATGTACATATTGTATTGTGCTAGTTGAAGTTAATGGAAATATGAGGTTGCTGCTAAATAATTTGATTTTATAGATAATTAGTTTATAGGCTTGCTGTTATCTCTATAAAATGTATTTATCCAAAAAATACGCATTGAGCCTTAGCAAATTTCGTGTTTTCTTCCTCTAAAGAAATACACATTTACATTTTATGTCTTCTTCTCTTTGACCATAGTACAAATTGTAATTAAATCATTACTTGAGCAGCTCACTAACCTTGGCATATTGATTTGTCCTCAACATGATGTTGCTTGTCGTGTAATTACTAGACTGAAAAGGAAAGGGATGAAGCATGATCATCACATGTGCAATCTAAAAGACAAATAATGCCTACAGCATCAATGACAGTTACATCTTATACAACTCTTCGTAGTGGGAAAAGAGGTTCTTTCTCCCTGTAGTTTTAGGTTTACTTTTGTTTTAGCATCCCTCGGGTTTTCCTTTTACTTATTTATTATCTCATTCGACATCTTAGTCCCTAAGGATGTGGATTTGGCCTTGATGGATAGAAAATACATGCTGGAATTACTTCTGCCATTATTGCTAAGCTGATAGACCGTAATGCGGCTCTTTTACAGTAGCAGAAAGAGCAGCAACTACTCTTTATTAATGTGGACGATTTTGCTCATATAAGTTTCATCGGTGACTTTTACCTTGTTTGATGTTGGAATTAGAGTGCTATTGGAAGATGGTATTG
>NW_006263303.1:13174548-13261394 GCF_000493195.1 Citrus x clementina | reverse complement strand
GTCTTTCTTTTGTTTTTTCATGAAATCTTTTGGGGACGATATCTTCCCTGATGCAATTTAAATCAGCGCCAGTGTCAAAAAGGGCAATGGCGTCCATAGCAAAATCATCAGAAAAGATGAGAGTGACTTTAATCAAATACTTTCTTGTGGTGATTTGCTTTAAAACAAATAGAAAATCATTGGGCACAGACTCTATGTTTTCTACTTTAATATCCTCACCATCATCAGGATTGGATTCATTGTCTGAATTATCTTGTAATTGTTTTTGTAAAAGAAGTTGGATAGTCTCAGAATCGCTTTTTTGTTTTTCTTTTAAATCTCTGATTTCACATTTGATTTCTTTTATCTCTTTCTGAAGATCTTGGATATTAGGAACTGCCTTTTTTGTTTTCTTTTTATCCAAAATTTGAGTGAGATCATAAGAATTCTTCTTAATAATTGGAACCTTAGAAATCTCAGTTGAGGTTCCGGCTTTGTCAGAATCCATGGTTTTCAAAAGTTTATCAAGATATTCTTTTTGAAGATTTGGATCTGAAATATGCTTTACAAGTTCAAGAAAAATTTCTTGGTCTTTAGTCAAAACATTGATTTTCTTTAAATAGGAATCCGAATCAGAATTGCTGCTGCTAGATGCAGAGGTGTCTGAATCAAATAACTCATCAACTTGGAGGGGGTCATTATCTCCCGACATGGAAGACTCAGAGTCTGAGGACTCTATAAGGAGGGGGGCTATTTTGGAAAGGATGTCCTCATTGAGGTCAAGCTCTTGGAGTCTCTTGTTCATTCTGCAAAACTTTGCAGTATGACCTTTCATACCACATTTGAAACAAGTGGCATCTTTGAAGTTGAATGGGGTTTTAGGTTTGGCTTTAAACTCTTTCTTTTTAGAGAAACTATGTTTCTTATAAGGCCTCGAGGGTTTCTTATAAGGAAGTTTTCTAAACTCGTGAAAGGGTTTCCTATGGCTTTTAGATTTGTAATATTTCTTGTAAGGTTTTGTAGAACACTTACCATTACAATCTTTGGAAGTAGAAGCTTTAAAGGGGTCATAATTGAATTGTTTACAAAAACCGCCTAATTCTTGCTTAGATCTCCTAAGCTCCTGCTTCAGACGTTTCTGTAATTTCAAATCTTGACAGATCTTTAAACCTTCTTTATTGACAAAACTGACTAGTTCACCATAAGTGAGCTCGTCATAAGGAATACGATTGTCATAGAGAGCTTTGATGGAATTTCTAACCTTTTCTCCCAATAGGGTAGGTAAACCTGCAAGGAATTTTTCCTTCCAAGTTATATGATTTGCATCATCCCTAAGGAAGAGTCTAGTAAAGAAAGTGGTTTTGTAATCTTGGAAATCACTGAGTTTCCTACATCTTAAGTTGTGTAGTAACTCGGCGTTTTTGTCTCTAAGGTGAGAAGGGTCACCTATGAAGTGAAGGGAAATGGTTAAAATCAGGGTAGCAACTGCATCCTGAATAGGGTTATTAAACTCATCAAGAATGGGAGCACCATTCTCATCAGTTTGGATGGCATTAAAAATGTCTAATTGCTGCAATTTAGTGAGAAGATGATCCCACCATCCTTTGAGTTGACCAGTAAAACCGGCAATTAGGATTTCTGCAATGGCTTTGTCAGAAGTTCCTGATTGGGTTTTATAGGCATTGGCTGCCATGGTCATTTGCTGCAATACACCTAAAATGTTATACTCAGACATTCCATCTATATTCCACTCATAGACAGAGGATGCATTATATCGAGCTTGATTTAATGCACTAGGCCTGTTGTCTATAGTCAAATCAGGTGGAGATTTGGAAGTAGGGATAGCAAGTTCCCAATGGATTTTATTGGCTTTAGAAACAGGTTCTTCGGTAAAGGCTTCTAAGTCAGAAGAGGCAATAGAAACCTGGTCTTGTTCTAATACTCCAATCTTGCTAGATTGAGGAGTATCAGGAGCTATTTGAACCTTACTAGATGAGGAAGAAGCAGCTTCTATCCTATCTAGTTGTTCTCTGATGGCTTTTGCAAAATCCGATTTTGATTCATGGACAAGCTTTTGGTTAGTTTTCGAAACCTGGAAGGGTTTGAAAATAGGTTCCTTAAGCTTTTTATCAGAATCTGATTTTGAAGGGATAGGCTTTTGACTAGGAGAAACAGATATGGTTGACTGTTGAAATTGGTTTTCTATTCTAGTCAACTGTTTTCCTATAGTATTTAAGTTAGTATTACAGAAATTATTCTGTTGAATAATACTACTTAAATTACTATCAGTATCATTTGGTTTGGGGATTTTGTAAGGTGAAGCTCTAATTTCTATAGGAGGTTCGCCGTGGTCAACGGTTACACTCCGGAGGGGTGGATGCTCAGAATCGACAGTTCTATTACTTTCGGAGAGTTTCCATTCAGTGGTCTTTTTCCTAATAGTAATAGGGTTTGACTCTTTGAAGGGGTAAGAGATGTTGTTATCAGAAGAATATATTTCGAACCAATCAAAAAACAATATATGAACTTTATGAAGATTCACAAATTCATAATAAAATTGTTGGATTTCTTTTCTTTGGTTTAAAAAGTGTTCGAAAAACCAAAGTCTTTTTTCTTTGTTTAAATCAGAATAAAAATCATTATGTAAAAGAGTTTTATCCAATTCAAAATCTTTTTCGATGACATTAATGACATTTTCTGTGACTGCAGAAAATGTAGGGGATGTTGGAGGAGAAGGTTCCTTCTCTTCCTGACTTTGAATATGTTGACTACTAGTGTAGATTGGATGTGGAACACTAGTGGTGTAATCGACTGATCGTATAGAAGTGCTAGGTATATCAGAAGTTGAAAACCTAGGTTGACTTTGAAAAGGAAGATTTATAACAGAGGGTACTTTTGTAAATTTCCTTTCTAATGAAGGAATGCTTGAGCACGAAGCTTTGTCAGAAAATCTGGATGAGGTAGATCTTCTGAAAGACAGTTTGACTTTGCCATCGGAATATTGAGTCACATTTTGTAACTCTGTATTAGGCTCAAGTTGTTTTGGAATCGCTGGTGGAGCGGCTCCTTCAAGAATCCATTCTTCTGGAAGATGGACATCTTTCCATTGAATAGGTTTTGGAATTACAGTGTTGGCTCTAGACAAATCAGTCTGCAAGAGAAGAGTCTCATCTCTCTTTGACTGGAATTTATGTTGTGTACTGAATGCAGTGATCATTGCCTTATACGAGATTTTAAAAATTAAGGCAACTGGGATGGAACCCTCAATCATATGATAATTGTGGGTTTTGATTTGTAAAATCATGCTTTTCAAAATATTTTTGTCTTTAAGTGAAATTGTTATGTTTGGATAACAATCAAATGAAATTGGACCTTTACACAGACTGGATTCGATGCTACTTAGCAAGGAATCATCAAAAGAGATGAATCGCCCATCTCTTAGGACAGCAAGGATAGAAGTGTCCAAGCCTTCTTTGGTTAAGGGTTTTATTCCGACGTGAATAAGACCGATGTGAACATAATTGAAATTCTTTTCTTTTAACTTCTTTAAAGAATGCTCAGAAAACAATTGAATTGTTTCAAAAGGATTTGAAAGGGTTATGTCACGTTCTTCAGTCTTTATAATATAATCACTCTTTAAAAAATCAAGCTTTTTTGTTTTGTAAATCTTTTCTTTAGAAATTTTTGGAAGTTCCCAACAATCAATTGCTTTATCAAAGTTCTCAATAAAGAATTCCTCTGAACTCACAACATGCTTTGAATCACTAGTCTTCCCGGAAGAAGAGCTAGAAAAGGATGATGTTCTACAGTGTATAGGATCCATGAATAGAAACCTATGGTCTATCTATGGTCTTGTCAGAATGGCTACAGGTATGGTTTTACAGCCCTAAACGGATGTCCTTATCCTATGGCGGGACTTACTACCAGTAAGGATTCACCACACAACAAAACTTCAAAATAAAACACAAGTCTTTAAACACAGAATTATAAACTGCTTTACACTATCCTCCCCTTGGCTCTGATACCAGAAGGGAATAGGATCGAAGGATGGATGTGCTTTCGTTGGATCTCAGTATTAAAACTTTAAATTAAACAATTAATGGATCGGCTTTTCCAAATTTTATAAAATAATAAATTACCAGCTTTGATTATGCAATTCTTTGGATCATACAATGTTCAAACAAATTTGAACGCGGTTAGTCAATTTTAATAACTAATTGATACGTGGCGTTGTTAAACCAGATCGATGCTACACAGAGTGAAGCCTTTGGACCCAGATCTGACTTAGAACAGATCAATAGCCCGCACGTTCGGGTTTCCAGCCGATATACCAAATCAGTTTTAGTTTACCAAATAAAGTTAAGTTGCTTTAAACGTGGTTGATTCTTTTTATTGGGCTCTTATCAGATTTAGATTAAGTTCTTTTAAGGGCTTGGGTACATACACAGTACCAGATCCGGTTCCCGGAAATGGTGCTCTGAAGGAATGGAGGGAGAAGAGAAGATTTACAACTGAGGATCGAGATCCGGTCTCTTTGCCTCAGAGGAATGTAGAATTTATATGGCAGATCTGATACAGATCAGTCTGCAAGCATGCTTTGAAAAGAAAAGTGCTTTGAAAATAAATTGCTGGAATTTAAATGTGCATAAAATTAAATTGCAGAAAAGTAAATGCTTTAAAGTAAATTGCGAAAATTTAAATTACATTAAACTTTAAAAATTTAAAGGACTGAATTTAAACATACATCTTTGCTTTCTGGCTTTACAAATTTTCAAATCTTTCCAGAAGGGAAGATTGAAAGACGGGAAGATTGAAGATAAAGAACTAGTCTGATCACCCAAAGCTCTGTGATAGAACTATTGTGTAAGCAGAAAATTCCTTTGAACTCTTCGGACTTTTAGAGAGAGAGAGAGAGTTTAGAGAGAAGGAAGAGAAGAAGAGAAAATGAAAAACCTGAGGAGTCTAAGTCTTCCTCTCGGTTTATATACAAAATCTTTAAACTGTTCACTGTAGCGGGATTTTAAGTGCACAGTAAACTCTGGAAAGTTGCACTGTTCACTGTAGCGGGATTTTAAGTGCACAGTAACAATTGGATCGTAGCTTTGAATAGTAGATTCTTTGTAGAAAAATACAATACGGGTGAAGAGACATGTGCGCTCTCACTTGTGTCCAGGGGACCACCCGAAAATACATCTCTTTTTTTTTTTTTTTTTTTTTTTTTTTTTTTTTTTAAGTAAATAATCAAATAATTATTTACAATGCTTTATTGGAGAGAAAATGCCGAAACAGTCATCTTCATTATCGTCTCCGAGAGAAATGAAAGGCTCTTCATCATCATCAACATCTTCATCTTCATCTTCAGAGGAATCTGCAGCTGAGGACTTTGATCGAGAGGCGAGGAGCTGTTCCATGGCTTTGAAATACTCATCTTCCGTTTTGGCGCTTGCCAAAAGAGACTGGGCTTTGGATTTTTGGGTTAGGAAGGTCTGTTGGGCTTTAGAGGCTTCCAAGGTTGGTTGTAGGAGGTTTTTAGAGGAGAGCCAATCTTTGATCATGTTGACAGTCAATTTGGACTGTTCATCAAATTTTGACCACCATTTGACTTTAAAGGTTCTTTGAAGGATGACTTGGGAATCTTGGTTGTGGAAACGTAGGTTCCATGAACAAACCCAAGGAAGAAAGAAATTTGCACAAAAGCAAAGAAAGGGGGGAAATCTTTTTTCTGAGACAGAGGGTAAATAATGGGCTTTGAAGAGGTTTAGGCAATTTGTAGCGTTTGGTGATAAGATTTGTGGAATTGGGCCAAAATGATTCCACCAATGTTGAAACCAATTTGGAAGGCTTTGAACGGTTATCTTTGTGTTGAAGAAAAATAACCAAGAGTGGGATTTTTTAGGGTTTTGGATAAAGAAGGTGTTATACCATGCTTGTTGGTAATCCCAGTAGGAAAAAGTCCGACAATGTGGTAAACGGGTTTCAAAATTTAGAGGGAAGGTTTTACAATTGTGGAGTAGGTCACCCCACTGATTTGGGCTCAATACTTTGAGGATTGTGGCCGTTGAATAAGCCGGTTCTGGATGGGCTTTGTCAAGAAAGAAATGTTTGAATTTAACAGATTCAGTTATTTCCAAAATGCTTTGATAATAAGACTGGGGTTTTGTCAAATCCCATGGTTTGAAAAACCAGCCTTTGGGAAAAAACTTTGAAATGCTTTGAAAAGGATCAGAATGGTAAAATCCATCTTCTAGAGAAAGAATGTTTTGAAAATGGGTTTTATCAAACCAATCGGAGGTTTTCTTTGAAGGTGTTGGCTGAGAAAGCACAATTTGAGAAGATGAGCTTTCAGCAGAGACAACAACATTTTGGGAAGAGGGTTTTGTAATTTCAATTTCTTTTTTAGGAGAAATTTGGCTTTGAGAAAGGTTTTGGAGGGCGAGCATGAGCTCAGGAGATTTTGTAATGGAACTCATCCATTGCTTTACTTGGTCGTCAGAAGAGACCGATTTGTATTGGGCTCCATGTTCTTCAACCATTTCAATCCAAGATTTAATGGGTAAGGCTGAAGAAAGTAATTTTTCTTTGGAAGGGGTTGAAAGGGGTTCTTTGGAAGGTTCTTGGGAACCAGTGTCTTTGAGAACTGCTTTACCTTTATTCTTCTTTGGCGGCATTATCTGTTTTGAAGAAATTCTCTGGTTAGAAAATCAGGAACAGAATTTTTATCACCTTTAATAAACTCAATATCAAAATCAAAAACGCTTAAAATAGCTTGCCATCGTGCAAAAATCTGTTTTGATGCAATGTTTTGAACATCTTTTTCTAAAACATGTTTTGCAGCTTTGCAGTCAATTCTAAGTAAAAATTTTTGATTTAATAAATCACTTTGAAATTTTGTAATGCATAAAACAATGGAAAGGATTTCTTTTTTGATAGTAGAATAGTTTTTCTGGCAGTCATTCCAATGAGCAGAAACATATTGAACTATCTGTTCTTTATCATTATCCCTTTGTTTCAAAATTCCTCCATAACCTATGTCAGATGCATCGGTTTCAACAATTTTAGGTAATGCAGGATTTGCAAGAAATAAACAAGGAATGTTTTTTACAGATTGCTTTATTAATCTAACCACTTTGGTATGCTCTTCTGTCCATGCAACAGGATTCTTTTTTAACCTATCATGCAAAGGTTTAGACATCCTATTGATATTAGGGCAGAAATCAAGAACATAATTTAAACTGCCAAGAAATCTTTGTAATTGGGTTTTGTCAAGAATTTTGTCTGGGAATTTATCCGCAAACAAAAGTGATCTCTCAATAGGGGTAATAGTGCCTTTGGAAATATGGTGACCAAGGAACCTGACTTTTGTTTGAAATAATGAAATCTTTGTACTTGAAAGAGCCAGGCCAGCCTTTTTTGTAACAAGATGAAAGGTCTTTAAATGTTTGAAGTGTTGATCAATATTTTGAGAAAAAATCAACACATCATCAATATAAACAATACAAAACTCGGAGTAGGGGTTATAAATGTCATTCATGATTCTTTGAAATTCCGAGGGTGCATTCTTTAAACCAAAGGGCATAACAGTCCATTCGTACTGTCCAAATGGAACAGTAAAAGCAGTTTTATAACGGTCTTTTGGATGAATTTGAATTTGCCAAAAACCAGATTTCATGTCAAATTTTGAAAAAATAAGAGCAGAACACAATTTTTGGAGCAAATCCTTTTTATTAGGTATGGGGTACCTAATCCATTTTAAGGCTTTATTTAAGGGCTTATAATTTATCACAAGTCTAGGAACGCCTCTTTCAATTTCAGAATTTTTGTTGACATAAAAAGCGGCACAAGACCAAGGTGATCTTGATTTTACAATAAGTCCTTTATTTTCAAGATCATTAATCTCATCTTTACAATGTTGTTCCAATTCCATGTTCATTTGGATTGGACGTGCTTTGGTGGGTATTTGTTTTTCATCAAAAGAATTTTCATAAGGCAGATCTACCAAATGTTGTTTCCTTTTCCAAAAAGCAGATGGTAAATCAGCACATATTTCTTTTTCAATGAGGCTTTTGAAATCAAGAATTTTTCTTTGTATAGAATCATTCTGAAGTTGATTCTCAATTCTTTGGAAATTTAAATCTTTTTGTAAGCAAAATAAATCATCCTGTTTGGACTTAAGAATGGCATTAATCTTATTTTGGTAAACAGAACAAGCTTTGACAATATTTAAATTCCTTGTTTTGGGTTTTTCAATAAACGAGAAAACAAGGTCTTTGGATTTTGCTTTGAAATATATACCATCATAATTGACAGCATACGGGGTTATAAGATTTATAAAAGGGGTTCCTAAAATGATAGCATGGTGTATATCATTTGTAAGAACAAAAGAAGTTTTAAATTCAATTTTATTATTATAAATCGAGGCTTCAACTTTGGAACTAACATTCAATTTTGAATTATTAGCGGCAGAAAGTCTTTCTTTTGTTTTTTCATGAAATCTTTTGGGGACGATATCTTCCCTGATGCAATTTAAATCAGCGCCAGTGTCAAAAAGGGCAATGGCGTCCATAGCAAAATCATCAGAAAAGATGAGAGTGACTTTAATCAAATACTTTCTTGTGGTGATTTGCTTTAAAACAAATAGAAAATCATTGGGCACAGACTCTATGTTTTCTACTTTAATATCCTCACCATCATCAGGATTGGATTCATTGTCTGAATTATCTTGCAATTGTTTTTGTAAAAGAAGTTGGATAGTCTCAGAATCGCTTTTTTGTTTTTCTTTTAAATCTCTGATTTCACATTTGATTTCTTTTATCTCTTTCTGAAGATCTTGGATATTAGGAACTGCCTTTTTTGTTTTCTTTTTATCCAAAATTTGAGTGAGATCATAAGAATTCTTCTTAATAATTGGAACCTTAGAAATCTCAGTTGAGGTTCCGGCTTTGTCAGAATCCATGGTTTTCAAAAGTTTATCAAGATATTCTTTTTGAAGATTTGGATCTGAAATATGCTTTACAAGTTCAAGAAAAATTTCTTGGTCTTTAGTCAAAACATTGATTTTCTTTAAATAGGAATCCGAATCAGAATTGCTGCTGCTAGATGCAGAGGTGTCTGAATCAAATAACTCATCAACTTGGAGGGGGTCATTATCTCCCGACATGGAAGACTCAGAGTCTGAGGACTCTATAAGGAGGGGGGTTATTTTGGAAAGGATGTCCTCATTGAGGTCAAGCTCTTGGAGTCTCTTGTTCATTCTGCAAAACTTTGCAGTATGACCTTTCATACCACATTTGAAACAAGTGGCATCTTTGAAGTTGAATGGGGTTTTAGGTTTGGCTTTAAACTCTTTCTTTTTAGAGAAACTATGTTTCTTATAAGGCCTCGAGGGTTTCTTATAAGGAAGTTTTCTAAACTCGTGAAAGGGTTTCCTATGGCTTTTAGATTTGTAATATTTCTTGTAAGGTTTTGTAGAACACTTACCATTACAATCTTTGGAAGTAGAAGCTTTAAAGGGGTCATAATTGAATTGTTTACAAAAACCGCCTAATTCTTGCTTAGATCTCCTAAGCTCCTGCTTCAGACGTTTCTGTAATTTCAAATCTTGACAGATCTTCAAACCTTCTTTATTGACAAAACTGACTAGTTCACCATAAGTGAGCTCGTCATAAGGAATACGATTGTCATAGAGAGCTTTGATGGAATTTCTAACCTTTTCTCCCAATAGGGTAGGTAAACCTGCAAGGAATTTTTCCTTCCAAGTTACATGATTTGCATCATCCCTAAGGAAGAGTCTAGTAAAGAAAGTGGTTTTGTAATCTTGGAAATCACTGAGTTTCCTACATCTTAAGTTGTGTAGTAACTCGGCGTTTTTGTCTCTAAGGTGAGAAGGGTCACCTATGAAGTGAAGGGAAATGGTTAAAATCAGGGTAGCAACTGCATCCTGAATAGGGTTATTAAACTCATCAAGAATGGGAGCACCATTCTCATCAGTTTGGATGGCATTAAAGATGTCTAATTGCTGCAATTTAGTGAGAAGATGATCCCACCATCCTTTGAGTTGACCAGTAAAACCGGCAATTAGGATTTCTGCAATGGCTTTGTCAGAAGTTCCTGATTGGGTTTTATAGGCATTGGCTGCCATGGTCATTTGCTGCAATACACCTAGAATGTTGTATTCAGACATTCCATCTATATTCCACTCATAGACAGAGGATGCATTATAACGAGCTTGATTTAATGCACTAGGCCTGTTGTCTATAGTTAAATCAGGTGGAGATTTAGAAGTAGGGATAGCAAGTTCCCAATGGATTTTATTGGCTTTAGAAATTGGTTCATCAATAAAGGCTTCTAAGTCAGAAGAGGCAATAGAAGTTTGGTCATCTTTTTCTAATACTCCAATCTTGCTAGATTGAGGAGTATCAAGGGCAATCTGAACTTTGCTAGATGAGGAAGAAGCAGCTTCTATCCTATCTAGTTGTTCTCTGATGGCTTTTGCAAAATCCGATTTTGATTCATGGACAAGCTTTTGGCTAGTTTTCGAAACCTGGAAGGGTTTGAAAATAGGTTCCTTAAGCTTTTTATCAGAATCTAATTTTGAAGGGATAGGCTTTTGACTAGGAGAAACAGATATGGTTGACTGTTGGAATTGGTTTTCTATTCTAGTCAACTGTTTTCCTATAGTATTTAAGTTAGTATTACAGAAATTATTCTGTTGAATAATACTACTTAAATTACTATCAGTATCATTTGGTTTGGGGATTTTGTAAGGTGAAGCTCTAATTTCTATAGGAGGTTCGCCGTGGTCAACGGTTACACTCCGGAGGGGTGGATGCTCAGAATCGACAGTTCTATTACTTTCGGAGAGTTTCCATTCAGTGGTCTTTTTCCTAATAGTAATAGGGTTTGACTCTTTGAAGGGGTAAGAGATGTTGTTATCAGAAGAATATATTTCGAACCAATCAAAAAACAATATATGAACTTTATGAAGATTCACAAATTCATAATAAAATTGTTGGATTTCTTTTCTTTGGTTTAAAAAGTGTTTGAAAAACCAAAGTCTTTTTTCTTTGTTTAAATCAGAATAAAAATCATTATGTAAAAGAGTTTTATCCAATTCAAAATCTTTTTCGATGACATTAATGACATTTTCTGTGACTGCAGAAAATGTAGGGGATGTTGGAGGAGAAGGTTCCTTCTCTTCCTGACTTTGAATATGTTGACTACTAGTGTAGATTGGATGTGGAACACTAGTGGTGTAATCGACTGATCGTATAGAAGTGCTAGGTATATCAGAAGTTGAAAACCTAGGTTGACTTTGAAAAGGAAGATTTATAACAGAGGGTACTTTTGTAAATTTCCTTTCTAATGAAGGAATGCTTGAGCACGAAGCTTTGTCAGAAAATCTGGATGAGGTAGATCTTCTGAAAGACAGTTTGACTTTGCCATCGGAATATTGAGTCACATTTTGTAACTCTGTATTAGGCTCAAGTTGTTTTGGAATCGCTGGTGGAGCGGCTCCTTCAAGAATCCATTCTTCTGGAAGATGGACATCTTTCCATTGAATAGGTTTTGGAATTACAGTGTTGGCTCTAGACAAATCAGTCTGCAAGAGAAGAGTCTCATCTCTCTTTGACTGGAATTTATGTTGTGTACTGAATGCAGTGATCATTGCCTTATACGAGATTTTAAAAATTAAGGCAACTGGGATGGAACCCTCAATCATATGATAATTGTGGGTTTTGATTTGTAAAATCATGCTTTTCAAAATATTTTTGTCTTTAAGTGAAATTGTTATGTTTGGATAACAATCAAATGAAATTGGACCTTTGCACAGACTGGATTCGATGCTACTTAGCAAGGAATCATCAAAAGAGATGAATCGCCCATCTCTTAGGACAGCAAGGATAGAAGTGTCCAAGCCTTCTTTGGTTAAGGGTTTTATTCCGACCTGAATAAGACCGATGTGAACATAATTGAAATTTTTTTCTTTTAATTTCTTTAAAGAATGCTCAGAAAACAATTGAATTGTTTCAAAAGGATTTGAAAGGGTTATGTCACGTTCTTCAGTCTTTATAATATAATCACTCTTTAAAAAATCAAGCTTTTTTGTTTTGTAAATCTTTTCTTTAGAAATTTTTGGAAGTTCCCAACAATCAATTGCTTTATCAAAGTTCTCAATAAAGAATTCTTCTGAACTCACAACATGCTTTGATTCACTAGTCTTCCCGGAAGAAGAGCTAGAAAAGGATGATGTTCTACAGTGTATAGGATCCATGAATAGAAACCTATGGTCTATCTATGATCTTGTCAGAATGGCTACAGGTATGGTTTTACAGCCCTAAACGGATGTCCTTATCCTATGGCGGGACTTACTACCAGTAAGGATTCACCACACAACAAAACTTCAAAATAAAACACAAGTCATTAAACACAGAATTATAAACTGCTTTACACTATCCTCCCCTTGGATATATATATTTAACACTCATGTTTATTCAATTAGACTAATGATAGTAATCAAATAAAAGTATAAGCATTATCTCAAGTCTAAAGAAACATCACACCCACTTCAACCATCCACATGAATCAGCCTAGTAAACTTTGTCATAGCTACCTTCAAGAATGACATGTCAAACCCCAAAATCTCACTGGAAGTAGTGACACTCTCACAAAAAAATTAAAACCAATAAAAATAGTCACTCCAATGAATGGTAAATGAGAGAAAATAATAAAAAAAATGATATCACATGCTCTCACCCAGATGAAAGAAATATGCCCTCAGCTTAGAAATAATATGATCTCAAGTCAAATAAAAATGCTAGTCAACCCAATTTATTTATTTATTTATTTTTTCTTTCATGCATCACTACATCTTTTTAGCCCATATAACTAGCTTCTGCTTCAGACTATAGTTCCCTAAAATCAAGAAAGACTTTTATTAGGATGTAACGTAGGTTAGGAACATGGTTAACAAAGAAAGGAAATAAGGAAAACAAAATGTATGTTTGAGAAAAATGCAGAGGAATTTTTTTTTTTTTGGAAGTTGCAAGGTGGATTTCACCTATTATTGTTATTTTTTTTCTTCTCTTTTTTTTTTTTGCTTTTGCTTGGCACAACGTCACTGAACAAAATAATTATTTACATTTTTCTCAAACATAAATAGGTGATGGAACTTTATAAGACATCGGATAATACTCCAAATCGGAGTGGGTCAAGATGATAAGTTTAACAAATAAAAGGTTTTTTTTTCTTTTTTTTTAAAAAGGCTCAAAATGGTTAACTATGGATATTTCACAAAAGGGACGGCTAGAAAGGCTCAAACGGATCAAAAATAATTTTTTTTTAAGAAGACGCGTTTCTAGAGGCACTACACTCCATATTCAGCCATCTTCGACTATAAAATTTAAAAATGTATATTTATAAAGGAGAAATTAAAAAGAGGAAGAAAACGATTTTTTTTTTTTTTGCTTTTGTTTTTTTTTCAAACGATGAAGATGCGTTTCTAGAGTCACTACACTCCATATTTAGCCATCTTCAACACAAAAAGTTAGCAACAGTTAGTTTCTAGAACAAAAAATCAGTAAAAACTTAACCAAGATTTCACAATTGTCAACTATTCCCTCCCCCCAACTAGAACGAAACATTGTCCTCAATGTTTTAAAGGAAAGAAGTAGAGTTTAGAAGACATCACCTGAGTGGTGCAACAGAGAAGAAAATATTTACAAGCGGAGAGTTAAATCTAATTTGTACTTTTTACTGCGGCTACTGTTACCGTCATTATTTGGACACTCCAACACAAAGGTTCGGGGGTCTGGCTCTGGTCTATAAGCTTGTAACAGATCAAGTAACTCTTTAGCAGTGTGAGCACAAATAAAAAGCTTTTCCGTATTGGAAGGAATGAAATAGTTTTTTATTGCATGGTTAAGAAATGCGATGAAGCCATCATAAAAGTTATTGACATTTAACAAACCGATGGGTTTCTGGTAAATGTGCAGATGGGCCCAAGATGCTAGTGTGATAAGTGCCTCTAGTGTTGCAAGATCTCCTAGAAGGAAAATAAAAGCATCAGCATGATTAAGCATTTCAGTTATTCTTTCTTGCATACCTGAGATGACTAACTCTTCTCCATTTGATGAGTCAGACAAACTGCACAAAGGTTTTAAGACTCTTAGGATGATGCCTAACACTTGGCTTCCTCTGACAAAAACAGCTTCAGAGACCAATTTTGATAACCCTCGGTTACCTCCTCCATATACCAAGTGTAATTTTCTCTCTGATATGCTTTGACCAAGATCTATGGCTGCTTCAACGAACTCTTTATGTTTGTCATAGTTAAATCCAGAAAAGCACACAAATGTTTTTGAATTGTCTATTGGGAGTAGCTGCCATTGGGATACTTCTCAAAAATAATTTGTGAGTGCTTGACAAAAAAGAAATCACATTTAAGAATCTTTGTGACAGTGGGGCACAGCTGTGTATGAGGTGGCATATCAGTGTCAAATAACGCGTAAAGCACATGGCGCGCGAGTTAAAAAGAAAACAGTAAAAAGAAAAAGAAACAATGATAAAATAAAATTATTAAAGACAATAATGCAAATGATAAAACAACAGTGAAATAAAATAACAGTGAAGTAAAATGATATTTACAGGTAGTTACGACTGTGGCTCACATCTTCCTCTGGTTTTACATCCAGAAACGGCTTGAACGCCCTCTATGGGTTGAGGATGGGCTTCCCATCCAGTTTTCTTATAAACTGGCAAACATGGTCGTTTATAGTCAGATTCCCGAGACTATATCTTGCATGCTCTTTCTGGAATAATGGCCATAACTGGAGAATCGCTCCTTGCACATATCCACTGGGATGCATTTCAAGAGACAGAAGGATATCATCCAATGACTCCTTATTCAAGCCATCCCTAATGAATTGAATCTTATCTTCCCTGTTATCAGAAACCATTCCTAAAGAACATGGATTTTTATCGCAACTCATTCTAGCACACTTATGACAAGCAACAGAAATTCTTCGAGCGCATCGTTTTCTTGCATAATTTCCTTTACCACAACCAGGCATGTATGCAATAAATTTTGGAGGTAACTCACCTGCCAATCGTACTTTAGCCTCGATTAATCAACGGATGTCAGCAGGTATGTTATTCCTCATGAGCAATCACGTGCGTTCGGATCGGGCTTTATAGATTTTAAAGAGGGCATTTTGAGGAAGTTAAGGGAATCGCTTGTGAAGCTTTGCTAGAATCTCGTTTCTGTCCATACCTTCGCCTCAAATTATCAGTTATTATGGGAAAGTGAAGTAACTGACTTGATTGTCACGGAGTACCATTATCCGCCACTTCACCGGGGTAACAAACTAAAGCACACAAATAGAAAAAAAAAATTAAAACACACAAACAAAATTAAAATTGTCCTCTTATTGAATTTACCTCAAGCTCCAACTGGATGTCGTAAACACTTCTCTCAATGTCTCTGAGTTGGCTTTCTAAACTCTCAACATAGGCTACTAACTCTGGTGGTTGTAGAGCCCAAATGCAATGTGTTTTGCAAAATCGAATCTGCCTTTTGAGGTGAGATTTTACACGTTGAAGTGGTTTAAGAATGTTTAGGAGGAACGGTCTAAGTATGGTACTCATGATTAACAATGATAAGAGAAAACTTAATTGTAAAACAAACACACTTATGCAAAAATAATTTCAATTAGCAAAAGAATAATAAAAAGAAAGAAAGAAAAATCAAACCACCGAAAAGAAAAAAAATCAATTCAAATCTGGTGGGTCACTCAAATTTATTTCGGTGTCTACTCCATGTGGTTGGTACTCTAGATATGGCTTTAATCTTTGACCATTAACTTTAAATGTGACACCGTTCTTTGGGTCCTTAATTTCAATTGTCCCATGTGGAAAAACAGTATGAACAATAAAGGGACCAGACCATCGAGAGCGTAACTTACCTGGGAATAGGTGTAAGTGAGAATTGAATAAAAATACTTTCTGACCTGGAGTGAACGATTTTCTCATAATTTGCTTGTCATGGAAGACTTTCATTCGTTGCTTGTAAATCTTGGCATTTTCGTATGCATCATTACGAATTTCTTCAAGTTCTACCAGTTGTAATCTTCTTTCTGAGCTTGGCTTACTGCATGTCAAAGTTGAATTTCTTGATGGCCCAATATGCACGATGCTCGAGTTCCACAGGTAGGTGGCAAGCTTTTCCATACACTAGCCTGTAGGGTGACATCCCAATCGGGGTTTTGAAAGCCGTTCTTTATGCCCATAATGCATCATCAAGTCTTAATGACCAATCTTTTCTGTTCGGCTTCACCGTCTTTTCTAATATGTGCTTTATTTCTCAATTGGAGATCTCAACTTGGCCATTGGTTTGCGGATGATATGGGGTCGCCACGTTGTGAGTGAATGAATATTTTGTCAAAAGAGCTTTGAATGCTTTGTTACAAAAGTGGGCACCACCATAACTCATTATAGCTCGAGGGAATCCAAAGCGTGAAACAATGTTGCTTTTCAAAAATCCTATCACCACCTTGTGATCATTGGTTCTGTATGGAATTGCTTCTACCTATTTTGATACGTAGTCAACAGCAACGAATATGTATTGATGGCCAAAAGAAGGGGGAAAGGGTCCCATGAAGTCGATACCTCATACGTCAAAAATCTCAACCACTAAAATTGGATTTAGTGGCATCATGTTCTTTCGTGTAATGCTCCCCATTCGTTGACACCTATCACATGAAGAACAGAAAGTGTAAGCGTCTCAAAATATAGTTGGCCAATAGAAACCACATTGTAAAGCTTTAGTCACTGTTTTCTTAGCGCTGAAATGGCCTCCACAAGCTTGCTCATGGCAGAATGAAAGGATATTTTGAATTTCACTTTCTGGGACACATCGTCTAACAATTTGATCTGCACAATATTTGAACAAATACGGATCATCCCAAAAGAAATTCTTTATTTCTGTAAAAAATTTGCCCTTGTCTTGTTTGGTCCAATACTCTGGAAGTTGACCTGTAACAAGATAATTAACTATATCAGCATACCAAGGTAATACTTCCACACTCATTAATTGTTCATCTGGAAATGACTCATTCAATGGTAATAATTATGTAATTATGTCAAAATAGAGACAAGAGAGATGGTCCGCCACGATATTTTCTGTGCCTTTCTTATCTTTAAATTCCAAGTCGAATTCCTACAAAAGTAACACCCAACGAATTAGTCTAGCTTTTGCATCTTTCTTTGTGAGAAGATATTTAAGAGCAACATGATCAGTGAACACAATTATTTTACAACCAATGAGATAAGATCGAAATTTCTCTAATGCAAACACTACTGCTAGCATTTCTTTTTCAGTAGTTGAATAGTTCAACTGTGCATCATTCAATGTCATACTAGCATAATAAATAACATGGGGAATTCGATCAACTCTTTGTCCTAATACTGCTCCTACTACATAATTATATGCATCACACATGAGTTCAAATGATAAACTCCAGTTTGGGGCCTGAATTATGGGTGATGATGTCAACAATTGCTTTAGTTTTCCAAACGCCACAAGACATGAATCAGTAAAGATAAAAGGTACATCCTTAGCAAATAGATTGCATAAGGGTCTAGAAACTTACCTAAAATCTTTAATGAAACGTTTATAGAAACCAGCATGCCCAAGGAAAGATCTTACTTCTGTGACTGTTTTAGGTAGAGGAAGATTAGAAATGAGATCCATTTTGGCTTTGTCAACCTCAATACCTTTGCTTGAAATGATGTGACCGAGAACAATACCTTATTTTACCATAAAATGACACTTCTCCCAATTTAAGACTAAGTTCTTCTTAACACATCTCTGCAGAACTAGTGTTAGATGATGTAAACATTGATCAAACGAGTCACTAAAGACAGAAAAATCATCCATAAAGACTTCAAGGAATCGTTCAACCATATCAGAAAAAATGCTCAACATGCATCGTTGAAATGTAGCAGGTGCATTGCATAATCCAAATGGCATCCTCCTATATGCAAAAGTGCCAAAAGGGCAAGTGAAAGTGGTTTTCTCTTGATCTTTTGGTGCTATGGGAATTTGATTATATCCTGGGTAGCCATCTAGAAAGTAATAAAATTCATGGCATGCTAATCTATCAAGCATTTGATCAATAAATGGTAAAGGAAAATGGTCTTTACGTGTGACAGAATTCAATTTTCTATAATTAATGCATACACGCCATCATGTAGTTACTCTAGTTGGTATCAATTCATTATTAACATTCGTAACTACTGTGACTCCTGACTTTTTGGGGACAACTTATACAGGACTGACGCATGAATTATCAGAAATTGGGTAAATGATACATGTCTAATAGCTTAAGGACTTTTGTTCAAACAACTTCTTTCATATTAGAATTTAACCGACGTTGCATTTCCCTAGTAGATTTAGCATTTTCATCGAGGTGAATGTAATGCATGTAGTCTACTGGGTTTATACATTTGATGTCTGCTATGGTCCATTCTAATGCTCCTTTGTGCTCTTTTAAAACATCCAACAACTTACATTTTTGTTCGTCATTTAGGGATGATGAGATGATTACCGGTAAAGTACTTTCTTCTCCCAAAAATGCATATTCCAAAGTGTTGGGTAATGGTTTGAGCTCGAGTTTCGATGGTGATTCTGATGATGGGATGAGTTTCATTTCTGATGGTGCTAGTTGTTCAACTCTTGAATTCCATTTATTAGTGTCCATAGATGGTGCTGAGTCAAGTAGGGCGTTGACCTCATCGACCGATCTGTCAATATCAAAATCCAAACCAAAGTGAGTTAAACATGTTTGTAAAGGATCATCACTAAGATTTGAAAGAAAAGTATTATCAACTATTGTTTATATTAAATCCACATCAACAATTCCATCATCTGCATTGTGAGGCTGTTTGGCAATGTTGAAGACGTTCAGCTCCATAGTCATGTTGCCGAAGGACAACTGCATATTTCCAGTCCTGTATTGAATGTGAGCATCCGCAGTTGCCAAGAAAGGTCGGCCTAGAATAATGGGGATGTGCTTCCTTGAATCCTGTATTGGTTGAGTGTCAATTACAATGAAATCAACAGGAAAATAAAACTTGTCTACCTGGATAAGCACGTCCTCCACAATACCACAAGGTATTTTCGTGGATCGATCTGCAAGTTGTAACACCACTGGAGTTGGGTGTAATTCTCTAAGTCCAAATTTCAAAAATACAGAGTAAGGTAACAAATTTACACTAGCTCCTAAATCCAACAAAGCATTCTCAATTGTGTGGTTCCCTATACTACATGAGATAGTGGGGGAGCCTGAGTCTTTACATTTCAGAGGAATTTTGTGTTGGAGTATAGAACTAACATTTTCTATTAAAAATGCCTTCTTTTGAACGTGAATGTTTCTCTTTTTAGTACAAAGGTCTTTAAGAAACTTGGCATAAGATGGAACTTGCTTTATAGCATCAAGTAAAGGGATGTTAACACTTACCTGTTTGAAGATTTCGATAATCTCACCTGTGGATTTTTCCTTCTTTCCTTTAGCTAACCTTTGAGGAAAATGAGCTTTAGGAACATATTCTTGTGGGTTGGTTTCTTCTCTCTCTTCTGATGGTGAGTCCTCAACATTCACAGGTACAATTTGATTTTCTTTTGTCACCGGCATCTCCACTTTGTTGTCGACTTCTTTTCCTTTTCGCAAGGTCATGACTGCTTTGACCTCTCCATGCTGCTGTGGTGAACTGGTACTTACTTCATGTGCTCTTTTAGGATTAGGCACTAGTTGACTTGGAAATTTACCTTTTTCAACAGTCATTGCCAAGGTTTGAACTGAAAAAGCAAGTTGTCCCACCATCTTCTCGAGGCTTGAAACTGATTGGGCTTGTGAGTTGAAACCTGCTCTCAACTCATTTCGTAGTCCATCAATGGTGCGGTTCTGTTGCTCAATTGTGGAGTGAGTAACATTCTTGAAATTCTAGAATGCATCCTCCCATGGTCTGGGTTGAGAGTAGTTCTGGTTTTGATTGTATGGTCTTAATGGTGGCTGAGAGGCTTGAGGATTTTAAGGAATTGGTGGAGCTGGAGCTGCTGGTCCATTCTATTGGAATCCTTGAGACCATGAAAAATTGGGGTGGTCTCTCCATCCAGGGTTATATGTGTTGGAGTATAGGTTGTAATTCAATGGTTTTCTCATTACACCTATGGCATTGGCTTGATCTGATTATGAGTCATGGTCCTGTGGCTCTGTTGATTTAGCAGTTGATAACGATGCTATTTGTCGAGAAAGACCTTCAATTATCGCTTTGACTTCTTTAATTTCTGAACTCGACTCGCCAATGCGAACCTCATTTACTCCCTTAATTCTTTTAGTGTTCCTAAGCGATCGACTCGGTTGTTGGGAATTATCCGCTTGTCGTTGGAAGAATTTCCAAATTTCTGATGCACTTTTTGACATTAGCTCTCCTCCACTTGTTGCCATTAGTCATTCTTGCACATTCGGCAATAATCCCTCCAAAACGTATTGGCATTGGTGTCATTTCTCATACCCATGATGTGGACACTTCAAGAGTAGCCCATTGAATCGATCCCATGTTTCGAAAAACTGCTCGTCCTCTCTCTGAGTAAACTCTGGGATTTCCCTGCGAATAGCATTGATTTTATGCACTGGAAAATATTTATTCAAAAATTTAGTTACCATTTGTTCCCATGATGTAATGCTATTAGCAGGCAAAGTATTTAACCATGAACGAGCTCTATCCTTTAAAGAATATGGGAATAGTCTAAGTTTTATATCATCATCTGAAAAATTCTCATATTTAAATGTTTGACAAATAGCATGAAAATTATTCAAATGATTATATGGGTCCTCATTTTCTAGGCCATAGAATGTTGGGAGACAATTTAGCACACTAGGCTTTAGTTCAAAACTCCTACCAGCTACATTTGGGTATCTTATGCATGATGTGCTCAAATTAGCTAAAGGACTGAAGTAGTCCTTAAATGGCCTCTCCTGTGGTTGCAAATCCATTTTATTTTTAACTTGCTTGTGTGTGCGAAGTGTTTTTTCTAGCTCAAGGTCTATAGGTTCAAGATTAGGTAATAATGACCTACGACCATACATGCAAAACAAATAAAATAAAAATAAATATGGGAACAAAACAAACAAAAATAAAGAAGAGGGAGAAATTACGATACTAACCTTATTGAGCTATTACAACCTTACTATAAAAACACACTAAAAAAAATACGTGAAATAAATTAACTAAAAATTAAATTAATAAGATAAACAAAAATTACAAAGAAAAATAAATTGAAAATTAAATTACAGAATTTTAAAGAAGAGAAAAAGAAAAAAAATACTAATCTTTAAATGTAGATTCATTTTTTTCTTTTTTTGGTAAATTTATTTTCTCTTCCCCTCTAGTTTTTGTGGATGTTTTGACTTCTCGTCGACAAATAATAATAAGCTTGTCTAGATACCGCCCTAATTTCACCGGCTCCCTAGTACAAGATTATTATTATTTGGCACGATAAACCCTTAGCACCATATTGATTAGAGTGTGGTTCATGAGATGTGGATTCCCTTCTCATGATTTAATTGGTATTAATAAGGAATATTTAGCCCATAGTGCATATTGATACGGATCCAGATACACAAGTACGTCAATTTAATAGATTTTCACTTCAATTTATTCTCGTCATTTCAATTCAAATTTTAAGATAATTTAAGTCACTTTCACCACCACATCATCGATCCATCTATGTGAACAGTGTCGTGAACAGTAACGTAGACAGTACCGTACACGTGAATAGTACCGTACATGTGAACAGTGCCATTTTTTCTTTTATGCTCCTCCTAAGGTTTTCGACCGTCCTGAGTTCAAAAGTGATGTCCGTTTTGCCGTCTGATCTCTCGTTTATTGTGAAATGACTATGATGCTCCTAAAATACATAAAATACTTAATTAAAATAAAACACACGGAATTAAATCAAAAGAAGGTTAAATACATAAAAGTAAGGGTGTTAGTAAAACTTGAAGTGTAAAATGACGATTTTCTCCTTTATAAATATACATTTTCTAACACTCAACAATTAAGACAAATCTTTCAATGAATTTACTACAGTCTAAACATAAATAGAGCGTCCAACTCTATTTATCAACTGCGAACTAAATTTATTTAATCATAAGATAACTTGTATTTATGTCTTCTGTGAATCCATATGATTATCACATAAATACATATAATATGATTAAACAGACCTTTTTTCATATATATTTATGCAATTGAAAATATCTCAAATATTTTATTAATCAGAAAATAAATTAATATGCTTTAAAAGAGCATAAAATCCCAACATTAACAAACAAAAGCATTTTTTTTTCTTCAGTTATCAAGAGAATTGGTGACTCACATCAAGTAGGATTCAACTGTGTTACCTCGCATAGGTGCATTGAGAGAGGTTGCCTCTTACTTATCATAATTTTTTTGTTCTTAAAATGGATTATTGTGTAGAAGCAACTAACAGTTTTCTGTTAATTCTCCTCTTCTTGCTTTCTCTATTGTTGGTTTAGAATTTATCATTACATACCGATACCTTTTCTCCCATCTGGTTGTGAATTTGCAGATGAATCTGGAATATTTTGCCATAGACACCAGGTACGTGAGATGACTTCGATAAGTGGAATTTTCTAAGGATCATAGATGATAAAGATTCAGGGAGTCTGATTCCATTTTCCAGAGTCATGTGTTTTATCAAGTTTACTGCTAGATTCCATGGTCATTTTCACCCTTCACTATGTGGAATTTATCATACATTCACAAAAAATAAAAAAAAATAAAAAAAGTAGAATTCATCATATATAGTAACGATTTCATCAGTGCTTGTACTGTGAGTAAACTGAAACTTGTGTAGCTCATTATCTATGTATGTAGATGTCAATAAATATCTATAGTTCATTCTATAATGTTCCACCTGTTTAAAGATAACAGGTTTTTAGTTTATACTTTTTTCTACAATTCATAAACGGGCGTAACAACCATGAATTTTATGCAAATATGTATTTTTTTCCCTCTTCTTTGCTCTATCGTATTTTCCACCGATTCTAAAAATGTTCTCTATTCTTTTTAGGAAATTGTTAGATCTTCTTAACTTAATGAAGGCAAGTTCCAAGACTGTCAATGATGAGATGTCTGACATTATAAGTACTAGACTCATGGCATATGCTTTGCAGACTCCAAGCAGGTTCTAAAATATTTGTAACCTTAAGTGTCATTAAATGCTAAGCATGTGTTGTCGACAAAAATTTTAGACTTTTAAAGTCACATTTTTTCAGGGAAAAAAATGATTTCTTGTTTTCATTCTTTCACCAAGGATAGGCATACAATGAAATCTTGATGGACCATTTTCTCTGATTTCACCAATGAAGTTTTGAACTTAGATTACTGATGGCCTGTTCATCAAGAAGATTCTTTTGCTCTTATTTCTAAAAGTTCTGGATATAACTTCATGCTTGTTTTTCCTAATTATGATCGGGTTACTCGTTTTTATTTTTCTTAATGTTTTGAAGCCCCTGTAATATTTTTGCCCTTGTTTTGTCAACTGTGATTTTCTTGAGTACAGGGTTGTCACTGATGATGAAAGGGCCTTAGAGGAACTTTTTGATGATGAGGAAAGTTCTCAAAAAGCTGATGCATGCCTTAATGTAATGGCTACATGTATTGCTACGGTTTTTGCTTCACTAACGATAATTTTCAATGATTTGTTGAATTTGATTTCAAGCATGGTAAATTTCTTAACGCATGTATATAATTGATCTTTAGGAATTTCCTTTGGTGCGCTATCGAGCTGCCAAATCACTTGATGCAATGGCAATAACAACTTTACGTGATCTAGTTCCTACGAAGCTTGCTGGCGGAGTCTGGAACTGTCTTATGAAATATAAACAAACTATTGAAAATTTTCCTGTGTCAAAAACCTGTGAGTTGCTTATCCTTGTCTTTCTGTTGATCAGGTTTTGTGACGCATTGGATAAGTTTATGGATTGCTTACTACATGACTTGTTTGTGTTACTTGTAGTATATGTTTAATTTCCGTTTCTAGATTGCTCCTATCATACAGAAGTGGACATATGATGCCATTTGCCATGATTTAGTGAATTTAGAAGGAAATAAATATGTGAATGAGGTAAGTTCTAATTTTTGAAGTTCTATTTATTCTCTTGAATCTTCTGGAAGATCTCTTTTGGATATCTTATAACAAGATAAAACTATGCATCAGGTTCCAAGCAAAACAGGCGGTCCACCAGAGGGGGAAAAAAAAGAATTTCTTTTGGAGGAACATCATCCCATCTGGGTTGAACTTCTTTTTGCACTTATAGCATATGTGTCTTTTAGTTTTTACTTTTTCTTTCCCCTTTTCGTTGTTGTGTTTTATATAAATTATATGAATGCTCTTTTTAATCGTCAGGCTAGTGAACGGCTGCATGGGAAAATGACCGGCTTTGTATCAAAGAAAAAAACTGCACAAATTCCAAATGGCTCAAGGTTGGTGAAATTTTATCAGCATTGGTATAATCTCATTGGAGAACATGCTGTACACACAAGTTACATTCTTAGATATAATTTTTTTAAGAAGTATGTTAATTCAATTTCTGTCTTTTGATTTATGATTTACAGATTAATTTTAGAAGTTTAGTGCTGCGAAGATGCTAAGAACTTGTTAAATAATAATGAAATGAAATGTATGAAAGGTTGGCATGGACTTCTATATAATGATGATGTTGATAGAGGAGAAACTTGAGAGTCATATCATGTCTTTTACCTTGTCCCTTTCATTAGATCTGCTAATATAAGGTGTATTGGTACATCGATATGTATTCTCTAGTTAAATGAAAATTTAGATCAAATCATAAATTAGGTAAAGAACCTTTGGACATTTTAATGAATCATCCTTGGCCTTCATAACTTATATTAATGCCATAGATCATTAATGTTGAAAAGTCAAAATTGGTGATTTGTTTATTCAAATTAGTTGAAAAAGAAGAGGTGAGCACATGCATAATTGACTTTTGGAGGAGTTAGGAACCGCATGCATGATTTCTTTCAAAAATGAAGAATTTTTGCAATTTTATAAAGACTTTTTTTATGCAATTGAAGTTTTTTTCAAAAGGTAGAAATAGTGGCTGAAATCATTGAAATAATTACATGAAAAATTGGATCTTAGGTGCTAGCTTGGTGCCTATAAATAGAGAGCATTTCTTCATTCCATTTCATTCCAAAAGTTGTTAAGCTTATAAGTTTCTAAGCTTTTGAGAGAAGTGTGTCTGAAGAATTTATCTTTCCTACAAAGTGTGAAAGTACTGTGTATATTTTGAAATATGAGTGTGCAACCCAAGAGGGGGGGTGAATTGGAATTTTAAAATTTATCCTAGCAAATCCACACAACAAGCAATCTAATGTCTTAATAAAAATTGAAAGCAATAAGTTCAATTAAAAGCACAATAATTAAAGAGTAAGGGAGAAGAGAAACAAACACACGAATTTTTACGTGGTTCGGCAATCCCCGCCTACGCCTACGCCCACGCCTCCAAGCGATCCAAGCTTGAGGATTTCACTATCCAAGCCTTTCCAAGGCTTCAACGATTACAATTGACTTCGAGGTGTCAATAAACCTTTACAACTAAGAGATTATCTCCCAATCTCTTCACTCAAGCGTCTCACACACTCAAACTCTTACAATTGAGATGAATAAATGAAGGTTACAATGAAACTCACTCAATGAGTAGATATTAAAAAATGAAGAACAAGAAAAGATTCAATGTTTGTATTTCGCAAGTTTGAAGGCTCAAGATATCACGTGTGCTTTTTTTTTTTTGCTTGTTGGAGAGCTTAAAAATGAGTTGGATTTGAGTTCTTATAGTTTGAGCTCAAAAACTAGCCATTATGTACATTTTGGTCGTAACCGGATTGCCGATTATGGACATTCAGTAATCTGCTTAATGTTACCATTACAGCCACAATTTTGAATTTATGAACATCCGGTATGCCGCTTTGTCAAGTCCGGATTGCCGCTTATGCTTAGAAGCTTACTACCCAACAATCAGATTTCCGTTTGTCAGGATCCAGTAAGCCGCTTTCAATTTGGATACATTCTACCCAATATCCGGATTGCCGTTTATTAGTATCCGGTAAGCCGCTTGCTACAGTAACTACTACAGTGAAGTTTTTCCTAAATTTATAGTTGGACCCTAAAACTTTATAAAATTATAGTGTGGCCCAAAATGTTATGAAAGTTTACAAAAAGGTCTAATTTTAGAATTTTAGAATAATGCTTTGTCAATCCCATAACTTTTTAAAATTATGATTTCACCCAAATTTTTTGAAATTATAGAATGGCCCAAAAATATTTAAATAGTATCAAATAGGTCCAAATCCGAAATTTAAAAACACTATCATTTTAGTCCAAAATACTTTAATTCCATAACATCATTTTCTTATTATAAAAGCACAATTCATACATCTTTGCTTAATAAATACATGTGGTTTGTTATCATCAAAATCAATATTTATAGCCATATAGGCTAACTGTTGTGCAAATTTTAATGTACTCGCAAGCGCACGAATTTATTGTAGTATAGATAAATGGTGACGAGTGTCGATCCCACGAGGAGGTAGATTTTAATTGTGTAGAATTAATTTTGTAAATGGGTGATTGGATTTGTGGTGGAAATGATTTGGAATATGCTAAAACTTAAATTAAAATGGCGAGAATAAATTCTAAAATTGGTATTGAAATGGCGAGAATAAATTGAAGAGAATTCTATTGAAATGACATACTTGGGTATCTGGATCCGTATCAACATGCATCATGGGCTAAATAATCCGTATTAATGCCAATTAAATCATGAGGGGGGAATCCACACCTCATGAACCACGCTCTAATCAATATGGTGCTAAGAGCTTATCGTGCCAAATAATAATAACCTTGTACTAGAGGGCCGGTGAAACCAAGGCGGTACTAGACAATATTAGTATTATTTGTCGACGAGAAGTCAAAACATCCACAAAAACTAGAGGGGAAGCGAAAATAAATTTACCAAATAAAGCCCATGACACATGTTGAGACTTCACCTTCAACCCAAGCTTGAAAGAAAATTAGCTACTCATAATTGAACTAGGGGCAAAATGGGAATTTATTAAAATACATAGAAAATACAAGATGGAGAAGGAATTACAGAAAATGGATCCCAAAAATGGATTCAGAGATATCAAATTAGGGGGGGAGGCCCCCTTTTTATAGATACATGGAGTAAATCATGGCCATCGGATTAAAAACAGTTTGGACGCTCGGGATTGCGCCATGTCATCAGTCAACAGTCCACGGTTTGACCACGCGGATGAACAGTAACACGGTTTGACTCGGATGAACAGTAATGCGGTTTGACTCGGATGAACAGTAACGCGGTTTAGTTGAAAATAATCCTGTGTGATGCATGTACCGTACGCGAGATTTTTCATCCACTGATATGCTGCCACGTCACCATCAACAGTACATAAGAATTTTAGCCCAACAGGATCGTGACACCTCATCAGTCAATGCCACATCATCGGTCAATGCCACGTCATCGATCCGTTTATGTGAACAGTGTTGTGAACAGTAACATAGTTAGTACCGTACACGTGAATAGTACCGTACATATGAATAGTGCCATTTTTTCTTTTATGCTCCTCCTAAGGTTTTCGACCGTCCTGAGTTCAAAAGTGATGTCTGTTTTGCCGTCTGATCTCTCCTTTATTGTGAAATGACTATAATGCCCCTAAAATACATAAAATACTTAATTAAAATAAAACACATGTAATTAAATCACAAGAAGGTTAAATACATAAAAGTAAGGGTTGTTAGTAAGACTTGAAATGTAAAATGACGGTTTTCTCCTTTATAAATATGCATTTTCTAACACTCAACACTAACATATTTGAGTTTCTGGGAAGTGACATTCGTTACTCAAATATTTATACTCTATTAATTGTTAAATAAAGAATTATTCTTTCTTTCCTCTGTGGATATAGATTTAATTACCGAACTATGTTAAATAATTATGTCATTTATTTTTCTATAATTATTTGGTGTGCTTGATCCGCATTTCGCGCACAACGAGTGGTATCAGAGCCGACGTTTCGTACTTAGGGAGATACGGTACTGTTTACGTATACGATATTATTCCCGTATACAGTACTGTTCATAAATATGGTGGAGACGGCCATTTATACTTGGGAGACAGTCTATTGTAAGTAATGTGTATTTTTGCATGTCTAGGAAAGTTCTGTCAACAATGCAATAAGAGCCTAAGGAGTCTGGGTTTTAAGTGGGACTGTTGTGACCCCTCCATTCTCCTAGAAACTTTCCTGGTGCATTTATTCATTCGAAATTAACATCATATAGGCTGTTTTTCAAGTGGAAATAGTTTGTTAAGAAAATGGTAGAATGTGAAACTTCCAGAATTAGGGAGGGATCTACCCAGACTATTTCAAGAGGCACTTCAAGTGGGAGGCGAGATTTGTCGAATCGCTATTCAGCACCTGTTATAGGAGGCCAAAAGTTTGATGGGAAAATCAACTTCGGCATGTGGAGGCACGAAGTTATGGATGCCCTTATTCAAATCGATCTCGATGTTATTATGAAAAATAAAAGACACACGTATGATGAAGAAATTTGGGATCGTATGAATGAAAAAGCATGTGGTCAGATCAGATCTTGTTTGACCAAGGAGGTAAAATACTTGGTGAAAGATGAAGAGTGTGCAATGACTTTATGGTATACATTGGAGAAGAAGTATTTGCTGAAAAGTCCTGAAAATCGTCTTTATGTAATGAGCCAAGTATATGGCTTTCGAATGAAGCCTAGGGTGTCAATGCACGATCATGTCTCAAGATTTAAAATGTTACTTGTTGATTTGAAGAATCTTGATGAAGATATTAAGGATGAAGTCAAGGCTATGATTCTGTTACACTCACTACCAGAGGAATATAGCCATTTTGTGACTACCTTGATATATGGGAAAAGCGTGATCATCTTCAAAGATGTTTGCACAGCATTGACCAATTTAGAAATTTGGAATAATGATAAACATTCCGAAAGAGTATCGTTTGAAGCTTTGTTAACCAAAGAAAGGGCGATGGAGAAAAATAAAAAGCATGGTGGAAAGAATTCTCGATCCAAATCGGGAAGCATAAATATAGCTCAAGACGAGTGTGCCTTTTGTCATGAAAAGAGCCATTGGAGGAAAGATTGTCTAAAGGCTCAAAAGAGAGATGGGAAGAAACCAGCAGCAGCAAATATGGCATGTAAAGATGAGGACTCTAATTATTCACTAATTATTACTCCTGCAATATATGTGGCTAGTTCGAGCGAGTGGATACTTGATACTGGAGCAACCAATCATTTGTGTCCCATTAAGGAATGGTTTATGGATTTTCGTAATCTGGAATCCGGTGCAGTTATGATGGGGAATTATCAACCTTGTCACACAATGGGGATAGGAACAATTCGTTTCAAAATGTTTGATGGAATGATCATAAAAGTAAAAGAGGTTAGATATGTTCCAGCTTTAAAGAAAAATCTAATTTCTGTGGGTGCTCTAGAAGCTATTGAAAATGGCACAATAAAGTTCACATATGGGGCTATGGTGATTCTACAAGTAGTTCGGCGTCAAAATTTGTACTATTCAAGGAAGGTACAACTATGAAGCAAATGTTGCTGAGGCGAACAGTGACACCACCAACTTATGGCATGTACGACTGGGACATGTTGGAGAGAAGTCTTTGCAAACTCTGATGAAGCACGAACTCTTAAAAGGTACCAAAACCTTTAAATTAAATTTCTGTAAGCATTGTGTAGTAGGTAAGAAAACAAGGGTCAAATTTGGTACAGCTAATCACGATACTCGTGAGATCCTTGAATATGTTCACAGTAATGTATGGGAACCAACCAATACTGCATCAATTGGTGGAAGCCATTATTTTATTACATTTGTTGATGATTTCTCTAGATGTGTGTGGGTGTACACCATGCGAGTAAAGGATGAGGTTCTAGAGATTTTTATGAAATAGAAGAAACTGGTGGAGACTCACACTGGTAGAAAGATCAAAGTATTACGATCTGATAATGGGGTGAATATACGTCTGATCCATTCTTTCAAGTATACCAGAACGAGGGTATTAAAAGACATTTCACAGTGAGACTTACTCCGCAACAAAATGGTGTGGCTGACCGTATGAATCGTACTTTACTGGAGAATGTATGATGTATGTTATCTAATGCTGGTTTAAATAAAAAATTTTAGGCTGAAGCTGTGAGTTACGCAAGTCACTTGATAAACCGGTTACCTTCTACTGCAATTGAAAGTAAAACTCCTATGAAAATGTGGTCTGGAAAGCATGCACAAGACTATGATTCCCTTCGTATATTTGGGTGTCCAACTTATTATCATGTCAAAGATGGTAAACTGGATCATCGTGCTAGAAAAGCTATCTTTGTGATATTCAAATGTCGAGTAAAGCGCTTCAAGCTTTGGGATCTCGAAGATAAAAAGTTTATGTGTAGTAGAAATATCACATTTAATGAAGTTTCAATGATGAAAGCTTCAAGTTCTCAACAGGTGAAGAACAAGATCATAGAGGTATTGCAGTAGGTGGAGTTTGATGCACCTTCATATGTACCAATTAGTTCTACATAAGAGAATAATTCAACTATGGAGGTGACACCCAGGGTTGAAGAAGATGTTGTTTCTTCTGATATCCCACAAAATGCAGAAACAATTGATGATGTAGATAATGATGATTCTATAGCAATAAGGAGGGCAAGAAAAGAGATAAAGAAACCCGGATGGCGTACAAAAGATATGGCAGTAGCCTATGCACTTCTAGTTGTTGATGATGATATCCCCAACACTTTCAGTGAAGCATTACGCAGTAGTGAAAATGATTGGTGGAAGTTAGCCATAGAGGAAGAGATGAAATCTCTCCATTAAAACCAGACTTGGGAACTTGTAAAGTTACCAAAGGGGAAAAGGGCTATTGGTAATAAATAGGTCTACATCAAAAAGCAATGATCTCTAAATCAGACAACTGCTCGAAGGAAGGTATTGATTATAATGAAGTATTCTCTCCAGTTGTAAAACATACTTCCATTCGTATCCTACTTGCCTTGGTAGCTGAATATGATTTAGAGTTGGCTCAATTTCATGTTAAGATAGCGTTCTTACATGGGGATTTGGAGGAGGAAATCTATATGACTCAGCCTTGTGGTTTCAAAGTTGCTAGGAAGGCGAATCGTGTGTGTAGATTGATTAAACCTTTATACGGATTGAAACTAATTCTTCGAATGTGTTGAGTCTGGAGAGTTATTAACTACAGTTGGCTTGATCCCAAATTTTCGGTACGTAGGCAATTACAAAGATGCAACCACTTTGGGGATGATAGTTTATTGGTAGTCGGCTCAGATTTGGACAAATCTTCACCGAAGTGGGGAATTTTTGAAAAGTCAAAATTGGTGATTTGTTTATTCAAATTAGTTGAAAAAGAAGAGGTGAGCACATGCATAATTGACTTTTGGAGGAGTTAGGAACTCCATGCATGATTTCTTTCAAAAATGAAGAATTTTTACAACTTTATGAAGACTTTTTTTATGCAATTGAAGTTTTTAAAAAAAATGTAGAAATAGTGGCCGAAATCATTGAAATAATTGCATGCAAATTGGATGTTAGTTTCAAGCTTGGTGCCTATAAATAGAGAGCATTTCTTCATTTCATTTCATCCCAAAATTTGTTAAGCTTATAAGTTTCTAAACTTTTGAGAGAAGTGAGAGAAGTGTGCCTGAGAAATTTATCTTTCCTACAGAGTGTGAAAGTATTGGGTATATTTGGGTTTTTGGGAAGTGAGATTTATTACTCAAATATTTGTACTCTATTAATTGTTAAATAAACAATTATTCTTTCTTGCCTCCATGGATGTATGTTTAATTACCAAACCACGTTAAATAATTGTATCCTTTATTTTTTTATAATTATTTTGTGCGCTTGATTACGCATTCCGCGCACAACAATTTAAACATTCAATTGATGGTTTTGAGAGTGTAAGGTTATGTGAACAATAAGGAATGGTTGATATGTATGAATGCATGGCATATAAATAGACAAAGAGTTAAGGTCAGGAGAGCTTCTTTATACATAAAAGGATATAATCAATCTCCTCCTTAAATGAAGATGATTCACATGATTGTGCTTGACTTTAGGAGTAATCTCTGCAATTCCATAGACTAAGGAATCCTCTGTAACTTTCCTTTTTCAGCTTCGTAAACTTGTGTACAGCTTCATGAACTTGTATATATAATTGCTTGGATTTACAGTAATATCTCATCCTTTTCACAATCTCTGTCTCTGACTTTATATGGTATCAGAGCAAGCTATTACTCACACAAGTCATTGATCCTTGTCTTAATCTTTTCTTTATACTTCCACCATGACCAACGAATACTCAACAGCTTCTTCTTCAAATCAAACAGCTACCAACATCTCCCTAAACCTAAACAACCTTATAGCCATCAATGTAGCCAACCAACTTCCTTTAAAGTTGACTCCTTCGAATTATTACTCATGGAAATCATAGTTCGATGCCTTGCTCTATGGGTATGATTTAGTTGGGTATATTGATGGAACAAATCCTTACCCTCCCTCATATATTGAGAATAATGGCAATAAAGTCTCAAATCCTGAGTATATTCTTTAGACAAGACAAGATAAACTCCTTTTGCTTGGCATCATTGGCTCTCTTAGCCACAAAGTTGTCCATGTGGTTCCGTCATGCAAAACTTCTGCAGAAGCCTTGACACGTTTAGCAAAAAATTATGCCAATCCTTTATCCTCAAGAACCATAGGGTTAACAGAACAACTCACCCTCATTAGTCGAGGTTCACAACCAGTAGTCGAATATCTTGCTATTATTCACGACATTGCAGATGAATTGGCTTTAATTGGAGCACCTGTTCCAAATCAATACCTTATTACTCACACTTTCAACGGCGTGGGTCCCGTATTCAAGGAACTTGCAGCTACCGTGCGGGCGAGAGATACCATGATCAACTTCGATGAACTTCATGACAAACTTGTCGAATATGAATCCTTTCTCAAACGAGAGAAACTTCGATCTACTGGAAATCTTGGGAATATCACTGCCAATGCTACCCATTTCTCTTCCTAAAAAAATGGTAATCAATTTGGCAAGAAAACTTTCAAAACAACAAAGGAAGCCAGAGCCAACGACAACCCAATTTTGGAAATCAAGGCAGTGCCCTTGGAAATCAAGGTAATAATTTCAATTCAAATAATTTTGGAAATCAAGGCAGTGCCCTTGGAAATCAAGGTAATAATTTCAATTCAAATAATTTTGGAAATCCAAATTCGGGCAAGAATACTACTATGATTTGTCAATTTTGTGAGAAACAAGGACACACTGCACGTCAATGCAATGCTGCAAAGAAATTATTTTTTACAGCCTCAGTACCTACTACAAATCCAACCACCACTTCCAATAACATGGCATCTAATTGGTTGTTGGATTCTGGAGCATCTCATCATGTCACTTCCGACATTAGCAACCTATCTCTTCATCAACCATATGAAGGCCCTGATGATATTGTAATCGGTGATGGCACTGGTCTAAATATTACACATGTTGGCAAGTCCACTCTTTCCACTCTATCTCACTCCTTTTCACTTTTGAATGTTTTGTGTGTCCCATCTATGAAGCAAAACTTAATATCTGTCTCACAATTTTGTAAAACAAATAATTCATCCATTGAAATTTTATCCCTCTTCCTTTTGTGTGAAGGATATAACCACGGGGGCACTACTCGCGGAGGGACGGAGCAAGAATAATGTCTATAAGTGGTCTGCTAGAGATGTCTCTACAAGTATGATGAAACAAGCTTGCATGAGTATTAAAGCCTCTCTTAACCATTGGCATGATAGACTTGGTCACCCATCAACCAAAATTCTCCACCAAGTTATCTCCCAAAACAATCTCTCAGCCTTTTCTAAGTCGTCATTTTGTGATTCATGTCAGTGTAATAAAAGCCATAAATTACCCTTTGGCATGTCTAGTTTAAAGAGTCGTTATATCCTTTAGATCTTATTTACACCGATGTATGGGGTCCTTCTCCAATTAGATCAGTGGATGGTTTTTCTTATTATATTATCTTTGTAGACCATTTCACCAAATATTCATGGTTATTTCCTTTAACATATAAATTAGATGTCTTCTCCATTTTTCCAAAGTTTAAGGTCATGGTTGAAAAATAGTTTAAGGTCATGGTTAAAAAATATTTTAAGTGATCCATTAATACATTTATACTGATGGGGGAAAAGAGTATCAAGGTTTGAAAACAGTTTTTGAAACTCATGGAATCCAACATTTGGTTTCACCTCTGTTGAGTGTTAGAAAATGTATATTTATAAAGGAGAAAATCGTTATTTTACACTTTAAGTTTTACTAACACCCTTACTTTTATGTATTTAACCTTCTTTTGATTTAATTCCTTGTGTTTTATTTTAATTAAGTATTTTATGTATTTTAGGGGCATCATAGTCATTTCACAATAAACGAGAGATCAGACGGTAAAACGAACATCACTTTTGAACTCAGGACGGTCGAAAACCTTAGGAGGAGCATAAAAGGAAAAATGGCACTGTTCACATGTACGGTACTATTCACGTGTACAGTACTATCTACGTTACCGTTCACGACATTGTTCATATAGATGGATCGATGACGTGGCATTGATCGATGATGTGGCATTGACTGATGAGGTGTCACGATCCTGTTGGACTAAAATTCTTATGTACTGTTGATAGTGACGTGGCAGCATATCAGTGAACCAAAAATCTCGCATACGGTACATGCATCACACAGGATTATTTTCAACCAAACCGCATCACTGTTCAACCTGGGTCAAACCGTGTTACTGTTCATCCACGTGGTCAAACCGCGTACTGTTGACTGATGACGTGGCGTAATCCTGAGCGTCCAAACTGTTTTTAATCCGATGGCCATGATTTATTCCATGTATCTATAAAAATGGGGTCTCCCCCCCTAATATGATAGCTCTGAATCCATTTTTGGGATCCATTTTCTGTAATTCCTTCTCCATCTTGTATTTTCTATGTATTTTAATAAATTTTCATTTTACCCCTAGTTCAATTATGAGTAGCTAATTTTCTTTCAAGCTTGGGTTGAAGGTGAAGTCTCAACATGTGTCATGGGCTTTATTTGGTAAATTTATTTTCTCTTCCCCTCTAGTTTTTGTGGATGTTTTGACTTCTCGTCGACAAATAATAATAAGCTTGTCTAGATACCGCCCTGGTTTCACCGGCTCCCTAGTACAAGGTTATTATTATTTGGCATGATAAGCCCTTAGCACCATATTGATTAGAGTGTGGTTCATGAGGTGTGGATTCCCCCCTCATGATTTAATTGGTATTAATAAGGAATATTTAGCCCATGGTGCATGTTGATACGGATCTAGATACCCAAGTACGTCAATTTAATAGATTTTCACTTCAATTTATTCTCGTCATTTCAATTCCAATTTTAAGATAATTTAAGTCACTTTCACCACAAATCCAACCGCCGTCATACAGAATTAATTCTATATATAATTAAAATCCACCTCCTCGTGGGATCGACACTCGTCTCCATTAATCTATTTACAATAGATTCGTGCACTTGCGAGTTCAATAAAATTTGCACAACAAGTTTTTGGCGCCGTTGCCGGGGAGGTAAGTAATTTTAATTCATAGAATTAATTTTTGTGAATAATTCCATTTAATTGTTTTCTTGTATTTTTTTATTAAAAAAAAGAAAAAAAAATGAATCTACATTTAAAGGTTAGTATTTCTTTTCTTTTTCTCTTCTTTAAAATTCTGTAATTTAATTTTTAATTTATTTTTCTTTGTAATTTTTGTTTATCTTATTAATTTAATTTTTAGTTAATTTATTTCACGTATTTTTTTTAGTGTGTTTTTATAGTAAGGTTGTAATAGCTCAATAAGGTTAGTATCGTAATTTCTCCCTCTTCTTTATTTTTGTTTGTTTTGTTCCCATCTTTATTTTTATTTTATTTGTTTTGCATGTATGGTCGTAAGTCATTATTACCTAATCTTGAACCTATAGACCTTGAGCTAGAAAAAACACTTCGCACACACAAGCAAGTTAAAAATAAAATGGATTTGCAACCACAGGAGAGGCCATTTAAGGACTACTTCAGTCCTTTAGCTAATTTGAGCACATCATGCATAAGATACCCAAATGTAGCTGGTAGGAGTTTTGAACTAAAGCCTAGTGTGCTAAATTGTCTCCCAACATTCTATGGCCTAGAAAATGAGGACCCATATAATCATTTAAATAATTTTCATGCTATTTGTCAAACATTTAAATATGAGAATTTTTCAGATGATGATATAAAACTTAGACTATTCCCATTTTCTTTAAAGGATAGAGCTCGTTCATGGTTAAATACTTTGCTTGCTAATAGCATTACATCATGAGAACAAATGGTAACTAAATTTTTGAATAAATATTTTCCAGTGCATAAAATCAATGTTATTCTCAGGGAAATCCCAGAGTTTACTCAGAGAGAGGACGAGCAGTTTTTCGAAACATGGGATCGATTCAATGGGCTACTCTTGAAGTGTCCACATCATGGGTACGAGAAATGGCACCAATGCCAATACGTTTTGGAGGGATTATTGCCGAATGTGCAAGAATGGCTAATGGCAACAAGTGGAGGAGAGCTAATGTTAAAAAGTGCATCAGAAATTTGGGAATTCTTCCAGCGACAAGCGAATAATTCCCAACAACGGAGTCGATCGCTTAGGAACACTAAAAGAATTAAGAAAGTAAATGAGGTTCGCATTGGCGAGTCGAGTTCAGAAATTAAAGAAGTCAAAGCGATAATTGAAGGTCTTTCTCGACAAATAGCATCGTTATCGACTGCTAAATCAACAGAGCCACAGGACCATGACTCATACTCAGATCAAGCCAATGCCATAAGTGTAATGAGAAAACCATCGAATTACAACCCATACTCCAACACATATAACCCTGGATGGAGAGACCACCCCAATTTTTCATGGTCACAAGGATTCCAACAGAATGGACCAACAGCTCCAGCTCCACCAATTCCTTAAAATCCTCAAGCCTCTCAGCCACCATTAAGACCATACAATCAAAACCAGAACTACTCTCAACCCAGACCATGGGAGGATGCATTCTAGAATTTCAAGAATGTTACTCACTCCACAATTGAGCAACAGAACCGCACCATTGATGGACTACGAAATGAGTTGAGAGCAGGTTTCAACTCACAAGCCCAATCAGTTTCAAGCCTCGAGAAGATGGTGGGACAACTTGCTTTTTCAGTTCAAACCTTGGCAATGACTGTTGAAAAAGGTAAATTTCCAAGTCAACTAGTGCCTAATCCTAAAAGAGCACATGAAGTAAGTACCAGTTCACCACAGCAGGACGTGCTTATCCAGGTAGACAAGTTTTATTTTCCTGTTGATTTCATTGTAATTGACACTCAACCAATACAGGATTCAAGGAAGCACATCCCCATTATTCTAGGCCGACCATTCTTGGCAACTGTGGATGCTCACATTCAATGTAGGACTGGAAATATGCAGTTGTCCTTCGGCAACATGACTATAGAGCTGAACATCTTCAACATTGCCAAACAGTCTCACAATGCAGATGATGGAATTATTGATGTGGATTTAATAGAAACAATAGTTGATAATACTTTTCTTTCAAACCTTAGTGATAATCCTTTACAAACATGTTTAACTCACTTTGGTTTGGATTTTGATATTGACAGATCGGTCGATGAGGTCAACGCCCTACTTAACTCAGCACCATTTATGGACACTAATAAATGGAAGTCAAGAGTTGAACAACTAGCACCATCAGAAATGAAACTCATGAAATACTAACTAGGCAATCCAAGAGGGGGGTGAATTGGGATTTTTTAAATTAAGCTAAGCAAACCACACACAAATCCAATCTAATGCTTTAATAAATTCGAAAACAATAAATTCAATGAAAGCACAATAATAAATGAGCAAGGGAAGAGAAAGCAAACTCAAGGATTTTTACGTGGTTCGGCAATCCCCGCCTACGTCCACGCCTACAAGCACACCGGGCTTGAGGATTTCACTATCCAAGCCTTTCCAAGGCTTCAAACGTGTACAATTAACTTCAAGGTGTTAATGAACCTTTACAACAAGAGATTATCTCTCAAATCTCTTCACTCCAAGTGTTTCTCACACTTGTACACTCACAATTTGATGAGAAATGAAAAATACAACAATGAATCTCTCTTTAAGAGTGGATATACAAATTGAAGAACAAAGATGATTTAATAAATGATGAGTTACGAAATTGAAGCTCAATATATGTTGTGCGCACTTGTTCTTGCTTGGTTGGATTGCCAAAAATGAATTGGTTTTGAGTTTATATAGTTTGAGCTCAAAAACTAGCCGTTATGCACATTTTCGTCATAACCGGATTACCGGTTATGGACATCCGGTTAGCCGCTTAATGTTACCGTTACAGCCACAATTTTGAATATCTGAACATCTAGTATGCCGCTTTGTCAAATCCGAATTGCCGCTTATGCTCAGAAACTAACTGCCCAACAACTGGATTTCTGTTTGTCAGGATCCGGTTAGCCGCTTGCTACAGTAACTGCTACAGTGAAATATTTTCCAGATTTATAGTTTGACCTCAAAACTTTATAAAACTGTACTACGGCCCAAAAAGTTATGAAAGCTTTCAAATAGGTCCAATTTCAAAATTTTTAAATAATGCTTTGCCAATCCCAAAACTTTTTGAAATTATGATTTCACCCAAACTATGTGAAATTATAGAATGACCCAAAATATTTAAATAGTTTCAAATAGGTCCAAATCTGAATTTGTAAAAACAATATCAAAGGTTTTAAAATACTTTCATTTTAGTCCAAAACACTTTAATTCCATAACATCATTTTTCCATTAAATATGAAACCTTTATAATTTCAAAATAATGATTTATTTAAAAAGAAAATAATTTGAGATTAAAAGATTAATCATTCTTAATCTTGTTTGTTATCATCAAAATCAACATTATGGAAACATATATGTTAACAACTCATCCAATCATCAGAATCACCACCGAAATTCGAGCTTAAGCCATTACCCAACACTTTGGAATATACATTTTTGGGAGAAGAAAGTACTTTACCGGTAATCATCTCATCATCCCTAAATGACGAACAAAAAGGTAAGTTGTTGGATGTTTTAAAAGAGCACAAAGGAGCATTAGGATGGACCATAGCAGACATCAAAGGTATAAACCCAGTAGACTGCATGCATTACATTCACCTCAATGAAAATGCTAAATCTACTAGGGAAATGCAACGTCGGTTAAATCCTAATATGAAAGAAGTTAGAACTGAAGTCCTTAAGTTATTAGACGCAAGTATCATTTACCCAATTTCTGATAGTTTATGGGTCAATCCTATACAAGTTGTTCCCAAAAAGTCAGGAGTCACAGTAGTTACGAATGCTGATAATGAATTGATACCAACTAGAGTAACTATAGGATGGCATGTATGCATTGATTATAGAAAATTGAATTCTGTCACACGTAAAGACCATTTTCCTTTACCATTTATTGATCAAATGCTTGATAGATTAGCAGGCCATGAATTTTATTGCTTTCTAGATGGCTACTCAGGATATAATCAGATTCCCATAGCACCAAAAGATCAAGAGAAAACCACTTTCACTTGCCCTTTTGGCACTTTTGCATATAGGAGGATGCCATTTGGATTATACAATGCACCTGCTACATTTCAACGATGCATGTTGAGCATTTTTTCTGATATGGTTGAACGATTCCTTGAAGTCTTTATGGATGATTTTTCTGTCTTTGGTGACTCGTTTGATCAATGTTTACATCATCTAACATTAGTTCTGCAGAGATGTGTCAAGAAGAACTTAGTCTTAAATTGGGAGAAGTGTCATTTTATGGTAAAACAAGGTATTGTTCTCGGTCATATCATTTCAAGCAAAGGTATTGAGGTTGACAAAGCCAAGGTGGATCTCATTTCTAATCTTCCTCCACCCAAAACAGTCAGAAAAGTAAGATCTTTCCTTGGGCATGCTGGTTTCTATAGACGTTTCATTAAAGATTTTAGCAAAATTTCTAGACCCTTATGTAATCTACTTGCTAAGGATGTACCTTTTATCTTTACTGATTCATGTCTTGTGGCATTTGAAAAACTAAAGCAATTGTTGACATCATCACCCATCATTCAGGCCCCAAACTGAAGCTTACCATTTGAACTCATGTGTGATGCATCTGATTATGCAGTAGGAGCAGTATTAGGACAAAGAGTTGATTGAATTCCCCATGTTATTTATTATGCTAGTATGACATTGAATAATGCACAGTTGAACTGTTCAATTACTAAAAAAGCAATGCTAGCAGTAGTGTTTGCATTAGAGAAATTTCGATCTTATCTCAGTGGTTGTAAAATAATTGTGTTCACTGATCATGTTGCTCTTAAATATCTTCTCACAAAGAAAGATGCAAAAGCTAGACTAATTCGTTGGGTGTTACTTTTACAGGAATTCGACTTGGAATTTAAAGATAAGAAAGGCACAGAAAATGTCGTGGCGGACCATCTCTCTCATCTCCATTTTGACACAATTACAGAATTATTACCATTGAATGAGTCATTTCCAGATGAACAATTGATTAGTGTGGAAGTATTACCTTGGTATGCTGATATAGTTAATTATCTTGTTACAGGTCAATTTCCAGAGCATTGGACCAAGCATGACAAGGCCAAATTTTTTACAGAAATAAAGAATTTCTTTTGGGATGACCCGTATTTGTTCAAATATTGTGCAGATCAAATTGTTAGACGATGTGTCCCAGAAAGTGAAATTTAAAATATCCTTTCATTCTGCCATGAGCAAGCTTGTGGAGGCCATTTCAGCGCTAAGAAAACAACGACTAAAGTTTTACAATGTGGTTTCTATTGGCCAACTATATTTTGAGACGCTTACACTTTTTGTTCTTCATGTGAAAGGTGTCAACGAATGGGGAGCATTACACGAAGGAACATGATGCCACTAAATCCAATTTTAGTGGTTGAGATTTTTTACGTATGGGGTATCGACTTCATGGGACCCTTTCCCCCTTCTTTTGGCCATCAATACATATTGGTTGCTGTTGAATACGTATCAAAATGGGTAGAAGCAATTACATGCAGAACCAATGATCACAAGGTGGTGATAGGAATTTTGAAAAGCAACATTGTTTCACGCTTTGGATTCCCTCGAGCGATAATCAGTGATGGTGGTGCCCACTTTTGTAACAAAGCATTCAAAGCTCTTTTGACAAAATATTCAATTACTCACAAAGTGGCGACCCCATATCATCCGCAAACTAGTGGCCAAGTTGAGATCTCCAATCGAAAAATAAAGCACATATTAGAAAAAACGGTGAAGCCGGACAGAAAAGATTGGTCATTAAGACTTGATAATGCCTTATGGGCATAAAGAACGGCTTTCAAAACCCCGATTGGGATGTCACCCTACAGGCTAGTGTATGGAAAAGTTTGCCACCTACCTGTGGAACTCGAGCATCGTGCATATTGGGCTATCAAGAAATTCAACTTTGACATGTAGCAAGCCAACTCAGAAAGAAGATTACAACTGGCAGAACTTGAAGAAATTCATAATGACGCATACGAAAATGCCAAGATTTACAAGCAACGAATGAAAGTCTTCCAAGACAAGCAAATTATGAGAAAATCGTTCACTCCCGGTCAGAAAGTGTTTTTATTCAATTATCGCTTGCACCTATTCCCAAGTAAGTTACGCTCTCAATGGTCTGGTCCCTTTATTGTTCATACTGTTTTTCCACATGGGGCAATTGAAATTAAGGACCCAAAGAACGGTGTCACATTCAAAGTTAATGGTCAAAGATTAAAGCCATATCTAGAGTACCAACCACATGGAGAAGACACCGAAATAAAATTGAGTGACCCACCAAATTTGAATTGATTTTTTTTCTTTTCGGTGGTTTGATTTTTCTTTCTTTCTTTTTATTATTCTTTTGCTAATTGAAATTATTTTTGCATAAGTGTATTTGTTTTACCATTAAGTTTTCTCTTATCATTGTTAATCATGAGTACCATACATAGACCGTTCCTCCTGAACATTCTTAAACCACTTCAACGTGTAAAATCTCATCTTAAAATGCAGATTTGATTTTGTAAAACACATCGCATTTGGGCTCTACAATCACCAGAGTTAGTAGCCTATGTTGAGGGTTTAGAAAGCCAACTCAGAGACATTGAGAGAAGTGTTTACGACATCCAATTGGAGCTTGAGGTAAATTCAATAAGAGGACGATTTTAATTTTCTTTGTGTGTTTTAATTTGTTTTTCTGTTTGTGTGCTTTAGTTTGTTACCCCGGTGAAGTGGCAGATAACGGTACTCCGTGACAATCAAGTCGGTTACTTCAGTTTCCTATAATAACTGATATTCTGAGGCGAAGGTATGGACAGAAACGAGATTCTAGCAAAGCTTCACAAGCGATTCCCTTTACTTCCTTAGAATGCCCTCCTTACAATCTATAAAGCCCGGTCCGAACGCATGTAATTGCTCATGAGGAATAACATACCTGTTGACATCCGTTGGTTAATCGAGGCTAAAGTACGATTGGCAGGTGAGTTACCTCCAAAATTTATTGCATACATGCCTGGTTGTGGTAAAGGAAATTATGCAAGAAAACGACGAGCTCGAACAATTTCTGTTGCTTGTCATAAGTGTGCCAGAATGAATTGCGATAAAAATCCATGTTCTTTAGGAATGGTGTCTGATAACAGGGAAGATAAGATTCAATTCATTAAGGATGGCTTGAATAAGGAGTCATTAGATGATATCCTTCTGTCTCTTGAAACGCATCCCAATGGATATGTGCAAAGAGCGATTCTCCAGTTATGGCCATTATTCCAGAAAGAGCATGCACGATATAGTCTCGGGAATCTGACTATAAACGACCTTGTTTGCCAGTTTATAAGAAAACTGGATGGGAAGCCCATCCTCGACCCATAAAGGGTGTTCAAGCCGTTTCTGGACGTAAAACCAGAGGAAGATGTGAGCCACAGTCGCAACTACCTGTAAATATCCCTTTACTTCACTGTTATTTTATTTCACTGTTGTTTTATCATTTGCATTATTGTCTTTAATAATTTTATTTTATCATTGTTTCTTTTTCTTTTTACTGTTTTCTTTTTGACTCGCGCGCCATGTGCTTTACGCGTTATTTGACACTGACATGCCACCTCATACACAGCTGTGCCCCACTGTCATAAAGATTCTTAAATGTGATTTCTTTTTTGTCAAGCACTCACAAATTATTTTTGAGAAGTATCCTAATGGCAGCTACTCACAATAGACAATTCAAGAACATTTGTGTGCTTTCTGGATTTAACTATGGCAAACATAAAGAGTTTGTTGAAGCAGCCATAGATCTTGGTCGAAGCATAGCAGAGAGAAAATTACACTTGGTATATAGAGAAGGTAACCGAGGGTTATCAAAATTGGTCTCCGAAGCTGCTTTTGTCAGAGGAAGCCAAGTGTTAGGCATCATCCCCAGAGTCCTAAAACCTTTGGGCAGTTTGTCTGACTCATCAAATGGAAAAGAGTTAGTCGTCTCAGGTATGCAAGAAAGAATAACTGAAATGCTTAATCATGCTGATGCTTTTATTTTCCTTCCAAGAGATCTTGCAACACTAGAGGCACTTATCACACTAGCATCTTGGGCCCATCTGCACATTCACCAAAAACCCATCGGTTTGTTAAATGTCAATAACTTTTATGATGGCTTCATCACATTTCTTAACCATGTAATAAAAAACTATTTCATTCCTTCCAATGCGAAAAAGCTTTTTATTTGTGCTCACATTGCTAATGAGTTACGTGATCTGTTACAAGCTTATAGACCAGAACCAGACCCCCGGACCTTTGTGTTGGAGCGTCCAAATAATGACGGTAACAGTAGCCGCAGTAAGAAGTACAAATTAGATTTAACTCTCCGCTTGTAAATATTTTCTTCTGTGTTGCACCACCCAGGTGATGTCTTCTAAACTCTACTTCTTTCCTTTAAAACATTGAGGACAATGTTTCGTTCTGGTTGGGGGGAGGGAATAGTTGACAATTGTGGAATCTTGGTTAAGCTTTTACTGATTTTTTGTTGTAGAAACTAATTGTTGCTAACTTTTTGTGTTGAAGATGGCTGAATATGGAGTGTAGTGACTCTAGAAACGCATCTTCATCGTTTGAAAAAAAAATAAAATTATTTTCTTCCTCTTTTTAATTTCTCCTTTATAAATATACATTTTTAAATTTTTGAGTCGAAGATGGCTGAATATAAAGTGTAGTGCCTCTAGAAACGCGTCTTCTTACAAAAAAAAAACTATTTTCGTTTTCTATCATTTTAAGTGTAACTTTTCTAATTAATTTTTCTGCGTCATTTTTACATTTCTGCATGCATATTTTTCTTTCATGTTTAGAGTAGGTTGGGGGTAGGATGTTGTTTAAAAACAAAAAAAAATTGTGCGATTTGTTTTAACATTGGATGATATGATTAATTTCAAATTTTAGTATTTGTATTATCTTTGGTCTTAAGTGATGTTACGCTATGTTTGCTACTTTATATATTGATGTCGGAGACAAATATGAGTTGCTTGAAGGAATGAACATGTCATAAATAAGTGTCAAGTGAGTTTTTGAGCCTATCATTTTTCTTGGAGAGTAACCATTTTGTCCATTCTTTATACAGCTTAGCAGTTTATTATTGTATACATGATCTCTAGATTTCTTTTGAGTTAACCCTTAAAAAAAATTATAAAATTAAAAAAAACAAAAAAAAGAAGAAGAAAAAATGTGTATTGCTACATTCGGAGGCCCATCTAACTAGTAGATATAAAAGGTTATTTAGAGCCTAAAAGACGATGGAAATGCCATTTTTGATCTGTTTGAGCCTTTCTAGCCATCCCTTTTGTGAAATATCCATAGTTAACCATTTTGAGCCTTTTAAAAAAAAAGAAAAAAAAACCTTTTATTTGTTAAACTAATCATCGTGACCCACTCCGATTTGGAGTATTACCCGATGTCTTATAAAGTTCCATCACCTATTTATGTTTGAGAAAATTGTAAATAATTATTTTGTTCAATGATGTTGTGCCAAGCAAAAGCAAAAAAAAAGAGAAGAAAAAAAATAACAATAATAGGTGAAATCCACCTTGCAACTTCCAAAAAAAAATTCCTCTGCATTTTTCTCAAACATACATTTTGTTTTCCTTATTTACCTTCTTTGTTAACCATATCCCTAGCCTACGTTACGTCCTAATAAAAGTCCTTCTTGATTTTAGGAAACTATAGTCTGAAGTAGAAGCTAGTTATATAGGCTAAAAAGATGTAGTGATGCATGAAAGAAAAAATAAATAAATAAATAAATTGGGTTGACTAGCATTTTTATTTGACTTGAGATCGTATTATTTCTAAGCTGAGGACATATTTCTTTCATCTAGTTGAGAGCATGTGATATCATTTTTTTTTATTATTTTCTCTTATTTACCATTCATTGGAGTGACTATTTTTATTGGGTTTAATTTCTTTGTGAGAGTGTCACTACTTCCAGTGAGATTTTGGGGTTTGACATATCATTCTTGAAGGTAGCTATGACAAAGTTTACTAAGCTGATTTATGTGGATGGTTGATGTGGGTGTGATGTTTTTTTAGACTTGAGATAATGCTTATACTTTTATTTGATTACTATCATTAGTCTAATTGAATAAACATGAGTGTTAATATATATATATATATATATTATTTTGGATTTAAATTTTGTTTTCGCTTTATTTGATAGGGACTAGCAATAAGCTGGTTAGGGGGTGTGTTGAGTGTTAGAAAATGTATATTTATAAAGGAGAAAATCGTCATTTTACACTTTAAGTTTTACTAACACCCTTACTTTTATGTATTTAACCTTCTTTTGATTTAATTCTGTGTGTTTTATTTTAATTAAGTATTTTATGTATTTTAGGGGCATTATAGTCATTTCACAATAAATGAGAGATCAAACGGCAAAACGGACATCACTTTTGAACTCAGGACGGTCGAAAACCTTAGGAGGAACATAAAAGAAAAAATGGCACTGTTCACATGTATGGTACTATTCACGTGTACGGTACTGTCTACGTTACTGTTCACGACACTGTTCACATAGACGGATCGATGATGTGGCATTAACCGATGATGTGGCATTGACTGATGAGGTGTCACGATCCTGTTGGACTAAAATTCTTATGTACTGTTGATGGTGACGCGGCAACATATCAGTGGACCAAAAATCTCGCGTACGGTACATGCATCACACAGGATAATTTTCAACCAAATCGCGTCGCTGTTCAACCCGGGTCAAACCGTGTTACTGTTCATCCACGTGGTCAAACCGCGTACTGTTGACTGATGACGTGGCGCAATTCTGAGCGTCCAAACTGTTTTTAATCCGATGGCCATGATTTACTCCATGTATCTATAAAAAGCTCACCCCCCCTAATTTGATAGCTCTGAATCCATTTTTGGGATCCATTTTCTGTAATTCCTTCTCCATCTTGTATTTTCTACGTATTTTAATAAATTCCCATTTTGCCCCTAGTTCAATTATAAGTAGCTAATTTTCTTTCAAGCTTGGGTTGAAGGTGAAGTCTCAACATGTGTCATGGGCTTTATTTGGTAAATTTATTTTCTCTTCCCCTCTAGTTTTTGTGGATGTTTTGACTTCTCGTCGACAAATAATAATAAGCTTGTCTAGATACCGCCCTGGTTTCACCGGCTCCCTAGTATAAGATTATTATTATTTGGCACGATAAGCCCTTAGCACCATATTGATTAGAGTGTGGTTCATGAGGTGTGGATTCCCCCCTCATGATTTAATTGGTATTAATAAGGAATATTTAGTCCATGGTGCATGTTGATACGGATCTAGATACTCAAGTACGTCAATTTAATAGATTTTCACTTCAATTTATTGTCGTCTTTTCAATTCCAATTTTAAAATAATCTAAGTCACTTTCACCACAAATCCAACCGCCCTCATACAGAATTAATTCTACATATAATTAAAATCCACCTCCTCGTGGGATCGACACTCGTCTCCATTAATCTATTTACAATAGATTCGTGCACTTGCAAGTTCAATAAAATTTGCACAACAACCTCCTTATACACCTCAACACATTGCTTCCGCCGAACGCTGTCATCGCCATATTGTCAAAACTTGCCTTACAATGCTTCATCGAGCATCATTGCCTTTATCTCTTTGGTCCTTTGCCTTCAAAACTGATGTCTATCTAATAAATCGACTTCCAACACCTATCCTGCAAAACAAATCACCCTTTGAGTGTTTATTCCATTCATCTCCCAATTCTTCTAAATTAAAAATTTTTGGGTGTTTATGTTATCCATGGCTTCGTCCATATAATACACACAAACTTGAACAATGGTCAAAAGCTTGTCTATTTCTTGGGTACTCTAATTTACACAATGCATATATTTGCTTTGATCCCATTGACCATAAATTCTATTACTCTCGGCATGTCCAATTCGTAGAAAGTATATTTCCATCTATGTCTACATGCACAAATCATGATAAAGTCAATAACCATACTCTTTCCAAATGTTGTTCCAATTCTGATTCTCCCAATTTGGAAAATTCTCTCAGGCACCCAATCACCCAGGATCCCAATATTCCTATTCCTAAATTTCGTCCCTTTCACACTCATCCCCCCAATTCACGTGATCCTTTTTCCATAAATACTCCAAATGGCCCAACTTCTACCACCTTTCATAGTCAATCCCATGATTCACGTGAACCAACCTCCATGCATAATCCAAATATACCTTTATCAATTGCGTCCAGCCCCACATAACCATCCCCTCCAAATTCCAATACTCATGAACCCATGCGAGTTTATGACATCCGCTTGTCGATGATCAATCTCTACCGACTACCACTCCCGAGACTTTATCTAACTCCTCCATCCATGAGTCGCTCCCTGGTAATAATTCTTCTCATCCAACTGAAAACACCAACACTCCACATCCTTCTCATCCAATGCAAACATGCTCAAAAAATAATATTTTCAGGCCAAAAACTATATTCACCCTTACTGCGACAAAGCATCCTATACCATTATCACTAGAACCCACCTCTGTCTCCCAAGCCCTTAAACAGAAAGAGTGGACAAATGCTATGAGTGAAGAACTGCATGCTCTTGCCAAAAATGGAACATGGGACCTAGTGCCTCGAGAATCTCATCACAATGTGGTTAGCTGTAAATGGGTTTTTCGAATCAAACGGAATCCTGATGGGAGTGTTGCTAGATATAAGGCTCGTCTAGTTGCCAAGGGATTCAATCAACGTCCTGGTTTAGATTATACTGAGACTTTTAGTCCAGTGATAAAACCCATAACTATTCGAGTTGTTCTATCTATTGCAATCTCATCTGGTTGGCCAATTAATCAATTAGATGTCAATAATGCCTTTCTTCATGGGCACCTTGATGAGGAAGTTTTCATGTCTCAGCCACCTGGTTTCATTGACCCCTCACGACCTCACTATGTATGCCGCTTGCATAAGTCTCTTTACGGCTTAAGACAAGCTCCTCGCGCTTGGTTCACCGAGCTTAAGAACTTCATTCTATCTCAAGGTTTTGTGAACTGTCACTCAGACTCTTCTTTATTTATTTATACTAACAAATCTATTCGTGTTTATTTTTTAGTCTATGTTGACGACTTGTTAATCACAGGCAACTCTATGACTCTCATTCGCCACATCATTACCGCTCTCTCTCACAAGTTCTCAATCAAAGACCTTGGGCCATTGAATTTCTTTTTGGGTGTAAAGGTGATTCCCACAAGTAATGGATTATTTCTTTCAACAGAAATACATCCATGACTTACTTGCTCAATTCAACATGGAAAGTATCAAAGAAACAGCCACTCCTCTTAACTCCACTACTCACCTCATCCTCAATGATGGCTCTCCCCCAATTGATGCCTCTCGGTATCGCAGCTTAATTGAAGGAATGCAATATTTATCTCTCACGCGTCCTGATGTTTCCTATGCAATCAATAAGTTAGCCCAGTACATGCACTCTCCGCGTCAAACTCATTGGACAGCAGCAAAACGGCTACTCTGATATCTCAAACACACTGTTACATATGGTCTTTATCTCCACCGTCATCGACAACTGACCTTGATAGCTTATTCTGATTCTAATTGGGCAGGAAACCGAGATGATTGCACATCAATATCAGCATATATCATTTTTCTTGGCGGTAACCCGATTTCTTAGTGCTCTAAAAAACAATGGACAGTTGCTAGATCCTCTACAGAAGTCGAATACCGCTCAGTTGCTTCAGCAGTAGCCGAACTTACATGGATTACAAATCTTCTCAGTGAGCTACGTCTCCAACTCCCTCTGCCACCTCGTCTATTATGTGACAATATAGGTGCCACATACTTGTGTGTCAATCCGATCTTTCATTCACGGATGAAGCATCTCGCCCTCGACTATCATTTTGTGCGTGAAAAAGTTTCAGCTGGCTCTCTCGAAGTTGCTCATGTCTCCACCAATGATCAACTAGCGGATGTCCTTACAAAACCGTTAGCTAAGTCTTGTTTTGCCTTACTTCGATTCAAGATTGGTGTCACTGATGGCACCATCTTGCGGGGGCATAAAAGGATAGAATCAATCTCCTCCTTAAATTAAGATGATTCACATGATTGTGCTTGACTTTAGGAGTAATCTCGGCAATTCCATAGACTAAGGAATCCTCTATAACTTTCCTTTTTCAGCTTCGTAAACTTGTGTACAGCTTCATGAACTTGTATATATAATTGCTTGGCTTTACAGTAATATATCATCCTTTTCACAATCTAGCTTCGTAAACTTGTGTACAGCTTCATGAACTTGTATATATAATTGCTTGTCTTTACAGTAATATATCATCCTTTTCGCAATCTCTGTCTCTGACTTTATAATACATAATGGATGAGACACAAGTTGTAAACCATTGGATTGATACACTTTGGATGGTGTACACTACACCTCGCATGTGTTGCAAATTTGTTATGGCTTATGCATGTCAAATGTAACCTCCTTATCCTCTCAAATTCTATGAATCTTCATAAAATTTATTTTACAGTTTGCATAACAAATCTAGTGGCATTAATCCTGCTTTCTAGCCTAATATTTAATTAGCTGGTATTGACTTAAGTTTTAGTTAAATATTAGAGAAGATGGGCTGATTGTATTATTTAAAAAATATTTCATCAAGTACGAGGAAAAGAATTCATTAAAGGTTTATAGTTTTTGCTGATCCTTGACAGTGCCATGTGATTTTCTTAGGACTCTGCCTTGTTTAATGTTTAAATTCTTGTGCTGATATGTTCAAAATCTCCCCTGGGGATTTCGGTCTTGTTGTGGACATTTGGTCAACAATTGTTTTCGCTCTCTTTTGTCCTATGCACTTCAGTTCCACGAGAAGCCACTTTATGAAAATACTGTGTCATTCTGGTACGTTCTTCGTAGGGACAATCTTTATGGGACTAGTAATAATCAATTACCTTTTTACTCTTTTTGTCTCCCTTTTTCTGATATACTTTTGTTTCTCTAGTTTGGGAGTGAGATGTAATTAGGGAAGGACCAAGCAATTAAAAACCTCTGAAGCAAATTCCCTTAACCATTACTATTTAAATTCCCTGAGGGTGAGGTATGGTAACAACTGTTTGTTGTCATTTGTGTGTTTGAGTTAAGGTCCATTTGGCGAAGACATTTACACCAACGATATCTTTCCTTTTGGTTTGCAGGATAGCTATACTGCCGCCATTGATTATTTAATTCTTGCCAGGGAACTTGGTATTCTCTGTTTATTTATTTACAGTAGCTGTAGGTTTTTCTATGTAGACGACTATATTTTTGTTGTACATAATTTCTTGTATCATATATTCTACTGATTTTTTGGTTTCACTGATTTGCAGGTCTTGATTGTGAGATTGATAATGTTTGCTTCCATGTTGAAATCATCTACTTGTTTTTCTATTAGTCTTATACATGCTGGTAAAGGCCATATTTTTTAGGCCTGAGCAAGCTTATCTACCATGTTGGTTACTTTCATGATGTAGTTTTGAACATTTCCTATTGTACAGAGATGAAAGTGATCTTTCTACAAGGGATTGCAAAAGCTAGTTCAAGCATTGTCAAAATGCAGGGTGCAAATTGATAAGCTTTCTCTCCATGTAGAGGTTAGTTTCTTGTTTACACCAATTAAGTAATTTGGTGTTGTAGCATAAGCCCCCAACATATACACATCCTCACTAACAAAACGAGAAGTATGAAAGATTAAAGAAAAGGAAGCTCACAGACATCACGCCCTCATTTTCATATGCACAATAGAAAGGAAAGGGGAAAGTTCTTGGTATCCTTTTTGCTTTTAGCTTTTCCTATTGATTTGGCTTTTTAACCTCTTTTTGATAGAAGTCCCTGTTTTTGTGGACAGTCCCTCTTCTCGTGTGTGTATATCAATAATTCTTTCCTTATAAGGACCAGCACTTTTTTTATTATAAGGGAGTGAAAGAAGATAGAGAGGGGGTGGGTGGAAGAGGAAAGCAAAAAATTTCAATGCACTAAATGACAAACATTGAAGTTCACTTTTTAAAATAAAAAAAAAAATTGTCCTAATGATAAAAGAAAGATATATGTATAAACTCTCCAATATATTTTTCTCTTTCATGCATAGCCCTTTAAGAACAATGAAATCATGCGATGTGGGTTGCAATACAGTCTACTGAGGTTTACAATCTTTAACTAGACCGTCCACTTTCTGGATATAGTTTTTTTTGTTATTTTATTTATTTATTTTGGGAGAAGAGATGGTCTAGAGTTTCATCTCTCTAATACTATGTTGATGTAGGACAGATGTCAGGAAAGAAAGGGAGAGAAGGGGAGGAAAATGGGCGAGATACAAAATAGTAAAAAGTAGATGAAAGATGTCAAAAAAAAAGTAAAATGGAGTAAGAGAGAGAATTGGGGAGATAACCAGTATTAATTATCAAATAATGATGAACATAACACTAACAGTAGGTTTATATCCTATCTATAGTGGTCAAAGTTCTCATAAATTAGGAAACCTTATAGAAAAGGAGAAAATTAATTCAAAAAGCAATTCAAATCTCAAAAATCCCTACAATATTACTTCGTTGTCAATGCAGATCCCTATACTTCTATTCCTGACATCGCTTAAGAACTGCTTACAATTCAAGTAAATAACTAGAATAGTCTAATTGATCCACCAATTGAAAAGATATGTTGACTCATGCAAATGTCTTGTGCAGATTGCAGAAAAAATGATAGGTCCCAGTTATTACAATTGTTAGAAATAATATTTTCTGCTTATGGTGAGAAATAATCAAAGTGTTTTTATTGTTTTAATACTCTTCCCCTTTATTAATATCTTTGGAGCGAGAAATTCTAAAATACATCCGTTGTACCATATCAGCCATACAACAAGCAAATAATGTCATGATATGTGTATATTTATTTTGTAAACTATTATGCAAGTGATAGTTGTATTTAACTCAATTACGCATGTAGTGCATGCATTAATTGGTTGTAATACAACAGATGTATTCTAGAATTTCTCCCTTGGAGCTTATAACAAAAGACTTTGATTTCCAACCCAATATCTCGGCTGGAATCAATCAACAAATATCAAGCTAACAACTTGACTAATATTTCGAACTGAAAAATAAATCTTTGACAAAGTAAACCCAAAATCATGGCTCCGATTTGGCATTCACACATTAACCACAAGTGAGACTTCATGCATGGCTTTGCATGGCACCCTTCACGTAGTGTACTTTGGGTTTGGCTTTGGTAGCCTATCAGACCTTCGTGGCTCACGACTCTGCACTCCACCAAAAAATCAATAGAATTATTCGGGAGACTGGACTTAGAGAACTTGGGCAGCTGGAGCAGGACCTTGTTTTTTGCGATGCTGAATTTAAGGATGTAATTAAAGTTTTGACTGCAAAAGAGGTGTGAACTTTTTTGAATGGATGTATTACAATTATGGTAAATATATGACAAAAAAGGTGTCACTTTTATGCAGGATGTAACTCTTGATAATAAGTTGCGGTTGTTGATGATTGCTGCATCCATTTATCCTGAGAAATTTGAGGGTGAAAAGGGTCTCAATTTGATGAAGGTTGGCATCATTATTTTTTATTCTTTGCTACGGAATTATGTTTTTCACATTTCCTGTAATGATGTTGAAAGAGTAAATTTTTCATCAGTTGTTTTTGTAGTGTTGATTTTTGCCAATATCGGCGTCTGCATTATTTTTCATGTTTTTATTTGAATATTGATATGAATCCCACAATGAAACTTTCAATCCTACACTTAATTTGTAGTTTCAACTTCCCAAGAAAGTTCTAAACAGATTTATGGCAAACAAAAACCTTGACCCAATGCTTAAGAAAACATGAACCAAAGGTATAGAGAAGGGTATTGACGCCACACTCAAGAAAAAGATGAGAAGGTGAGTGATAAGTCTAAATTTGGAACACCACAAGAATGTAAATTCTTGATAAGTTCACTAGTTCTCAAAAGAACCAAAGAAAGAATAATCTTTCAAATTCAAAATAACATTCATCTCCTTACATACCAAGGTTGCTGAATTTAAATAGGCTAAAAGGAACCCAAGATCCTAAAAATACAAATGGAAACATTGGAACAACCCTCCAAGTAAGTTTGTCAAAAGATGTTTCAAAAGTCTTCACCAACCCACCATGATCAATGCTATCTTTGACAAACTTAATGCTAGCTTACTATAATTAATGCTATCATTGACAAACTTAATGTTAGCCCACCATCATTGATGGTAGACTTACCTTACACATTGACAAGCTTGAAACAAAACAAACAAATAAGTTGAAAAACAAAGGATTCGTTGAAAATCCCAAGTCTGAACAAGCTGTAAAGAATTGGTCATAACTCCTTCTAGAGAACTCCAAATCCAGCTCTGTAAAATTTATTGGAAAGCTAACTTAATTATATTTCCAACGGTATATAGCTTGCATTTTAATTCTGGCTCAATCAATACAGTTTTTATTCCGAATTTGACCTTTCTGCATTTGATACAACTTGTGTATTTGGCTGCCCAATGACTTGAATAATGCCCACAATGCCTTGTCTTCTCTTCAAGCCCAATTCATGATGTCTTGCATCTTGAATTGCATTTTCAATCCATATTTTCTCAATTAATCCATTTAAAGCAGCTTGCATTTTTTTGGCTCTTGCTCTTGTAATTGGGCCTCCATGAATGTGCAAAGGATCACTTGAAGTTTTAATGGTCCCTTGATGGTTCTCATCAAATATCTAATCTAATGTGGATACCTTTCAGTTAGCAAAATTAACAGCCGATGATACGACTGCTGTGAATAATATGAGATTATTTGGGGGATCATCAGAGAAAAAAAAGAGTAGAAGAGGAGTTTTTTCTCTAAGTTTGATATCCACAAGGTAAACATCTAAATGTTGATTGACATGGTGCTTAACAAATAAACCATATATTTCTCTCCACTCTTGGTTATTTAAATGTCAGAAAAAGCGGACAGCTAGGAAAGATCGCAGTGGTGGAGAAGAAATGTAGCAGTTATCTCGTTTTTACCCCATGATGGAGGTAAATCTAAAGTTTCATTAATTCCCTGTATATAATTTCTTATTGAATATTGCTATTATTAAAAGCCTTTATTGTGGGAAATCAATCTCTATGAAATATATATATATATAAAGGTAGATCGATGGATAGATAAAAAGGGGAGAGAGTGAGGATGCACATATTCCTAATATCAGAATGTTTTTTAGTTAAGCTTTTCAATCATTTTCTATAACTGTTCAATTGCAAAAAACATAGATTTCACATTGTCATTTGCTCTTTCAACTAACTAATTTTGATTGATGACTATGAATTATGTCATTTACATGATGCTGGGCTATTTATGTCTTTGTTTACTAATGGATCAATTAGTTGTAAATATCCAAGGAGTTTGAAAATTTGGCATGTATACACACAAATGCACATACTCAAATGTTGTTAACCCGGTCCATAGTGCTTTGACTATTACCTCAGAAAGCTCATTCCTAGCAAGGTTTTAAAGTTATATTTATTTCACGGACCTTTTACTGGGATAATGTTGAAGATCTACATGATGTAACCTTTATACTAACTTTATTGAATTGTCTAGGTTGTTAAATGAAGAAACAAAATTTTAGAAACTGCCTGTGTAAAGTTGAAACTTTTCCAACCTATGTGTTACTCATATCTTGCCTCTTTATAGATTTATAATGATGAATGTGTAGGTACTTCATAATATCTTGTGGATATTTTTTTCTTTTAACATTTCGTCAATCTTTTTCACTATAAGGTGGATCTGCTAATTACCACACTTCAGAAGCTTGTTGAAAAACTTGGTAAAAACGAACTGTCAAAGGATGATTATCCATGTATATATGAATGATCCGAGTCCAACTTTCCATGGGACAGCCCACTTTGCAGAATTAATGAAGCTCCAGTTGCTCATTCAATGAGATCAAGATGGACACGAACATGGGCTCGTCCTCGGAGCTCTGACGATGGATGTTCAAGGTGATCTTCTCACTTTTTGTCCATAGATGCACGGGTTTGATCAATTTGCTGTAGTAATGATTGTCTCTAGTCTCTATAGGGGAAAAATCACTATTGGACACCGCAAGGCTGATAATTTGTTATTGAACCTAATTCAGTCTCTTGTTTTCATCTCGATCTATGTTGCTGAGAGAACTGCTTGCTTGGCATCCATCTCTTGAACTTTTAAGGCATTTATAGTTGTTTTAATGCCCTCTTCTTTTTCCATTAAATATTAATTATAGTATTTACCTTGCTCTTCTTTTTTGTGATTTTCTATTTCGTACTTATGAAGTGTAGTTGGGTTGTGCGTCCTTTTGATGTTTTTAAATGCATTTGAGTTTTCATCAAAAGCCATTCTTGTCAAATGTGATCCCCTGCGTGGTTGTACTGTAATGACCTATTTGTTGCATGGTTGCACGGTTATGACTGATTAATTTGTTGTGTAGCAGTGTAGTAATATCATCTTTATTATTATATTAGTATTTTAGCGTTGCTTCCTTTTTTTATTACAGTTAACTCATAGTTTGTGTTAAACATTGTCTGCTTAGTTAACATCTTAAAGGGTAAGTTTTACTATTTATCATGGTTGATTCAAGTTGAATAATTATTCTATCGTCTTTTGTTATACAGTGATTCAGTACTAAAACACGCATTGAGTGGTTTTGAGAAGATTGGCCAATGTATTTTTGAATTTGTTGTCGGCGGTGCTACTAGTTCAGAGGTACCTTTTTTCCTCTTCATGTGTAGAAGTTCACAATGTTTTTCATCATGGCATAATATCATGAAATGTTTTCATTTTTAGTTGAGGATTTGTTACAAGCTCACAACAGAATTGAATGGAGAAGTTGTTCTCGGACCATCAAAGTCTTGATGATCCTCCTTAGTTTATTACGGTAATTGGAAACTTAAAATGTTTCTCATTTTCTGCCCTAAGGGGTCACGCCTTATTTAACTTTTATTTATGGTTGGCTTTAAGTATAGATAAATAAGGTCTCATATTTTTAGAAAACTTTATTTTTTTAGTATTTTCTTAATAATTCTCTAAGTAATAAAGATTTTTTTAAAACAGATATTGTAGGAAAGCTTATTAGACATCTTTATAATTAATAATTATCCTACAAATAAGAATTTTTTTTTAATATAAAATCAATGTTTGGTAATCTCAGAGTTAAACATATACGATTAATAATATTGTTTAACCATTAACCCATTCATTATTAATCTTTCCATGAAAAAAAAATTCTTTACCTTTTCAATTTCCTAAAAAATTGATTATTTAATGTTTAATCTTTGACTTTTAATTTTAATTTCTGTTAAAAACCTTATAATCTCATAAGTCTATAGATAGAAAAATTTCTTACTCCTTTCTTTGCAAAAGAAAATTATTACATTCATTGGTTCATTTAAAAAAGAAAAATAATCAGTTCATCATCTCATACTACCATTCTAAATATTCTATTCGAAAATAATATTGTTCTTATTTATTTGTTTGTTTGTTTTTGTAGTAATTTTAATGGAAGTAAAAAAGATATCTTCTTGAATATCTTTTTAGATTTTGTTAATTTTTGAAATTTTTAAAGATATTTTTTATTACTATTGAAATTGAAGAATTAAAGATAAAAAAGAATTCGATTCTTCTTACATTTTTTTTAAGTATTGAAATTGCAGAATAAAAAAGAAACCTCGCACAAAAAAATTTGTCTAACGCCCCAAAAATACTCGAGTCGGCCATGCTTTTATTTGTCCGGTTTGCAGAAACTGTAGATGCTGACAGCTCATGAACTTTCATTAGATGATATTCAGATATAAATGGTGGGCCATAGACCTGGAATGCTTTCGTTTCACTAACAAATTGCTGGTGATCCTCGTACGTTTATGGTATGTCACTCCATTTTCCTAACTGATGATACGAAAAATGTATGCCATTAAATATCTGTAGTGTCTAGAATATTTCAGATGAGCATCCTGCCCGGCTTAGGAGGTGCTTTTCGGTTTTGTATTATATAATTTTTATGCTAGATTCAACAAGTAATTCACATGTATAGTGCTACTGTACAATTAAAAGATAGTGAAGTCTTCTTATACCAACATTCGCAAAGGGTATTTCGTTTTCCTTGAGATTATTTTGGGTCTTTAAGCTGTATCCAACAGTTACCATTTCTTCAAAGTCATATATAATTTTTTTAAGCATAATTATCGTTAGTTCTGTTGAATTATCTGCTCAAGTTATTTGGTTTTCATTTTTCCTCGAATATCATTAGCTTATTTTAACCATTCTCTTATAAAGTGTTTGGTGAACATAAATTAAATTGACTTTATCCCATAATTATTTGAAGAAAAACTTATAATACCTTTACTAATTTTATAAAAAATAATATAGAAAATATTATTCATAAGTCATATTTACCCAACATAACTAATTTCTATGTCACATCAATTAATTCAATACTGGTCATTGGATTACAAGTCCAAAGATGAGAGTTGCATGTTCACCATGATTATTGACATCTATGATTTGTGGATCATTAGCATTATGTCTTAATTAAGCTAACATATCCATCTAATAAGGAGGCTTCTAACTTTTTATTTATTTTATAATTCATGCTTTACATACAACGGGCGGTATTGGGATTGACTGGTTTTCATGGGATACAAGACTTCTACTTAGTTCAACAAAGTACGTTTAAAAATCAAAATTGCCTATTTATAAACACACGGCAGGCAAACATGCTCTTGGAAAGTCAACTTTGTTTTGGCTGAGGAATTCAACATTATTTCCAATAACAATCCAAGGGTATTGTGGTTGCTTGGTTTTTTTTTTTTTTTTTTTATTTCCTCTTGCACAACTTACTGAATGTGAAAATGTTCTGCGGGATGTGATATCGTTATGTAAGTGAAGCTTTTCGGTCATTGATTTCGGTAACAGCATCTACAAGGAAGAAACAGCTTGTACACTCATGGAATTGGGACCCATAAAGAGTGTTGAATGTCAATTCTCCCTAAGAGTGGGTATTGAATGTCAGTCTATATGCTGCATTAAAGAAAAAGATGTGGATGGTTTCAGGCGATGAAGTTTTGAACTCCCTTGGTAATGAACTAATGATGCCCTCAAAGCCTTAATTAGGTTCCAGTTTTCCCAAGAATGAGGTCACCAACACTAACTGGACTTTCATATGACATTTGTGGATCACCGTTTGTCACTTTGTTGGCATCTCTCTCTAGGAATCAAGTTTTGCACACACACACACACACATATATGCATGTGCATGCTTGATTATTTTTAGGTAGGCTTATCTTAGTTTGTATACAGTTGTAAGATATAACCCCATTTGAGTGGCTCTACTTCGTTGTGCCTTTCTAGGCAATGTAGCTCCCGTGTAAAGCATCCTGAGGATACGCATTAGCATAGATGGAAGAACTAGTATTGAATCAGCATTGCTATTTTTGTCCTTCTTAAGGAGTTATGGTATTTCCATTTTGAAAAAAAAAAATGTTTGTCTACCTTTTTTGTGGCAAGATATCGATTGCTTGTTCCAGGTAAATTGGATTTTTATTTCTTTAAGGATTGTTGCCACCGGATGCAAGGTCCTTTTGTTTAGTATATTTTAAGCCTGACAATATATGAATAAAGTTTAGGGTAGTTTTTTATTTTAATATGTCTCATTTGTCCTTAGACACTAAATTTATGCCCTATTACATACATATGCTCATGAAGGTGGAAAAGTCAAAAATACCCTTAAAAATCATCTATCTATATTTTCTTCCTCTCTAACGGTTTCTTCCTCTCACCATCCATTTCCCATGATTTTCTCTTTTCACAATTTCTTCCTCTCTCACTATTTCATCGCTTACCTCTAATACAATGGTTTTTGATAATCTCTTCAAAAGGTGCATTGTCAAGTGTTGGACAAGGTATGCTTGAAATGTAAGCATTTTGTATTCTTAGGGTTTGATTTGATTTCATTACAAGTATATTTACTAATAATTTATGATTTTTCATAGTACATTATTCATTTTTGTGCTTGCATAAAATGTAGGGATTTAAGACCTTAATTTAAGTTATGAGTGATTAAAAAATCATTCTAGAAAGAAGTCGAGTATGAGGTCAAGTATTTAGTCGAGTAAGAAATGGAGTAAGCGAGTTGAGTAAGTCGAGTATCTACTTGAGCAGGAAGTCAAGTAAGGAAGTGAAGTAAGTCTAGTCAGTTATAATATAAGTCGAGTATTAAGTTGAGAAATATGTCGAGTAAGAGTAAGCCTAGTAATAAAGTATAAATCAGGTAATTAGTCAAGTAGTATAGAATAATTTGAGTAACTAGTGGAAAAAGTTTCTAAACGAGTGAAAATCAAGTAAGTCTGTAAATAAGTCAAGTAGGAGTTGAGTAAGTCTATTGAATAAGTCAAGTATTAAATCAAGTAAATCTTTTAAACAAGTCGAGTAAAAGCCAAGTATTTTTTAAGCAAGTTGAGTAAACGTAGTGTAATCTTTTGAACAAGTCGAGTATTAATTATTTTAAATTGTTTGAAAAAGTCAAGTCTATGAATAAGTTAGGTAGGAGTCGAGTAAGTCTATTGAATAAGTTGAATATCAAGTCGAGTAAGGCTTTTAACAAGTTAACTAAGTTTTTTTAATAGGTTGAGTAAGTCTTTTGAACAAGTCAAGAATTAATTATTTTAAGTCATTTGAAGAAGTCAAGTAAGTATTTTGATCACATTGAGTAAGAGTCGAGTAAGTGATTTGAACAAGTCGAGTAAGTTAATTAAATAAGTCGAGTAAGTCTTTTACTGTAATTTTATTTAGCTATTTCAATAATTTTTTGCTAAAACTTTTTAACAATTACTACTCTCATTACTATTCGAGTGATGGATGGGTGTTAGCATATTCTGAGACCATTTACCCTATTGGTCCTCAAAAGGGGTGGGATGTTTATGGTGATGAATGTACCGAAGTGTATCCTCCTTTGGAAAAGTGAGCAAGTGGGCATCTAAAGAACAATACCATCTAAGGGTGAGGAAAAGTTGTCTCATAAATGCAATCGGTGTGGTGGTCATGGACACAATTAACTTAAATGCATGACGCCAATGCCATTACATGAGAAATGGTGTCTTATTTCAAATTTATATGCAATGCAAGTGACTCAATTCTTTGTATTCATTTTTTTTTTTTTGCCACTAATTTATGTAACACTCCACTATATTATTTACTTAAAAATGCTTAAAAACACAGTTACTTTTAATATAATTACGAATTCTAAAAGTTTACAAAAAACAAAACTTTCTTACAAAAAGTAGGAGTCATACATAAACTCCTTAGTATAAAAACTTTATTTTACATAAAACTAAGATGTTTATTTTTATTGAAACAAAGTTGAGCCCATTATAAAATCCCAAGGTCTATCATGCTTATATGCATCTCGTCTTGGTTAGGACTTGGCGCCAGCTTGTTCTTTTCATCGTTACCTGCAATATAAGGACTTAGTGAGTTAATGCCCAGTAATATAACGCTTTGATGCATGTATAAATTATGATGCATATGGTTGACCATAGTAAGCTCTTAAAATAAACTTAGAAAATACAAAACAACTTTATTAAGGCCCTAGGTATGTTGCACTACAAGACTGACACTTTTACTCTTTAAACAATATGCCTTTGGGGCTCATTAGTTAATCTTTTGGGCATTACGTATCGCCGTCCCTAAAAGATTTCTTTCAACTTAGCTTTGAGGGCTTGCCCTCCTTAGAACTTTGCCACCTGGTAGTACAACCACCTATTTTTCATAAATTCATTTTCTAAAACGTCTTCTTCATAATATAGTCCATGATATGCATGCATCCAATGCAACTTATAACATTTGAAATTCCTCGATGCATAACAAAATCAACACGCAATATTGTTTAAAAAAACAAGAGTCTTTAGTGTAGACGGCATAGTCGACCATAGCATAACTAAGTATAAGTATCAAATATTAGGCGGCAGAGCCAACCATAACATCACATATTAGGCGGCAGAGCCAACCATAACATCACATATTATGCGGCAGAGTCGACCATAACATCACATATTAGGCGGCAAGGCCGACCATATAAAGAAATAACTAATCACACTATAATAGCCATCATAATATAAAGGAATTGTTAAAACTAAACTTAAGTATGAAAAGAATTTTGTCCCTACATTGCAGTTGAAGTGTTACTTACCTCTTGATCTTGACTTCTCTAGACCTTTCTATGTTAAGGATTCCTCTACTCTTATTATTATGACTTAGAATAGAATGGAATGAAATTTCTAGGTTGCATTGAAAATGAGAGGTGGTGGGGGGCATTTATAGAATTTCTTAAGACTAACGGATGATTAGGATTTTACCACCACAACTCTTGATCAATGGTTGAGATTAATCTTCATAAAGAACTTACTAAATTCAAGAAGTCTTACCTTTCTCTACATACTTCTTCTTACATCATCACTCATGTCATTGTTTATGTCATCATTCCTTAAAATTAAATATTATAAACTTTAGGGGCTTGTTAGCTTAAAATAAAATCTACTATATTTAAGTAAGAAAATTCCTACAAATTTATGCTTTATTTATTTCCTTATTGTCGTTTAAGCATGCACTAAATTTAAAATTATTTGTCTGTACAGGATTTGATGGAGGACCATAGATGGTATGTTGTCTTTAAGAGGGTGACGTCGTGGAGCTTTTGAGTCATGGCTTGAGTGCTTAGAGCAAGTAAAAGACTATCTTAAGTCACTGTATAAGGATTTCTGTACTGAAATTGTATAAGGATGACTTACTATATGTTATGAGATGACATTTTATTTAATGTTTATTAGATAATTTATAGTTGTTGTAGATACTATTTTTTAATAATTATTGCAAATCTTGGTACATGATTACATACTGACATAACCGAAGTCAGGTATACTCAACTTTTTACCTGACCTAATTAAAAGGGAATTTTTCATTCAATTTTAATCAAGTATTCTGGACTAGTTACCAGACTTTCATGAAAATCAAGAACTTTTGCGGAATGAATACTTTGGTAAGGTTAAATTGAGGTTGAGTATTCTCGACTCTCGACCCAACTAAATTAAAGGGAATTTTTTATTTCAATTTAAGCCAACTATTCTCGACTAGTTACCAAACTTTCATGAAAAGTTGAGAATTTTGTTGAATGAATACTCGGGGAAGGTTAAATTAAGCTTGAATATCCTTGACTCTTTACCAACTTATTAAAAGGGAATTTTTCATTTTAATTTAAGTTGAGTATTCTCTCATGAAAAGTCGATAATTTTTGCTGAACGAATACTCGAGTAAGGTTAAATTAAGGTTGAATATTCTTGACTCTTTACTCCACTTACATGAAAAAGTCGAGATTTCTTTAGTCAATTTTTCATTTCAATTGAAGTCAAGTAACCTCGACTATTTACCTAACTAACATGGAAAAGTTAGGAATTTATGTTGAATTATTTATTGTGTATGGTTTTGTTGAAGTCTGAGTATTCTTAATTATTGACCTAACTTTGAGGATATAAGTTCAGTTTTTTGAGAATTTAATTGAGGTTGTTTTTATATTTTTTCTGATTTTTTTAAGTGTACATGTGTAAAATTAAAGAGTCTTTTAATTTTTTAATTAAAAAGTTTTTTAATTTAAGGCATATATTAGGTATTTTGGAGAAAATGGGGTATATCCCCGCAATCAACAATAAAGTTTAAATATCGAGTTGATTTTCTTCATACAAACTTTTCGCTCTTACTTCTCTCTGTCTGTCCTCCATCTGCGGTATGTCTGCGGCTTCAAGATTCTCTCTTTTCAGCACCATCCCGCTAGATAACGCTGTAAACCCTCGAAGCCTCTTGACTAGTGGTTTCCCTTTCTTTTCCCTGCGGTTCCACCGCTACTGTTCCTCCGCTTCCGTTTCCATCAGCGCAACAACAATAGACACAGATGCCTCGAGCAATATCATCTCTCCTCATCACCCTTGGCCCGAGTGGGTCACTTTTCTCGACCGATTGAAGGCCAAAGGTTACTTTGATGCCCAGAATTTTAATATTACGGATGATAAATCGTCAGCCTCAGCCTCTGTTCAAACTAGTGATAGTCTTAATTCTAATGTTTATACGGACATAGCATCGGTGAAACACGCTTGTCTCAGCTTCGGTCGTGACCGCTACGATATTTTTAAGTAAGCTAAGCTCTAAGCCCTAGCTAGGTTTGTATTTTGCTCGATGAATTATGTTTTACAATTAATTACATATGATACAATTAAACTCTCTCGTGCTTTTATGTTGTTGATTCAGATCGTTGCCAGTGGAAGATATTCGAGCAGTAGTGGAACATGGATGTCCTAATCTTTTACGCAAAGCTGTAACTTCTGCTAAAAGGTTGAGAGCCCATGTGCGACTCGATGAAGGGGATGTATGTTATTATTATTGTTATTATTTATATATTCATTTTATTGCATTTGAATTAATTAATATGTGAGTGAGATTCGAACACCTGATTTTTATTGTTTATTGCATTTGAAATGAACAATAGATAAAGACTTCAACATGGAAAATGCAGAACGGAAACTCAGGTGTACTGTCTTCTGAAGTTTCAAGTCCTTCATAAATTTGTAGTCTGATTATAATACTTCCCTGTAGGTTTGCAGTGCTTGCAATCTGCGAGGTTCCTGTGATAGAGCTTATAATTTACTAAAGGAATCAGATGGAGATGCCCGTACTATAGACATAGTGCGTGTACTATTGTTCTATGCTCTAGATCCCCTTGTAATTACAGGAGGTGACAAACCTCCTGTTAGAGGGCTTATTGATGCATCTGCAAGGAAGCTGCTTTCTCAGTTGATCATATTGAATGACGTAGCCATGGATCCATCACTTCTGCTGCCTTCCTCAAAATCACCCCAGAAAAATGACAAAACTGCCAAAGTCGTTGATAATGTCTCATCCAACAATGTTGAAATGAAAAGAGGCGATTGGATGTGTCCCAAGTAAGTCAGATTTGAAAGCTGGTTGTCTCCTGTTGATGTTGAATTTCTAAATCCTGCTTAGTTATTTTAATTGTCACTAATACTATGCCCTTTAGATATAAAGGGATCAAATGCATTTGATTTGATATTCTTAAAATTAATTCATTATTGGATCACTGCATCAATCCAGGTTGGTAGTGGAAAAAAAAATCACCCATTAAAATTAGGAACCATGTGAAAGTTTTTAATTTAAGGTGTGGTTAGATTGTATGAAGATCCCCTTACTTTTTCAGTTAATTTGATGCTTTCTTTCTGACAAAATGATTTGGACATGTACTAATAGTATGCTTTTAAAGCTTTGTCTATAAATTTATATCTTTCGATTTTGGTTGCAGATGCAATTTCATGAACTTTGCCAGAAATAGACAATGCCTAAACTGCAATGAAGATGGTCCTCGAAAGGCTGCTGTTGAGATTGAAATGAAGAAAGGAGATTGGACCTGTCCTAAGTAAGTCTGCAGTAATCTAACCATAGCTTTGTCTTACAATCAGCCCTGTTACTATTGTGCTTTATCTAATTACAATAAAATGAGAATGCACTTTTTAACAATCTTCAACTGATCATCACTTTATGATATTCATGGTGGAAAACCAGTAGGATGAACAAGAAAGGGGAGAAAATTTGAGGAAACTGAGGGGAATAGTTTATTCAATAATCAATATTCATCAAGTCTGTCTCAAAATAAAAACATAAGCTGAACCCTAAAAAAGATGAAAAGAAAATCTAGGAAAATAAAACCCCATTAATAAACCCTATTCTAACTTAAAATTAGGAATAAAAACAACTTATGATTCGATTCTATGTTGTTTGTCTGCTCAACTGTAAACTTGTGTATTTTCTCATTGTTCACTTAGTAATGGTAAATGAATGAAGAGCTGTTTTCATTAGTTGCTCTTGTTATGTGTATTCTTAAGGTTTCATTTATGAAAGAGCTTTTTGGGTCTCAGGTTAGTATCTTCATTACAAGGTGAAATTTTGTCACTTTCCATGTGTTCGATCTGCAGTTTTGAATACGATGTTGGTTTTGGTGATTTTATCCGGCAAGCTATTATTTTCATTTACACTTATAGTTGATATCAAAAGTAATTTTAGGGTTTCAACCCCCACCCTAAAAGAAAATAAAAACAATAACTTATAATGTTTTCTTATCCAATAACTTAGGTGCAGATGCTCTTTTATTTCAAATGTGTATGTTAAAATGTTATAATTATCATAGATGAGAATTGATACTGTAAATCCTACAGATTATGAACTAGCAAACTGTGATCACCTCTTCAATATATGTGTATATATATGGTTTAAATAAACCTTTTGTGTCTCAATATGTTCCCGTTATATTCTCCGTCTTATTCCAATCCTGTTTTTACATTGCAGATGCAATTTCATCAACTTTTCTAGAAATGTGAGGTGCCGGGACTGCAAAGCAGAGGGGCCAAAGAGGATTGCTGTGCATGAGGTTGAAATGAAGCCAGGCGATTGGAACTGTCCTAAGTGAGTTCTTTTCTGTTTTCCCACTGCCAAACTATGGTTCTAGGAACAGTTTCTCTACCATCATCAACATCATCATCTTAGCACAAAAGCCACACAATCTTCAACTATTGTTTTCCATTAGGGCTATAGTCAAGGATATTTAGAACCAAAAGCTTTAACGAGATCCTGAGGTTATATTCTGATGTTGGAATACATTTACTTATTCTAGAGAGAGAGGAGAAAAAAAGAAACACACACAGACGCATCTACCTTTTCGGTCATTCACAAGGATTATTGTCTAGGGCATTTAATTTCGCTTTTTATTTATATTTGCCTAAATTGTTTGTAATCTTAAACTTGATCTGTTCTTAGTAATTGGTATCAATCTACAGATGTGGGTTCTTGAATTTTGCTAGCAACAAACGTTGTTTGCGTTGTCCTGAGAAACGGCCACTTGTCCAAGGAGAATGGGAATGCCCATCGTAAGTCTCTATCTTCTCTTTATCTGTCATATGGTTGTGGATTGATCTCAAGGCTCCATATAGACCATGTTTGTTTTCTGTTTTTGTAGTTGTGATTTTGTGAATTACAGGCGAAATAAAATCTGCCTAAAGTGCAAGTCTGAACACCCAAGAAAAGCTACAACAGATTATGAAGAGCATTTATGGAGAAGCCCACACTAATAAATGTATTTACAAGCTCACATTAATTTTTGCGAGTGGATTGTTATGTGGTGGTCATGTTATGATCTACTGGCTTGATCGGTTTGATTGTCACAGTAATTCCTTTTGCGCCTCAATATTTGTAGTAGTGTTGTTCATCTAAACGCAGGGGAAGCAGGATGGGATATGATCTACAATGTTGATGCTTTTGCTTTCGGCTTTTCGTAATATATCTATTGTAAGTTTTTTTTTAAATTATTAAGAGAGAACTTTCGGCTCTTTAAAATTTTTAGGGAAATTATCAGTCATATACCCTTAAATGATACCAGTATTAAATGTGTTACAATATTTTTCAAGTATATCACTCGTATACCTTAAGTTGACAAAACACTTCTGTCGTCCATCAATCCATTAATTGTCGTTTGCAAGCGTTGACATTATAAGGGTAATTTAGTTTTTTTAAAAAAAAATGACATGTCATTCCATTTATTGGATAATTGTTAATAATTGCTAAAAAAAAAGTTGTTTTACAAATGAATTTACTTTAAAATTTTACTTAAATTTTTAAAGATCTACTCCTCCAAGTTCCAACTAGAATTTTTTATGGTATAATATGTATAATTGTAAATAATATATTGTTAATAATTTTTTATGGTATAATATGGTTATCTTTTATGGATAATTGTTAATAATATGTACCATTAATCATTCATATTTTTTTAATAATTGTTAATAACAAAATAAAAAAACTGTGCATTGAAAATTTACGTTGATTTTTAGGGTAAATTTATTTTTTTACCTCATTTTGAGTTTCAATGGTGAAATAGTCAATTTGCTACAATTCTGTTAACTTTCTAACGAAAGTTAACGGATTGGTGGACGGCAGAAGTGTTTTGTCAACTTAGGGTATACGAGTGATACACTTGAAAAGTGTTATAGCACGTTTGATACGAGTGTCATTTAAGGGTATATGATTGATAATTTTTCAAATTTTTATATAAAATTAAATTATATTTAGCTAACGGAGCTACAATAAGTAGTTGGTGTTAGAGATGCCCAACAAGTTGGGTACCGCATGACATGACACAGGCATGGTAAGGCACAAGCACGTTTCTATGCGGCACGTGGTACAGCACGGCACACCCGCGGCCTAGGCTAGACATAGAATTTTAGGCGTGTGGACTTTAAAAGTATGATTTGTAAAAAGGCCCGTAAGAAGCACGTTTCACTTTTTAATAAAAGTAAACTTAAATTTCATGATTTTACAAGTAATTTAAAATTGAATCTTTTAATATATTTTATTAGCGCAAGTTTTTAAATTCATTTAAATCTTAGTTTAAAAAAAGTCTTATTAATTTATGTTTATAATTTATTAAATGAATAATTGGTATCATGATTGTAATAAATAAAATTATAAATATCATGGTTTTATAAATATGTATTAATGTTATTATGGACTATAATTTATAACTCTATATAAGTTCAATTTAAAAATTAAGTTAACATTTAAGAAAAATTTATTATTATTGTTAAGTATTAAAAAAAAAGAATTCTAATACCTTAAGGTCTAACTTAGTAATTAATATTACATTCTCTTACATTATTAGTTTATTATTAAATATGGATTTGAGTTTTGAATTTTTGATTCTATTGAATTTAACTGGACTCCAAAAAAATATATAAGCTTGAAAAAAGTACGTCAACAACTGTCAACAACTTGGCATGCTCTCTTAAAAATTTAAAAAGAAAAAAAGCTTATTTTGTCTTTTTTTTCAAGAGCCGAGCCTAAGTAAAAAAAAAAAAAGGCACAACACAGCACGATACGAAACACATGGTAAGCATGGCACAACACCAGCACAAGCATGCATCTCTAGCTGGTGCAAAAGAGTAACTAATTGCACAATGCAAGTTGGAGACTTGTGAAAAGAGTTGTGATAAGACTAGTTTTGTACATGATAGGTGCATTTTTTTCATATATTTTGTTATTAATTTCTCTGTCTTTTTCTTATTTTGATCTTAAATATTCTAGTTATTTTAGTTAATTTTTAATTGAATAGGGAATTAATTAATATACATATTTTACCCTTTTATTATATATTTACTAGTTATTTTTATTTCTTATTTTTAATTAATTGTATTATTTTATTGAATAGAGAATTAATTGGAGATTGTGGATAAAAAAAAAGGCATGAAGAAATTCAAATTGAGAAGGAATAAAGATTAAATTGGAAGACAAAAATACAATCAAGAATCGATAGAACCGAGTGGAAGAAATCAAAGTAATTAATCCAATTGAGAAATGTTGAATAATTAAAAGATTTAATTTTTCCAATTGGCAATTTGAGTGCACGTGCATGGCATTGCAAAAGTGGAAAGCAATTTAAACGGGCCCGCAATTGACTTTCAAAAGTTGGAATTAATGGCTTTTGGTGGCGTTAAATTGGAAAAGGATTTCAATTAAAATTGAAAAATGATTTCTTTAGACTTGTTGGAGAAGAATTCGGTTAACTAGCATTCTAAAAGGAGAGTTACCAGAGAACGAGAGGGAGGTGTGTGCAGACGCAATTCGGGCAGAGGAAAATCAGCAACTAGAATTTAGTTAAAGCAAAGGCAGCCGCTTGAATTAATCTCCATGATTGGTTTTGTCAATTCTCTTATTCCCAATTCAATTATGTCAGGCTAGATTTTTATTTGGTTGAGGGTGAATTCAAAACCCTAAACATGTTATTGTTAACATATATGTTTCCATAATATTGATTTTGATGATAACAAACAAGATTAAGAATGATTAATCTTTTAAGCTCAAATTATTTTTTATATATTTTAAATAAATCATTATTTTCATATTATAAATGTTTTATATTTAATGGAAAAATGATTTTATGAAAAATGATTGTTTAAATACATGAAATGTTTGTCATCATCAAAAAGAGGGAGATTGTTAACATATATGTTTCCATAATATTGATTTTGATGATAACAAACAAGATTAAGAATGATTAATCTTTTAAGCTCAAATTATTGAAAAATATATTTTGAATAAATCATTATTTTTACATTATAAATCTTTTAAGTTCAAATGATTGAAAAATATATTTTGAATAAATCATTATTTTTACATTATAAATGTTTCATATTTAATGGAAAAATGATTTTATGAAATTGGTTGTTTTTCAAAGTTTATGGTTTAATTGAAAGAATTTTGAAAACTTTGAAATAAACAAGTATTGCTTGAAATTTTGGTAAAGGACTTATTTGAAAAGTGTCATAGCATCTTTGGTAATATCATAATTTCAGAAAGTTTTGGGATAAACAAAGCATTATTTAGAAATTCTGAAATTGGACCTATTTGTAAAGTTTCATAACATTTTGGGCCATAATACAGTTTTTATAAAGTTTTGGGGTCAAACTGTAAATTTCGGGAAATATTTTACTGTAGCAGTTACTGTAGCAAGCGGCTTACCGGATACTGATAAACGGCAAGCCGGATACGGGGCAGTAAGCACCAGAACGAAAGCGGCTTACCGGATATGGTTAAACGGCAAGCCGGTTACGACAAAAAATGTGCATAACGGCTAGTAACGGCTAGTTTTTGAGTTCAAACTATATAAACTCAAAACCAATTCATTTTTGGTAACTCAAGCAAGCATAAACAAGTGCACACAACATATATTGAGCTTCCATTTCGTAAATCATCATTTGTTGAATCATCATTGAGCTATAATTTGTATATCCACTCTTAAAGAGAGATTCATTGTTGTATTTATCATTTCTCATCAAATTGTGAGAGTACAAGTGTGAGAGACACTTGGGGTGAAGAGATTGGAGATATAATCTCTTGTTGTAAAGGTTCATTGACACCTTGAAGTCAATTGTAATCGTTTGAAGCCTTGGAAAGGCTTGGATAGTGAAATCCTCAAGCCCGGTGTGCTTGGAGGCGTGGACGTAGGCGGGGATTGCCGAACCACGTAAAAATCCTTGAGTTTGCTTTCTCTTCCCTTGCTCATTTATTATTGTGCTTTCATTGAATTTATTGTTTTCGAATTGATTAAGGCATTAGATTACTTGTTGTGTGGATTTGCTAGGATAATTTTTAAATTTCCAATTCACCCCCCCCTCTTGGGTTGCACACTTATATTTCATTTGGTATCAGAGCGAGGTGCTCTTGTGTAGACTTAACCGTCTAGAGTTAAAGATCTATAGCAACCCAAATTAGCTCAACCATCATGGAAGGCCAATCTATCACTAGACCTCCATTCTTTGATGGTAATGACTATCCTTATTGGAAAACTAGGATGAGAGTATTTTTACAAGCCTTAGATTATGAACTATGGGAAATAGTTTGTGATGGTTCATTCATTCCTAGGAAGAATGTTTTAAGTGAATTGGATAAGAAAAATATGTCTTTAAATTCCAAGGCTATGAATGCTTTATTTTGTGCCTTAGATAAAAATGAATTTCATAGAGTTTCAAATTGTTCTAATGCTTATGAAATTTGGAGAAAACTTGAAATTGTGTATGAGGAGACTACAAAGGAGGAGGAATTTCATGAAGTGTCGAATTTGGCACTTATGGCAATTGGAGATGACTCGAATGATGAACTTGAAGAGGTAAATGATCTTCCTACATATGATGAATTACATGATGCTTTTAAAGAATTGCATGATAATTGGATAAAAATTGGTAAAAAGAATGCATGTTTTAAAAAGAAAATGGTAGAGCTCACAAATGAAAATGAATCTCTATGTGCAAAGATTACATGCCTAGAATTAGAGAATAAAACATTGCATGATAGAGTTGCATTATCAAATGAGAAATCTAGCACTTCACACAAGCATCTAGAATCACATGTAAATGACTTGAAAAATGAAAATGATGCTTTACAAAAATGCAATGGTTCATTAAATGAAAAGATTAAAGGACTAGAGTTAGATAATAAAATTTTGCATGATAGAATTGCATCATTTAAATGCAAACAAAGTACTTCATATGAGCATGAAAAATCACATGTTGGTGAATTGATGAAAGAAAATGAAGTGCTTAAGAAAAAGAGTAATGAGCTCAACGAAATTGTGTTAAAATTCACAAATGGTCAAAAGAACTTAGAAAAATTACTAAGCACTCAAAAATGTATGTTTGATAAAGGAGGACTTGGGTATAAGCCTTACTTGAAACAAAAATATTATAAGAATTATTTTGTTAAGGCTACCTCCACAAGTGATCATAAGATTATTTGTCATTATTGTAATGGAAATGGTCATATGAGTTTTAGATGTCCAGTTAAGAGAAATGTGTATTATGGAGCAAAATGTATTTGGGTTCCAAAAGAAACTAAATCTAACGTTCAAGGACCTAAGAGTATTTGGGTACCAAAGCACACAACTTGAATTTGTTTTGTAGGTACCACAATCAAGGAATGGTGGAGAAGTTCCTTGATGGAAGCTTGTGTGGATAATCATTTGAGCATGATCTAAGAGAAAAAGATGAGGCAAGATGATTTAATTATTTTGGTAACAATTCTTGCCATATTAATTTTGTTGAATGAATCATGATAAATGAAATTGCGAAAGTATGCTTGTATGTTTACATGATGGAATTATCATTGTGTGTAATATTGAGTGATTTATCATGATGGATTTGTTTGATGTTAATGTTTATGAAGTGTTTAAGCATGATAGTTAAGTGGTGTGTTTAATTTATTCACTTTTGAATGTTTATATGTTTAATTATTGTGAAAATCTCTAGTCTGCACAAGTTGTAATGAATTGGTCATAACTCCTTCTAGAGAACTCCAAATCCAGCTCTGTAAAATTTATTGGAAAGCTAACTTAATTATCTTTCCAACGGTATATAGTTTGTACATTAATTCTGGCTCAATCAATACAGTTTTTATTCCGAATTTGACCCTTCTGCATTTTATTTTTGAATGCTTATAAGCACTCCAAATCAAGTCTGCACATGTTGTAATGAATTGGTCATAACTCCTTCTAGAGAACTCCAAATCCAGCTCTGTAAAATTTATTGGAAAGCTAACTTAATTATCTTTCCAACGGTATATAGCTTGCACGTTACTTTATGCCTCAAATCGGACTACCGGTTAGCAAAACCGGAAAGTCGGATTCGCAAGGAACGCTTGCTGGACCAAACCGGATTTCCGGTTCTGTCAATTCGGAATTCCGAATTCGAGCTGTTGGAAATTTTCATAATAATTGTGTCTTATGGTAAAGACATGTCCTGTTAATTGTGCCTTATAGAAAAGGTACCTTTCACTAAAGACTTGTCTAATTAAATGATGTCTTGTTGTAAGGACATGTCCATTTAATTGTGTCTTGTAGAAAATGTATCCTTTTACTAAATGATATAACTTTTCATGGCAACATTTCACTTAGAGATGCATCATTTCATGGTGACATTTCATTTGAAATGGTGATGGTTCAATTTAGACCATTGATTAAAATCAAATCTAGATCCAATGGCCATGAATGAAGGGGTATCATGAAAGATGATAACCCAAATGAGGGGGCACAAGTATATCTATAAATAGGGGTCATGTTTAAGCCATTTAGACATGAAATGAATGATCCTACACCACTCTTTTCTTAGTATTCATTTCTAGTACGAATCACAACACAAAACACCCATTTCTTTTGTGCATTCACATTCCAATATATTGTTTTCTGCAGGAACAATATATTGTTTCTTGGTAGGCTTGCAACATTCAAGAGTATTCTAGTTTGCTTTCGTCGATGCACAACGCAAGCAAACAAACAAGTGCTTCATTGTATCCTGGAGGCGTATTTGCTTAACCCATGTGCATCACTCAATTGGTGGGGGCAAATAACGTCTTAAGGAAAGCGACATTTGTAACGTGCCTTGAAGCACACAAAATTTCTGCAGTTTCTTCCTACATATAGAGTTAGTTGTAAACACATTATTTTACATAATAAAGTTCCACCATTATTGTTGTATTTCTCTACATTTGTCATTCCCCACAAAATTTACCACCAACAATCTTAAGACGTTATTTCTACAACAATGGCACCAAGTTCATCTCTTCGACAATTTGCAGTAGATTTTGTCAAATTAGAGCGGTTCGATGGTGGCAACTTTATTCGTTGGCAGAAAAAGTTGCATTTCTTGTTGACAACCCTCAATGTGGTCTATGTTCTCACAACACCAAAGCCTCAAGAACGTGAGAATGAGACATTAGCGGAAACCAGAGTGCGACATAAGTGGGAGCAAGATGACTACGTGTGTAAGGGACACATTTGCAATGCCATGTCTGATACTTTGTTTGATCAATATCACAACAAACCTACATCAAAAGAGATATGGGACTCATTAGAGGCTAAGTACATGATGGAAGATGCCACAAATAAGAAATTCTTGGCTTCTAAATTTTTTAATTATAGAATGGTTGATAATAGACTCGTGGTTGAACAATATAATGAGATTTTTCATATTCTTGATCAATTCAACCAACATAACATGAAAATGGATGAGTCTATTATTGTCTCTTCAATTATTGATAAACTTCCTCCCTCTTGGAAAGACTATAAGAAAAGTCTTAAACATAACAAAGAGGAAATTAGTCTGGATGGCTTAGGCCAAAGTCTTCGTATTGAAGAGGAACTCAAGCTTAATAGTCTTGAGGATCAGACTACTATGTCCTCTAAAATTAATGTCGTAGAGGAAGGGAAGGAGTTTAAGCATTCTAATCACCCTAAGAATAACCAAAAGAGAAAGTTTGATTCCAAAGAGAATCAAAACAATAAGAAGAAAAAGAAGGGTACATGCCACCACTGCGAAAAACCTGGCCATTTCAAAAGAGATTGTCGACTTCTGAAGAAACAAAAGGAAGTTTCGAACACAAATCTTGTGGCCATGATATCTGAGATTAATGTTCTTGAAGATGATAATGCATGGTGGATAGATTCTGGTGCAACCAAGCATGTATGCAAGGATCGTAGCCTTTTCAAATCTTATAAAGCAATGGATGATGGAAGTGTTCTTTACATGGGAAATTCCTCCACTGCAATAGTTAAAGGAAAAGGCAATGTGCAACTAGAGTTCACTTCCGGAAAAACTTTAACTCTTACAGATGTTTATCATGTTCCTGAAGTTAGGAAAAACTTTGTATCTGGTAGCCTTCTTAATAAGTTTGGCTTCAAACTTGTTTTTGAGTCAAACAAGTTTATATTATCTAAGGGTGGTACCTTTGTTGGGAAAGGATACATGTATGAAGGAATGTTTAAACTCAATATCAATAATATGAATGTTTCTTCTGCTTATATGGTTGATTCATAATCTTTGTGGCATAATCGTTTAGGACATGTGAATGTTAGAAGATTGCATGATATGACTAATTTAGAATTAATTCCTAAGCATGAAAATGATATGCATGAAAAATGTAAAGTATGTGCACAAACTAAAATCACAAGATCTCCTTTTCCAAAAATTGAAAAAACATCTTCTTTATTGCATTTAATTCATAGCGATGTGTGTGATATGCATAGTAATCCTTCTAAAGGTGGTAAAAAATATTTTGTAACATTTATTGATGATTTTTCAAAATATTGCTATGTGTATTTATTACATTCTAAAGATCAAGTGTTAGGAAAATTTAAAACTTATAAAAATGAAGTTGAGAATTTTTGTGACACTAAAATTAAATGCCTTAGAAGTGATAAAGGAGGTGAATATGCTTTTTCTGATTTTTGTGAATTTGTTGGCATTGTACACGAAACTAGCACTGCATATACTCCACAACAAAATGGTGTAGCTGAAAGGAAAAATAGGACATTAATAGAAATGGTTAATGCTATGCTTTTTAATGCTGGGCTTGGTAAAGGTTTTTGGGGTGAAGCTATTTTAACTGCATGTCATATCTTAAATAGAGTGCCTAATAAGAAAACAAAGGTGACTCCATATGAATTATGGAAAAAGAAAAAGCCTAATCTTTCTTATCTAAGAGTTTGGGGTTGTCGAGCCATTGTAAGACTACCAGAACCTAAGATAAAGAAATTAGGAGAAAGGGGCATTGAATGCATATTCTTGGGATATGCAGAGCATAGTAAAGCTTATAGGTTTCTTGTAACAGAACCTAATAGCTTTGTTGAGATCAATACTATAGTGGAATCTAGAGATGCAATATTCTATGAAAATAGATTTTCCACTATACTAAAAAGTATTGATTCTCAAGAGAATGATAAACAAATAGAAATTGGTCAAAAGCGTGATGCTAATAATGAGCAAAATCATTTGAGAAGAAGTAAAAAAATAAGGACTCTAAAATCTTTTGGACCAGATTTTATAGTTTATTTAGTTGAAGGGACAAGAGACTCACAATCAAAACAGACCATGATCACATCTACTATAGAGTCTGATCCCCTCACCTATGAAGAGGCAATGAAGTCTCAAGATGCTGCTTTTTGGAAAGAGGCCATTAATGATGAAATGGACTCTATTGTGGGTAATAAGACTTGGAAATTAGTTGATTTACCTCCTGGCTCTAATCCTATAGGTTGTAAATGGATTTTCAAAAAGAAGAAGAAAGTTGATGGAACAATTGAAAGATTTAAAGCAAGACTAGTAGCAAAAGGCTTTACACAAAAAGAAGGCCTTGATTATTTTGATACTTATGCACCTGTTGCAAGAATTGCTACTATTAGAGTCTTGATTGCTTTGGCTTCAATTTATCAATTTGAAATCCATCAAATGGATGTAAAAACAGCTTTCTTAAATGGAGAATTAGATGAGGAAATTTACATGAAACAACCAGAAGGGTTTGTTATGCCAGGACAAGAACATAAAGTTTGTAAACTAGTCAAGTCTTTATATGGTCTTAAACAAGCTCCAAAGCAGTGGCACGAAAAGTTTGACAAAGTGATTGTCTCAAATGGATTTAATATTCATGAATCTGATAAATGTGTCTATAGCAGATTCAATGGAAATAAAGGTGTGATTATTTGTTTATATGTAGATGACATGTTAATTTTTGGTACTGATAGTGAGAGCATTGAACTCACTAAATTATTATTGTCATCTAATTTTGATATGAAAGACATGGGACTTGCTGATGTGATTTTGGGGATTAAAATTATAAAAAATGAGAATGGCCTAGTATTGACCCAATCACATTATATTGAGAAAATTTTAAAGAAATTTTATTATTATGATTGTAAGTCTGTGTCAACACCTTTTGATTCAAACATAAGACTGTATCCTAACACTGGCAGATCAGTATCCCAATTAGAATATGCACGTATTATTGGATGTCTTATGTACGCAATGACTTGTACTAGGCCTGATATTGCTTTCGCTGTTGGAAAGCTCAGTAGATATACTAGTAATCCAAGCCAAGCACACTGGCAAGCAGTGTACAGAATTCTAAAATATTTAAAACATACAATGGATTATGGAATATACTACACTGGATATCCTTCAGTTTTGGAAGGATTTTCGGATGCTAGTTGGATTACTGATCGAGATGATCATACATCCACAAGTGGTTGGATTTTTAATCTTGGTGGAGGAGCTATTTCATGGGGCTCAAAGAAGCAAACTTGTATAGCAGACTCCACCATGGCTGCAGAATTTGTAGCTTTGGCTTCATGTTGCAAGGAAGCTGAATGGTTAAGGAATTTGCTTATAGAAATTCCTATTTGGTCTAAACCAATGCCTCCTGTATCTATTCACTGTGATAGTGAGGCAACTTTATCAAGAGCATATAGTCAAATCTATAATGGAAAGTCTAGGCACATTGGTCTAAGACATAGTTATGTAAGACAATTACTTACAGATGGAGTAATCACAATTGACTTTGTGAAATCATGCCAAAATTTGGCAGACCCCTTAACTAAAGGCCTTGCAAGGGATATTGTATTTAAAACTTCTAAGGGGATGGGACTGAAGCCAGCATCATCTTATCACCAATGATGGAAACTCAACCCAACACTTGAAATATCAAGATCTTGGGTTCAATGAGCAAAAGTACATCATATGTTGTGATAGCAAGCACTATAATATTTTTAGATGGGTCCCAAAGATTAGTGCTTGATACCTGTAACATATGGAAAAAGTTAAGCTACTTAGCTTTTAATGGACTTATAAATGTTTTAGTTACAGGGACATTCTAGATAAGTCCACCTATGTGAGTGTAGGAGGTGGTGCCGCTTCCTATGTAATTTGGCTGGTTACTAAAGCGCTCATGAAAATAGGATATAGACACAGGGCCAATCCACGTGTCGGCTAAGGAATACTTGAGAATTTGAAAACTTATGTGTGAGATATATCCGGTTAGTCGATTAAGGTTGCTGGTTCAAAGCTTGCCTACCATGCCACCTTGATTAACTTTGATGTATTGTCACTAAGTGAAGGTTCAAGTCCAAAAGACACCTTCATCTATGCCTAAGTTTTCCAAGCCTGTGCAAGATCATTTTTCCAAATTCATTTATTTTGAAAATGGTGGGGGATTGTTGGAAATTTTCAAAATAATTGTGTCTTATGGTAAAGACATGTCCTATTAATTGTGCCTTATAGAAAAGGTACCTTTCACTAAAGACTTGTCTAATTAAATGATGTCTTGTTGTAAGGACATGTCCATTTAATTGTGTCTTGTAGAAAAGGTATCCTTTTACTAAATGATATAACTTTTCATGGCAACATTTCACTTAGAGATGCATCATTTCATGGTGACATTTCATTTGAAATGGTGATGGTTCAATTTAGACCATTGATTAAAATCAAATCTAGATCCAATGGCCATGAATGAAGGGGTATCATGAAAGATGATAACCCAAATGAGGGGGCACAAGTATATCTATAAATAGGGGTCATGTTTAAGCCATTTAGACATGAAATGAATGATCCTACACCACTCTTTTCTTAGCATTCATTTCTAGTACGAATCACAACACAAAACACCCATTTCTTTTGTGCATTCACATTCCAATATATTGTTTTCTGCAGGAACAATATATTGTTTCTTGGTAGGCTTGCAACATTCAAGAGTATTCTAGTTTGCTTTCGTCGATGCACAACGCAAGCAAACAAACAAGTGCTTCATTGTATCCTGGAGGCGTATTTGCTTAACCCATGTGCATCACTCAATTGGTGGGGGCAAATAACGTCTTAAGGAAAGCGACATTTGTAACGTGCCTTGAAGCACACAAAATTTCTGCAGTTTCTTCCTACATATAGAGTTAGTTGTAAACACATTATTTTACATAATAAAGTTCCACCATTATTGTTGTATTTCTCTACATTTGTCATTCCCCACAAAATTTACCACCAACACGAGCTGCATTTTGGCAAATCGGCAAGCCGATTCTCTCTTGCTATCTTCTGGATCCAACCGGCAAGCCGGTTCGTGTTATCCGGAAAACCGGATTTGCGTGAAACATTTGCTGGAACCAACCGGATTTCCGGTTAAGCTCATTCGGCAATCCGGTTTCGGGTGCTATTTCAACTATTCATCTTCTCCCTCTCTTTCGGCTTTCCGTTTCTCTCTCTCTCACTAAAAGCCGATTACTCCTCACTTGATTTCATTCCAAAATCCATCATTCTCATTCGTTTTCAATCCAAATTGATTCATATAAATTATTCTCATCCATTCTTGTGTCTAAAATCATCTCTAAAATCGTTTTAATTGATTCAAACTTACACTTTTTACTCAATATCTTAAAAAATTTGAATTTGTGCATTTTGAATATTTCAAATTACCACTTCCATAGTGTGCTCTCCTTATGGATTTTACCATAGTTTTCTATTATATTATGCACCTACATTTTCATATGCATTGTTGCTTTCATTGTGGATTGATGATGATTATTATTTGATATTTGGATGCAAATGTTTTATTTTGAGCACAAAAAATAATCTTGGCAAATTTGATCCAAAATTTGATGTTGGTATTTCTCTTGGCTATTCAAACACAAGCAAAACTTATGGAGTGTATATCAAAAGAACTTTGATTGTGGAAGAATTTATACATGTTATATTTGATGAGTCTAATTCTTCCTCTATGGAGAAAGTTGTTGTTGATGATAATGTAGATGAAAAGCTACAAGAAGATTATCAAATGATAGCCAAAAGAATGCACCACTTGAAAATCAAGAGGAGCAACATGAAGAAACAAATGCGAAGTAAAATGAAGGTACTTCTCAAATACTCCCCAAGGAGTGGAGGTATGTTTCTTCTCACCTTAAAAACTTAATTTTGGAAGATCCATCACAAGGAGTAACTACTAGATCATCACTTAAAAATATATGTGAGCATTTGTAATAACGGATTTGATCACTTGTTCTTTAGTTCATAATGATGGCTTTTTAGCTATGTTGATTTTGATGATCTATAATGGCATATATTGATTTTGATTATTTATATATTGCCATTATGTACTTATGTTGTACTTAAGTTTTGATAATAAAGAATGTGCTTTGATGATTACATTGTATTTGATGAAGCTTTGATCTTATGCAATCTATGATTAGTAAATGAATGCATTTTTTGTACTTTATCGATGTATTGTTGAATATGTCTTACTTGTTTTAAATGATATTGAGAAAGGGAGAAATACATATACTTCGAGAATTTTAAGCATATGAGATTTTTTTTGTTATATTGAAATGTCACATTAGATCTTTGATGAGTTTAGTTGTCTTGATTTCTAAAATGTGATTAGAAATTATAAAGCTTGAATTGTTGACATTATGCTCTTATGACTTTTGCATTCCCTTGCTTAGCTTATTACTTGTTCTATTTTGGATAATATGCTTTTTGAACATTTTTATTGTCCAAAGGGGGAGACAAAGTAATAAATCATTTTTAATGATATAAATTGGGGGAAATAATATGCATTTTGAGCATTCTTTTAATGGTTGATATATGATTATGGAATCCTCGGATTTAATTGTTACAAGTGTTTGAGGAATTCATATTGATTTTGATGATTAATGATTATATGTGCATTGCTTGATGAATGGATGGAGTTGTTGATTTATTATAATTGTTTAAGCTTATATGGAAGTATTTTTAACCATGTTGCGTATTTGAGGATTTGTTCATTTTTAAAGGGGAGACTTTGCCGAAATTTTTTTTCGCACAAAATGGGTAATATCTTCATTGAATTATTTTTAATGATTTTGTTTCAATTGCATCTATCTATCTTTTCTTTTTTATGATGAAAGGGGAGATAAATATGATATTTTTTTTTGGATAAAATTATTTTGGTTAAAATTTTAAATTGGCCATATATTTAGGGGGAGCATACAATATGATTTTGAATAATATGCACTTTGAGTATTGTTTTGATTATGGTGATGATTTGATGATTTTGAGATATGATGATAATTTGTGAGTAATATTACTAAATTTATATTTGAGGTGATGCTTGTTGTTAGGGGGAGATTCTTTCAAAATTTCCACTTGGAAAACATGGGTAACAAATTTGCTATTTTTATTCTTTTCCTTTAAGTTTTTTTTATGATGAAGGGGGAGAAGAATACATGTTTTCAAATTGTAAATATTTGCTACTTTTTTCTTTTCCAATTAAGTTTTTCTTTTTGATGATGAGGGGGAGAAAAATCCATGCATTTAAATCATTAATTTTGCTAATTGGCAAATTGTAAAAGGAGATTATATTTAGGGGGAGCAATTTGTGGAATCATTATTTAAATACATGAAATGTTTGTCATCATCAAAAAGGGGGAGATTGTTAACATATATGTTTCCATAATATTGATTTTGATGATAACAAACAAGATTAAGAATGATTAATCTTTTAAGCTCAAATTATTTTTTATATATTTTAAATAAATCATTATTTTCATATTATAAATGTTTTATATTTAATGGAAAAATGATTTTATGAAAAATGATTGTTTAAATACATGAAATGTTTGTCATCATCAAAAAGAGGGAGATTGTTAACACATATGTTTCCATAATATTGATTTTGATGATAACAAACAAGATTAAGAATGATTAATCTTTTAAGCTCAAATTATTGAAAAATATATTTTGAATAAATCATTATTTTTACATTATAAATCTTTTAAGTTCAAATTATTGAAAAATATATTTTGAATAAATCATTATTTTTACATTATAAATGTTTCATATTTAATGGAAAAATGATTTTATGAAATTGGTTGTTTTTCAAAGTTTATGGTTTAATTGAAAGAATTTTGAAAACTTTGAAATAAACAAGTATTGCTTGAAATTTTGGTAAAGGACTTATTTGAAAAGTGTCATAGCATCTTTGGTAATATCATAATTTCAGAAAGTTTTGGGATAAACAAAGCATTATTTAGAAATTCTGAAATTGGACCTATTTGTAAAGTTTCATAACATTTTGGGCCATAATACAGTTTTTATAAAGTTTTGGGGTCAAACTGTAAATTTCGGGAAATATTTTACTGTAGCAGTTACTGTAGCAAGCGGCTTACCGGATACTGATAAACGGCAAGCCGGATACGGGGCAGTAAGCACCAGAACGAAAGCGGCTTACCGGATATGGTTAAACGGCAAGCCGGTTACGACAAAAAATGTGCATAACGGCTAGTAACGGCTAGTTTTTGAGTTCAAACTATATAAACTCAAAACCAATTCATTTTTGGTAACTCAAGCAAGCATAAACAAGTGCACACAACATATATTGAGCTTCCATTTCGTAAATCATCATTTGTTGAATCATCATTGAGCTATAATTTGTATATCCACTCTTAAAGAGAGATTCATTGTTGTATTTATCATTTCTCATCAAATTGTGAGAGTACAAGTGTGAGAGACACTTGGGGTGAAGAGATTGGAGATATAATCTCTTGTTGTAAAGGTTCATTGACACCTTGAAGTCAATTGTAATCGTTTGAAGCCTTGGAAAGGCTTGGATAGTGAAATCCTCAAGCCCGGTGTGCTTGGAGGCGTGGACGTAGGCGGGGATTGCCGAACCACGTAAAAATCCTTGAGTTTGCTTTCTCTTCCCTTGCTCATTTATTATTGTGCTTTCATTGAATTTATTGTTTTCGAATTGATTAAGGCATTAGATTACTTGTTGTGTGGATTTGCTAGGATAATTTTTAAATTTCCAATTCACCCCCCCTCTTGGGTTGCACACTTATATTTCAGTTATGCAATTAAATTTAAATTCTATCATTCAATTTATTTAATTGAGATTGTTTATGTTCTTCTATAATTAATGTTCATGATTTATTCTTGTTTTATTTGAGTGGCCATATTCTTGATCCGTAATTATCTTGATATTTTAATCATTAGTAGTAGGTTGGAATTAGTGATTTCAATTGAAGAACATTGTTGTGCAAATTTTATTGAACTCACAAGTGCACGAATCTATTGTAGAATAGATTAATGGAGATGAGTGTCGATCCCACGAGGAGGTGGATTTTAATTATATGTCAAATTAATTTTGTATGAGGGTGGTTGGATTTGTGGTGAAAGTGACTTAGATTATCTTAAAATTGGAATTGAAATGGCAAGAATAAATTCTAAAATTGGAATTGCAATGACGAGAATAAATTGAAGAGAAATCTATTGAGATGACGTACTTCGGTATCTGGATCCGTATCAACATGCATCATGGGCTAAATATTCCTTATTAATATCAATTAAATCATGAGGGGGGAATCCACACCTCATGAACCACACTATAATCATTATGGTGCTAAGGGCTTATCGTGCCAAATAATAATAACCTTGTACTAGGGGGCCGGTGAAACTAAGGCGGTACTAGACAAGATTAAATATTCCTTATTAATACCAATTAAATCATGAGGGGGGAATCCACACCTCATGAACCACACTATAATCATTATGGTGCTAAGGGCTTATCGTGCCAAATAATAATAACCTTGTACTAGGGGGCCGGTGAAACTAAGACGGTACTAGACAAGATTAGTATTATTTATCGACGAGAAGTCAAAACATCCACAAAAATTAGAGGGGAAGAGAAAGTAAATTTACCAAATAAAGCCTATGACACATGTTGAGACTTCACCTTCAACCCAAGCTTGAAAGAAAATTAGCCACTCATAATTGAACTAGGGGCAAAACGGAAATTTATTAAAATACGTAGAAAATACAAGATGGAGAAGGAATTACAGCAAATGGATCTCAAAAATGGATTCAGAGATATCAAATTAGGAGGGAGAGGCCCCCTTTTTTATAGATACATGGAGTAAATCATGACCATCGGATTAAAAATAGTTTGGACGCTCAGGATTGCGCCACGTCATCAATCAACAGTATGCGGTTTGACCACGTGGATGAACAGTAACACAGTTTGACCCGGGTTGAACAGTAATGCGGTTTGGTTGAAAATAATCCTCTGTGATGCATATACCGTACGCGAGATTTTTGGTCCACTGATATGCTGCCACGTCACCATCAACAGTACATAAGAATTTTAGTCCAACAGAATCGTGACACCTCATCAGTTAATGCCACATCATCGGTCAATGTCACGTCATCGATCCATCTATATGAACAGTGTCGTGAACAGTAACATAGACAGTACCGTACACGTGAATAGTACCGTACATGTGAACCGTGCTGTTTTTCTTTTTATGCTCCTTCTAAGGTTTTCGACCGTCCTGAGTTCAAAAGTGATGTCCGTTTTGCCGTTTGATCTCTCGTTTATTGTGAAATGACTATGATGCCCCTAAAATACATAAAATACTTAATTAAAATAAAACACACGGAATTAAATCAAAAGAAGATTAAATACACAAAAGTAAGGGTGTTAGTAAAACTTGAAGTGTAAAATGACGATTTCCTCCTTTATAAATATACATTTTCTAACACTCAACACACCCCCCAACCAGCTTATTGCTAGTCCCTAGCAAATAAAGTGAAAACAAAATTTAAATCCAAAATAATATATATATATATATATATATATATTTAACACTCATGTTTATCATGTTTATTCAATTAGACTAATGATAGTAATCAAATAAAAGTATAAGCATTATCTCAAGTCTAAAGAAACATCACACCCACATCAACCATCCACATGAATAAGCCTAGTAGACTTTGTCATAGCTACCTTCAAGAATGACATGTCAAACTCCAAAATCTCACTGGAAGTAGTGACACTCTCACAAAGAAATTAAACCCAATAAAAATAGTCACTCCAATAAATGGTAATTGAGAGAAAATAAAAAAAAATGATATTACATGCTCTCACCAAGATGAAAGAAATATGCCCTCAGTTTAGAAATAATACGATTTCAAGTCAAACAAAAATGCTAGTCAACCAACTTTATTTATCTTTTATTTATCTTTTTTTTTTATTATGCATCACTACATCTTTTTAGCCCATATAACTAGCTTCTACTTTATACTATAGTTCCCTAAAATCAAGAATGACTTTTATTAGGACGTAACGTAGGTTAGGGACATGGTTAACAAAGAAGGGAAATAAGGAAAACAAAGTGAATGTTTGAGAAAAATACAGAGGAATTTTTTTTTTAGAAGTTGCAAGGTGGATTTCACCTATTATTGTTATTTTTTTTCTTTTTTTTTGAAACAATTTTATTTATTTATTTTTGCTTTTGCTTGGCACAACGTCACTGAACAAAATAATTATTTACATTTTTCTCAAACATAAATAAGTGATAAAACTTATAAGACATCGGGTAATACTACCAATCGGAGTGGGTCAAGATGATAAGTTTAACAAATAAAATGCTTTTTTTTTCATTTTTTTCTTTTTTAAAAGGCTCAAAATGGTTAACTATGGATATTTCACAAAAGGGATGGCTAGAAAGGCTCAAACAGATCAAAAATGGCCTTTCCATCGTCTTTTAGGGCTCTAAATAACCTTCTATATCTACTAGTTAGATGGGCCTCCAAATGTAGCAACACACATTTTTTTTCTTTTTTTTTTTAATTTTACAATTTTTTTTAAGGGTTAACTCAAAAGAAATCTAGAGATCGTGTATACAATAATAAACTGCTAAGCTGTATAAAGAATGGGCAAAAGGGTTACTCTCCAAGAAAAATGATAGGCTCAAAAACTCACTTGGTACTTATTATGACATGTTCATTCCTTCAAGCAACTCATATTTATCTTCACATCAACATGTAGAGTAGCAAACATAGGGTAACATCACTTAAGACCAAAGATAATACAAATACTAAAATTTGAAATTAATCATGTCATCCAATGTTAAAACAAATCACAATTTTTTTTTAAACAACATTCTACCCCCCAACCTATTCTAAACATGAAAGGAAATATATGCATGTAGAAATGTGAAAATGATGCAGAAAAATTAATTAGAAAAAGAAATGTTTTTTTTTAACTAAGAAAATGCGTTTCTAGAGGCACTACACTCCATATTCAGTAATCTTCGACTCAAATATTTGAAAATATATATTTATAAAGGAGAAATTAAAAAGAAGAAGAAAAATGAACATCAAAACTTAATCAAGAAAAAGAAAATGTCTGAATTTTTTTTTGAATTTTTTTGAATTGTTTTTGTTGTTTTTTTTTTCAAACGATGAAGATGCGTTTCTGGAGTCACTACACTCCATATTCAGCCATCTTCAACACAAAAAGTTAGCAACAGTTAGTTTTCTACAATAAAAAATTAGTAAAAACTTAACCAGGATTCCCCAATTGTCGACAATTCCCTCCCCCCAACCAGGAAGGAAACATTGTCCATATTCGGCCATCTTCAGCGGCAAAAAGGTTGGCAACGGTTGGTTTCCTCCACCAAAAAGTTAGTAAAAACTTAATCA